>NC_074687.1:2188915-2532548 GCF_029448725.1 Salvelinus fontinalis
AGAAAGTACACTTTCTATGCCAGGTGAAATCGCGCCTCATTAGCTCATTGTTATGGATGTATCCAAATAAATGTTACTAAAAAACAACTTAAACAAATGCAAATGCAGCTACTTTGTTGTTATTCTGGCTGCACTTTTTGACGTGACTGTAAGTTAGAAGTTGACAGCCAGTAGTATGGCAATGGAACATTTAGAACAAACAAGAGAGACAGAGAGAGACAGAGCAACGACTGGGTCGCGTCTCTGGCAACCGAAGCGATAGAATGAACGACCAGCAGGGTAGCAACCCTAGATTTGCGTCGGGACTACATCTTGTGGAAGGACGAAACAGGAATCCATTCATCAAAATAACATTTTTAATGAAAATATGTCAATCATTATTTAAATATGTTGGTAACCCGTTGTATAAAAGTGATAATGTCCTGGAAGCCGGTGTTTAGAGGAGATATTGGTACGGTTTGCAGGCCCTCGACTTCATCAAAACCATTACCGATATATCCTCCAAAACACCGGCTTCTCAAATCAAATCACATTCTATTGGTCACATACACATATTTAGCAGATGTTACTGCAGATGTAGCAAAATGCTTGTGTTCCTAGCTCCAACAGTGCAGTAGTATCTAACTAAATGCTTGTGTTCCTAGCTCCAACAGTGCAGTAGTATCTAACTAAATGCTTGTGTTCCTAGCTCCAACAGTGCAGTAGTATCTAACTAAATGCTTGTGTTCCTAGCTCCAACAGTGCAGTAGTATCTAACTAAATGCTTGTGTTCCTAGCTCCAACAGTGCAGTAGTATCTAACTAAATGCTTGTGTTCCTAGCTCCAACAGTGCAGTAGTATCTAACTAAATGCTTGTGTTCCTAGCTCAAACAGTGCAGTAGTATCTAACTAAATGCTTGTGTTCCTAGCCCCAACAGTGCAGTAGTATCTAACTAAATGCTTGTGTTCCTAGCTCCAACAGTGCAGTAGTATCTAACTAAATGCTTGTGTTCCTAGCCCCAACAGTGCAGTAGTATCTAACTAAATGCTTGTGTTCCTAGCCCCAACAGTGCAGTAGTATCTAACTAAATGCTGTGTTCCTAGCTCCAACAGTGCAGTAATATCTAACTAAATGCTTGTGTTCCTAGTCCCAACAGTGCAGTAATATCTAACTAAATGCTTGTGTTCCTAGCTCCAACAGTGCAGTAATATCTAACTAAATGCTTGTGTTCCTAGCCCCAACAGTGCAGTAATATCTAACTAAATGCTTGTGTTCCTAGCCCCAACAGTGCAGTAATATCTAACTAAATGCTTGTGTTCCTAGCCCCAACAGTGCAGTAATATCTAACTAAATGCTTGTGTTCCTAGCCCCAACAGTGCAGTAATATCTAACTAAATGCTTGTGTTCCTAGCCCCAACAGTGCAGTAATATCTAACTAAATGCATGTGTTCCTAGCCCCAACAGTGCAGTAATATCTAACTAAATGCTTGTGTTCCTAGCCCCAACAGTGCAGTAATATCTAACTAAATGCTTGTGTTCCTAGCCCCAACAGTGCAGTAATATCTAACTAAATGCTTGTATTCCTAGCCCCAACAGTGCAGTAATATCTAACTAAATGCCTGTGTTCCTAGCCCCAACAGTGCAGTAATATCTAACTAAATGCTTGTGTTCCTAGCCCCAACAGTGCAGTAGTATCTAACTAAATGCTTGTGTTCCTAGCCCCAACAGTGCAGTAATATCTAACTAAATGCTTGTGTTCCTAGCCCCAACAGTGCAGTAGTATCTAACTAAATGCTTGTGTTCCTAGCCCCAACAGTGCAGTAATATCTAACTAAATGCTTGTGTTCCTAGCCCCAACAGTGCAGTAATATCTAACTAAATGCTTGTGTTCCTAGCCCCAACAGTGCAGTAGTATCTAACTAAATGCTTGTGTTTCTAGCCCCAACAGTGCAGTAATATCTAACTAAATGCTTGTGTTCCTAGCTCCAACAGTGCAGTAATATCTAACTAAATGCTTGTGTTCCTAGCCCCAACAGTGCAGTAGTATCTAACTAAATGCTTGTGTTCCTAGCCCCAACAGTGCAGTAGTATCTAACTAAATGCTTGTGTTTCTAGCCCCAACAGTGCAGTAATATCTAACTAAATGCTTGTGTTCCTAGCCCCAACAGTGCAGTAATATCTAACTAAATGCTTGTGTTCCTAGCCCCAACAGTGCAGTAATATCTAACTAAATGCTTGTGTTCCTAGCCCCAACAGTGCAGTAGTATCTAACTAAATGCTTGTGTTCCTAGCCCCAACAGTGCAGTAATATCTAACTAAATGCTTGTGTTCCTAGCCCCAACAGTGCAGTAATATCTAACTAAATGCTTGTGTTCCTAGCCCCAACAGTGCAGGATTATCTAACAATTCACAACAATGCATTCAAATCTAAACGTTTTTTTTTTTTTTTTATGGATTTTAAGAAATATATAAATATTAGGATGAGCAATGTCGGAGTGGCTTTGACTAAATTACAGTAGAATATAATACAATATTTTCATAGGAGATGAGTAAAGCAATACGTAAACATTATTAAAGTGACCAACGTTTCCATGTCTACAGGAAAGCATCCTCTAAGATGCAGGGTTGAGTAACGGCATTATCACTTAAATGTAACTGCCTTCAATTTGTACTATGTCAAGGTGGTGAGGAATGTGTGTGAAAGGGTAGAACAGTATTTTGAATCCACCATTGTTGGTCTGCCTGTGCCAGGTGTTTTGTAATTGTTAATTAAGAGCTTGGCCTTTGGTATAAAAGCCTTCCAGTTTGTGTCAGTCTGGTCACTGTGCGGCAGCGATGAGTTTATGTACAGTATGTGTATATATATATATATATATATATATATATATATATATATATATATATATATATATATATATATATATATATATATATATATATATATATATATATATATATATATACACACACAGTTGAAGTCTAAAGTTTACATACACCTTAGCCAAATACATTTAAACTCAGTTTTTCATAATTCCTGACATTTAATCCTAGTAAAAATGCCCTGTCTTAGGTCAGTTAGGATCACCACTTTATTTTAAGAATGTGAAATGTCCAAATAATAGTAGAGAGAATGATTTCTTTCAGCTTTTATTTATTTCATCACATTCCCAGTGGGTCAGAAGTTTACATACACTCAATTAGTATTTGGTAGCATTTCCTAAATTGTTTAATTTGGGTGAAACGTTTCGGGTAGCCTTCCACAAGCTTCCCACAATAAGTTGGGTGAATTTTGGCAAATTCCTCCGAACAGAGCTAGTGTAACCGAGTCAGGTTTCTAGGCCTCCTTGCACGCACACGCTTTTTCAGTTCTGCCCACAAATGTTCTATAGGATTGAGGTCAGGGCTTTGTGATGGCCACTCCAATACCTAGACTTTGTTGTCCTTAAGCCATTTTTCCATAACTTTGGAAGTATGCTTGGGGTCATTGTCCATTTGGAAGACCCATTTGCGACCAAGCTTTAACTTCCTGACTGATGTCTTGAGAAGTTGCTTCAATATATCCACATAATTTTCCCTCATCATGATGTCATCTATTTTGTGAAGTGCACCAGTCCCTCCTGCAGCAAAGCAACCCCACAACATGATGCTTCACGGTTGGGATGGTGATCTTCGGTTTGCAAGCCTCCCCCTTTTTCCTCCAAACATAATGATGGTCATCATGGCCAAACAGTTCTATTTTTGTTTAATCAGACCAGAGGACATTCTCCAAAAAGTACGATCTTTGTCCCCATGTGCAGTTACAAACCGTAGTCTGTCTTTTTTATGGCGGTTTTGGAGCAGTGGCTTCTTCCTTGCTGAGTGGCCTTTCAGGTTATGTCGATATAGGACTCGTTTTACTGTGGATACTTTTGTACCCGTTTCCTCCAGCATCTTCACAAGGTCCTTTGCTGTTGTTCTGGGATTGATTTGCACTCTTCGCACCAAAGTACGTTCATCTCTAGGAGAGAGAACACGTCTCCTTCCTGAGCGGTATGACGGCTGCGTGGTCCCATGGTGTTTATACTTGCGTACTATTGTTTGTACAGATGAACGTGGTACCTTCAGGTGTTTGGAAAATTGCTCCCATGGATGAACCAGACTTGTGGAGGTCTACAAATTTTTTCTGAGGTCTTGGCTGATTTCTTTAGATTTTCCCATGATGTCAAGCAAAGAGGCACTGAGTTTGAAGGTAGGCCTTGAAATACATCCACATGTACACCTCCAATTGACTCAAAATATGTCAATTAGCCTATCAGAAGCTTCTAAAGGCATGACATCATTTTCTGGAATTTTCCAAGCTGTTTAAAGGCACAGTCAACTTAGTGTATGTAAACTTCTGACCTACTGGAATTGTGATACAGTGAATTATAAGTGAAATAATCTGTCTGTAAATAATTGTTGGAAAAATTACTTGTGTCATGAACAAAGTAGATGTCCTAACCTACTTGCCAAAACTATAGTTTGTTAACAAGAAATGTGTGGAGTGGTTGAAAAACGAGTTTTAGTGACTCCAATCTAAGTGTATGTAAACTTTCGACTTCAACTGTATATATATATATATATATTTTTTTTTTTTTTTTAATTAGGTGTTAGTCATAGGAATTATTGTAAATATATTGTTTTTAGTTGTTCCACCTATTCCACCAAGACCAGCGCTCCTCTCTGGGCACCCCTCTTCTTGTGTTGCAAAACATTATTAGGCTATTGTCTGTTTGAATGTGTGATATCTGTCTTGTAAGACAGTTGTACGGAGCTCTTGGAGCTGAAGATCACGGATATTATGTTGCCTGTGGATATTGTTCCTTTTTTTCGTGACGCTGAAAATTGTTGTCGCATCCTAATAGTCTGATTCCCGTGCTCCGCTCCTTGATGCAAATAAACTGTTATGTTTAGTTTAGTCCCGACCTCACCTCGTGTATCTTTCTTCTTCTTCTTGTTTGGCATAGTACCGCTACAGGAATAGGTTGTATATTATTCCCGCTACGTTACATGCATGGGAATATTTTAAGTGTTCACTTAATTGGTAAGCGATCTTAGTATATGAATTTGTATGGGGGCCTGGTGGGCCTTGGTTTTAATTGGAGCCTCTGAGGCCTGTGTGCGCTGTTGTGTTTGGGTGAGTGGGATGGAGGTGCGCTGAGGAGACGCACTCGACTTCTGTTGTGGCCGTAATGGAGGTTCTCTCCGCTGCTGTCCGGGTGTGACGCGTTGCCTGGCGGCTGAGGTAAGAATATGTGAGGTCTTATATGGTGCCACTTCCATTAGGGTAGTCGGAGGAGGGTGCGCTGAGAAGAGGGTGCATCACTGTTACGGAACCTTGTGGCTGCCTCGGTTGACCGTACGTCGTGGCGCGTAGAGGGGCTGGGTTAAGTCTTTCCTGAGTTCGGTTCGGGCTGTGGGTTGCAGGCCGTGGAGAGGCAGCACAGCCCAGTCCGTGGTCCGTGCCATGACCAATCAGAAACATGTATAACCCAGTTGCTACTTCTGTTAGGGGGGCGGGTGCGATGCAACCTGGCCCGTGCCGTGTGTGCGTAAGTGGCTGACTAGGGTTACCGGTAAGGAAATTGTGTAAGTGGTACACTTGTCCACTGGTACTAGTGTACTAAGTATATTATTGTAGTTTCTGGAAATGAATGTATTATTTTTTTTTTTTTAATGTAATTGTGATGACGTATGCTATTCATCGTTACAGAGCTGTGTGCGTAGGTATGCCCGTACAGTTTTTGGAAAGCTCGTAGTATGGAATGTGACTGGGGCTCTCCTTCAGCGTGCTGTAAATGTGTGACTCAGAAGATCTCTCAGTACTCATGATGATAATGTCATGAGATTATGACGTCATGGGTACTGTTGGCATTTTACATGATTCTTCAGAACAGGAACAGAGAAGGATTATTTACTGCTTTCCTTTCTCTAATTTACAACCTTGTAAGCAGTTGCGGTTCTAGCTTGTATATCTCCCTGGGCGAATCACCCCCCCCCCACCCTTCAGCGTCCACCGAACCAAAAAAAAGCACCATTCTGCACTAACAGTCATTGTTATTCAGACATTAGGAACAACGCACATAAATAATCATAACATTTAAAACTATATAAATATATAAATATATACAAAAATAAGAATCCTAAATATCAACTTGAAGTAACAAAGACAAATAGGAACACATTTGTGTTGATGTGGCACTAGAGCATCACTACATTACCCATCCCCCAACACCGTCAACCAAGAGTCAAGACTACATTACCCATCCCCCAACACTGTCAACTAGGAGTCAAGACTACAATACCCATCCCCCAACACTGTCAACCAAGAGTCAGACTACATTACCCATCCCCCAACACTGTCAACCAAGAGTCAAGACTACATTACCCATCCCCCAACACTGTCAACTAGGAGTCAAGACTACAATACCCATCCCCCAACACTGTCAACCAGGAGTCAAGACTACATTACCCATCCCCCAACACTGTCAACCAGGAGTCAAGACTACATTACCCATCCCCCAACACTGTCAACCAGGAGTCAAGACTACATGACCCATCCCCCACACTGTCAACCAAGAGTCAAGACTACATTACCCATCCCCCAACACTGTCAACCAAGAGTCAAGACTACATTACCCATCCCCCAACACTGTCAACCAAGAGTCAAGACTACATTACCCATCCCCCAACACTGTCAACCAAGAGTCAAGACTACATTACCCATCCCCAAACACCGTCAACCAAGAGTCAAGACTACATTACCCATCCCCCAACACTGTCAACCAGGAGTCAAGACTACATTACCCATCCCCAAACACTGTCAACCAAGAGTCAAGACTACATTACCCATCCCCCAACACTGTCAACCAAGAGTCAAGACTACATTACCCATCCCCCATAACTGTCAATCAAGACTACATTACCCATCCCCCAACACTGTCAACCAAGACTACATTACCCATCCCCCAACACTGTCAACCAAGACTACATTACCCATCCTCCAACACTGTCAACCAAGACTACATTACCCATCCCCCAACACTGTCAACCAAGACTACATTACCCATCCCCCAACACTGTCAACCAAGACTACATTATCCATCCCCCAACACTGTCAACCAGGAGTCAAGACTACATTACCCATCCCCCAACACTGTCAACCAAGAGTCAAGACTACATTACCCATCCCCCAACACTGTCAACCAAGAGTCAAGACTACATTACCCATCCCCCAACACTGTCAACTGGGAGTCAAGACTACATTACCCATCCCCCAACACTGTCAACCAGGAGTCAAGACTATATTACCCATCCCCCAACACTGTCAACCAGGAGTCAAGACTACATTACCCATCCCCAAACACTGTCAACCAAGAGTCAAGACTGCATTACCCATCCCCAAACACTGTCAACCAAGTGTCAAGACTACATTACCCATCCCCCAATACTGTCAACCAGGAGTAAAGACTACATTACCCATCCCCCAACACTGTCAACCAGAGTCAGACTACATTACCCATCCCCCAACACTGTCAACCAGGAGTCAAGACTACATTACCCATCCCCCAACACTGTCAACCAGGAGTCAAGACTACATTACCCATCCCCCAACACTGTCAACCAGGAGTCAAGACTACATTACCCATCCCCCAAGACTGTCAATCAAGAGTCAGACTACATTACCCATCCCCCAACACTGTCAACCAAGAGTCAAGACTACATTACCCATCCCCCAACACCATCAACCAAGAGTCAAAACTACATTACCCATCACCCAACACCGTCAACCAAGAGTCAAGACTACATTACCCATCCCCCAACACTGTCAACCCAGAGTCAAGACTACATTACCCATCCCCCAACACTGTCAAGACTACATTACCCGTCCCCCAACACTGTCAACCAAGCGTCAAGACTACATTACCCATCCCCCAACACTGTCAACCAATTGTCAAGACTACATTACCCATCCCCCAACACTGTCAACCAAGAGTTAAGACTGCATTACCCATCCCCCAACACTGTCAACCAAGAGTCAAGACTACATTACCCATCCCCCAAAACTGTCAACCAAGAGTCAAGACTACATTACCCATCCCCAAACACTGTCAGCCAAGAGTCAAGACTGCATTACCCATCCCCAAACACTGTCAACCAAGTGTCAAGACTACATTACCCATCCCCCAATACTGTCAACCAGGAGTAAAGACTACATTACCCATCCCCCAACACTGTCAACCAGAGTCAGACTACATTACCCATCCCCCAACACTGTCAACCAGGAGTCAAGACTACATTACCCATCCCCCAACACTGTCAACCAGGAGTCAAGACTACATTACCCATCCCCCAACACTGTCAACCAGGAGTCAAGACTACATTACCCATCCCCCAAGACTGTCAATCAAGAGTCAGACTACATTACGCATCCCCCAACACTGTCAACCAAGAGTCAAGACTACATTACCCATCCCCCAACACCATCAACCAAGAGTCAAAACTACATTACCCATCACCCAACACCGTCAACCAAGAGTCAAGACTACATTACCCATCCCCCAACACTGTCAACCCAGAGTCAAGACTACATTACCCATCCCCCAACACTGTCAAGACTACATTAACCGTCCCCCAGCACTGTCAACCAAGCATCAAGACTACATTACCCATCCCCCAACACTGTCAACCAATTGTCAAGACTACATTACCCATCCCCCAACACTGTCAACCAAGAGTCAAGACTGCATTACCCATCCCCCAACACTGTCAACCAAGAGTCAGACTACATTACCCATCCCCCAACACTGTCAACCAAGAGTCAAGACTACATTACCCATCCCCCAAAACTGTCAACCAAGAGTCAAGACTACATTACCCATCCCCAAACACTGTCAACCAAGAGTCAAGACTGCATTACCCATCCCCCAACACTGTCAAACAAGAGTCAAGACTACATTACCCATCCCCCAAAACTGTCAACCAAGAGTCAAGACTACATTACCCATCCCCCAACACTGTCAACCAGGAGTCAAGACTACATTACCCATCCCCCAACACTGTCAACCAGGAGTCAAGACTACATTACCCATCCCCCAAGACTGTCAATCAAGAGTCAAACTACATTACCCATCCCCCAACACTGTCAACCAAGAGTCAAGACTACATTACCCATCCCCCAACACCATCAACCAAGAGTCAAAACTACATTACCCATCACCCAACACCGTCAACCAAGAGTCAAGACTACATTACCCATCCCCCAACACTGTCAAGACTACATTACCCGTCGCCCAACACTGTCAACCAAGCGTCAAGACTACATTACCCATCCCCCAACACTGTCAACCAATTGTCAAGACTACATTACCCATCCCCCAACACTGTCAACCAAGAGTCAAGACTGCATTACCCATCCCCCAACACTGTCAACCAAGAGTCAAGACTACATTACCCATCCCCAAACACTGTCAACCAAGAGTCAAGACTGCATTACACATCCCCCAACACTGTCAAACAAGAGTCAAGACTACATTACCCATCCCCCAAAACTGTCAACCAAGAGTCAAGACTACATTACCCATCTCCCAACACTGTCAACCAAGAGTCAAACACAGTCAACCAAGAGTCAAGACTACATTACCCATCCCCCAACACTGTCAACCAAGAGTCAAGACTACATTACCCATCCCCCAACACTGTCAACCAAGAGTCAAGACTACATTACCCATCCCCAAACACTGTCAACCAAGAGTCAAGACTACATTACCCATCCCCCAACACTGTCAACCAAGAGTCAAGACTACATTACCCATCCCCCAACACTGTCAACCAATACATTTAAAAAAATTGTTGAAGAGCTAGTAAGATGGGTCATTAAACACCATTAGAGATGCACCTGTCTGGGGTTGGACACGACTGGTTATTCCTGTAACTGAGTTATGGCCTGATATGTACTGTTGCTATGGTTACACCTCTTGGGTCTGTTCCAGAACATGAGAGTCCCTTTCAGAGGAGGTAGCAATATGACATGTTTGGTTATTTCTGTAAAGTGCCAAGGACTGTTGCTATGGTCCTACATGCATGAACCTGTCGTAAGGTGAGTACATGTCTGTATTTCTGAACTAATGGTGTGGCTCTACAGGTTCCATGCCCTAATATGAAACCAAACTAAACTTAGTGCAAGGCAATAAGATAACGGTGGCTAAATGCCAAAGGGGATGAGCCATTAAGAGGTGTGACGTAAGGAGGAAAAATTTATAAAAAGTAGGGCTGGGCGATATGGCAAATAAATTATCACAATATCTATATATTTTTTCATTCGATAACGATAATTATCACGATATTATTAATAAAATAATGTTTAAAAGCTGCATATTTGCTTTAAACTCGAGAATCCCTGAACAAACCGTGGTGAGAGCATTGGGCCAGTAACCGAAAGGTTGCTGGATCGAATCCCAGAGTTGATAAGGTAAAAATCTGTCGTTATACCCCTGAACAAGGCAGTTAACCCACTGTTCCCCGATAGGTCGTCATTGTAAATAAGAAGTTCTGCTTAACTGACTTGCCTAGTTAAATAAAGGTAACACTTTAAAAAATATTTATGTGAGCTACATATGAAATTCTATTTGAAGGAAAATTGTTCCGTGTTTGCGGCCAGGAAACACGTACCTGGGGTCAATTAAATTGATAAGCCTCTTGAAACCTTCCTTTTCGACTGTGCTAATTGGTAGCATGTCCTTAGCAATGCAATGTATAATCGCATTTGTGATGTCTTTATCTTTATGGTGTTTGCTTGTTTGGCATAAACGATGTCAGTGTTGACTAATTCGGGCAAACATCCCTAGATTGGCTGGTGCTCGAGGGGCGTTTATCAATACCGTGGTGCAAACTCAAACTTCCTGCATGTTCCAAAGAGTGATTTTGCTTCAGATGTTGAAAAAGGTTTGCCGTACTACCAGACTTCGTAGCCACCTGTCTACGGCACAATCTGCACAGAACATTACTCTGCTCTTTGTCGGACTTCAAAAAGCCAAATCCCTTCCAAATAACTGAAACAGTTGAACCCTTTTTATCAACCATTTCTTCGTTGGAAGCTGCTCCTTCTCCATGGCTATCACTGACACTGTTTTCACCTACATCACACATTTTTCGTGGTTAATAATGGCTACTTCATCACTCGAGGTGCTAAGTGGTTTTTAGTGGGTGTATACCTCTCCACGTGCATATTGTCACTTCTCCGCACGTTCCTGCTGCGTCACAGAGGTGAAATGGACTGCTGTACCTAATTATCGAAAATCAATCAAAACGTTTTTGTATCGTTATTGAGGGAAGTAATTACCTCGATAATTATTGATATTGATTTATTGCTCAGCCGTAATAAGAAGTATGTGCCAAGACTGGAAAGTAGTTGTATTCATGAACCAGTTCGACTTTTATAAAACTATATTTGAACTCACAGGCTCCGGTATTTGAGAAATATGATTGACTGTATATTTCCACGAAATAAACTGCCTAGCTCACAAACTAGAATCAGGGCACCCACTCCGACAAGGTTAATTGACCCACAGTCCCACACGGTGACATGATATCATTAACATGACGTGCAAATGAGCGATAGAAAACCGATCGGGGAAATGTCACCATTCCAAATTTTTGGGTGCGGGTGCCCCGTGGTGCCCCCGGCAGGATGACTCCCTGGGTGGCTGCCCATGTCGCCTATACCTAAATCCGCCACTGCTTGTTCGCATGTACACTCGCACTCTCACACAGTACAAAGTTGATGTCAATCTATTGTGTAAAAAATATCCATAATTTTACTGGATGATCTTCTGTATTTTCCCCAAAAATGTTTTCCTTGTAATAGCTTTTATAGGTCATTTACATTATTTACCAAAACACACACTACTGCCTGTTTGGTATTAGGCAGTGTCACTACAGAGACATCAACCAGTTGCCATGTTACCAACCTTTTGTTTTCGTGATAAGTTTCGCCCTGAAAGTTGAACACGCCTGTGGTAAATAATTTAGGGCAGCCAAACTGAACTGGTGGACTGCGGTTCGGACAACATTGTATTTTGTTATTTAAAAGTTAATACATTATTTTTAGACATCTTATTATTAATTTTTCAACCCGGGGCGCAGCGGCCTCTATCTCAGCAATCTCTCTTTCTCGCTCTCTCTCGAAGCAACGCCCACCTCTACTAGTGCCCTGTCTAATCCAATCGTGTGGTTAAATGCAAATACAAGAGGCCGCATCTTACCCAATCACAATATTAACATCCTCTGCGGAACCTTGGGCACAAAGAAACAGCAGGGGTTCAAACTGTAGAATCCAGTTCCTACATTTGAATATAAACACTTATTTTTATCAAACTAAACTATGCTACATTTTATATCTGGGACCCTCAGGATGACAAATCAGAGCAAGATTACTGAATGTAAGTATATTGTTTACCTTCAGAGGTGAAAGTATCAAACCAGTTGCTGTGATAAAAGTTTTGTTGTGCACTCTATTCAAACAATAACATGGTATTTTCACTGTAAAAACTACTGTAAATTGGACAGTGCAGTTAAATTAACAAGAATTTAAGATTTCTGCCCATATAAGACATGTCTATGTCCTGGGAAATGTTCTTGTCACTTACAACATCATGCTAATCACATTAGCGCAAGTTAGCTCAACCGTCCCGCTGGAAGGACACCGATCCTGTATGTCACGCTCGTCATAATGAGTAGACCAAGTCGCAGTGTGAGCTGAGTTCCACATATTTTTAATAAACCGAAACTCAGCAAAACAAAACAAACAAGCACAAAAATGAACCGTGAAGCTACTGTTGTGCACTCAGGCAACTAAATGTAGAGAAGATCCCACAAATACCAATGGGAAAATGGCTACCTAAATATGATCCCCAATCAGAGACAATGATAAACAGCTGCCTCTGATTGGGAACCATATTAGCCAACCATAGAAATACAAAAACACCTAGATGACCCACCCAAGTCACTGTCACGCCCCAACCAACAGAGAGAAAAAACAGCTTACTATGGTCAGGGAGTGACAGTAACCCCCACCAAAAGGTGCGGACTCCGACCGCAAAACCTGACTCAATAGGGCCCCGGACTAGGGAACCTCATTGTAGGCCCCGGACTGGGGACCCTCGCTGCAGGCCCCAGACTGGGGACCGTCGCTGGAGGCTCCGGACTGGGTACCGTCGCTGGAGGCTCCCCGCGGTAAGCACGGTGAGTTGGCTCAGGTCTATAACCTGACTCCGCCAATCTCCCCGTGTCCCCCCCCCCCCAAAAAAAAACATTTGGGGGCTGCCTCTCGTGCATGCTTTGTCGTGCCAACTCTTCGTATCTTCGCCGTTCCGCTTTTGCTGCTTCCAGCTCCTCCTTAGGACGGCGATATTCTCCAGTCTTTGCCCAGGGTGCCTTGCCTTCCAGTATCTCCTCCCATGTCCATTCCTCCAGAAAACGCTGCTTGGTCTTTTTGTGGTGGGATCTTCTGTAACGCTCGTCTGAAGAAGTAGACCAAGGTGCAGCGTGGTAAGTGTTCATGATCTTTAATACTCAGAACACCAAACAAAAACAACAAAAGGAATAACGAACGTCACGTCTTGCAGGCTTCACAGCGCTAACAAAAAAACAAGATCCCACAACATAGGTGGGAAAACAGGCAACCCATGTATGATTCCCAATCAGAGACAACGATAGACAGCTGCCTCTGATTGGGAACCACACTCGGCCAAAACCAAAGAAATACAAAACATAGAATGCCCACCCCACATCACACCCTGACCTCACCAAATAGAGAAATAAAACGGCTCTCTAAGGTCAGGGCGTAACAAGAGGACTAGAAGTATTGGGACAAATTCACTTGGGTATTAAAGTACTAAAAAGTGAAGTATTTGGGCCCATATTCATAGCATGCTATGCATAACGCTTGTGACTCCACAAAGGGACATTGTAATGGTGAGAGGTTAGCATGTCTTGGGAGGTATAATATTTGTGCATCTGTCTGTACATTTCTCACTCCTCATTATTCAGGATTCATTCCGGTTTATCCGTAACCATGGTAGCATCCACATTCATGTACAAGTGTTAAGAAACATTCTATTCTTATTTACAATAAAATGACTTCAAAATGACACTATACGTTATATACCATTCATTTCTATTGGCACAAAATAATCTGAAAGGCAACCAAAACAAACAGCAAATGCAGCCAACAAATGTGTCGAGTCGGAAGCTTGATGTAGTCATAGCGTTCTATGAATATGGGACCAAAGACTTGACTTCGCACTACTTTAATGCACATATTATTTGAATTTTGTTCCCCTAAAATGGCGGGACCGTCTTCACTTTAAGATCTGTAGTCATTGTATCATTTCAAATGCAAAGTGCTGGAGTACAGAGCCAGAAGGGGGGAAAAAATGCTTCACTGTGCCAATAATTAGAGGGCATTGTACAGTGTATATAACTGTTAATGGTCTTACTCTGAGATGTTGTGATTACATGCCCTGCTTAATGACCAAATTGAGCATCATCTTCTCTTATGACATCTTACGATGTTATCTTTTGTCGTTAAATTCTTATTTCAGGTGAGGGCTGATTCAACTGGCCCTTAGTAGCCCTGAGTTAATTCTTATTACAGGTGAGGGCTGATTCAACTGGCCCTTCGTAGCCCTGAGCTAATTCTTATTACAGGTGAGGGCTGATTCAACTGGCCCTTCGTAGCCCTGAGCTAATTCTCATTCCAGGTGAGGGCTGATTCAACTGGCCCTTCGTAGCCCTGAGCTAATTCTCATTCCAGGTGAGGGCTGATTCAACTGGCCCTTCGTAGCCCTGAGCTAATTCTCATTCCAGGTGAGGGCTGATTCAACTGGCCCTTCGTAGCCCTGAGCTAATTCTCATTCCAGGTGAGGGCTGATTCAACTGGCCCTTCGTAGCCCTGAGCTAATTCTTATTTCAGGTGAGGACTGATTCATTTGGCCCTTCATAGCCCTGAGCTAATTCTTATTTCAGGTGAGGACTGATTCAACTGGCCCTTCATAGCCCTGAGCTAATTCTTATTTCAGGTGAGGGCTGATTCAACTGGCCCTTCGGAGCCCTGAGCTAATTCTCATTTCAGGTGAGGGCTGATTTAACTGGCCCTTCGGAGCCCTGAGCAAATTTTTATTACAGGTGAGGGCTGATTCAACTGGCCCTTCGTAGCCCTGCGCACTCAGACAAGAGTGCTCTGAAATCGGAGTAGATAGCCAGAGCTACTTTACGAAAACACCCGAATGTCCATCGAGAACGCACAACGACTATACCACTTAGCTAAGCTAAGAATGACGGGAATAATCAAGTCAATTAACGTTGGGTAGTTAGATAGTATATAGTTAATATACTGGCAAGTTTGATGTATAGATAGCCAACTAGAATTAGGTAGCTAGCTAACATACCGGTACATACTGCTGTAATGATATGCTATGTGGTTCGTAAGGACAGCGTAACTAGCAAATTGTCAGCCAACCTAACGTGTAAGGTAACATATTTGCAAACTCATTACTTTATTACATTGCTCAACATTTTCTTAACATTTGTCATAATTAGTTTGTTAAAGACAGATGTAGGTTGTTTGTATCAAGTTGAGGGAGTAGAATAACCACGCCCATACCTAAAGGACAGATGTAGGTTGTTTGTGTCAAGTTTTGAACACTCTACCATAAACGATCTCTGAGAAACTGATGAAACCATCTCCAGTCTCCCTTAAGTGGCTGACGAGGGTTTCCGGTAAGTAAACTACTGTAAGTGGTACATTTGTCAACTGGTACTAGTGTACCAAGTAGGTTATTGTAGTATTCTGAAAAAACGGTTGATATTGTTTTTAATGTAATTGTGATGAAGTAACGGTTGATATATTGTTTTTAATGTAATTGTGACAAAGTAGACTATTCATCGGTGCAGGTGTGCCCTTACAGTTGATCAAAGGCTGAGTTATGGAATGTGTTTGGGGCTCTCCCTCTTCAGCGTGCTGTAAATGTGTGACTCAGAAGATCTCTCAGTACTGATGATGATGATGTAATGTGAATATGAAGTCAGGGGAACTGTTGGTATTTGACATGATTCTTAAGAATAGGAATATAGAAGGATAATTTACTGGTTTCCTTTCTCTAATGTACAATCTTGTATAAACATGTATGCATGTGCACTCACACAAACACACTCACACACATACATGCAGTACAAACATAGGCGGAAATCCCAGGGGGGACGGGGGGGACACGACCCCCCCATCTTGGGAAAAATATGATTTGTCCCCCCCAATATATCACTGTAAACATAACTATGTAATTTAAATAATATTAATAATACGCAATGAAAGCACTTGTGCTGATTATAGACACTTAATATTTAAATTTAAAATTTCAAAAGATTGCTACCCCCCCCGCCCTTTGCCTCACAATGGTTTGATCCACTGCCAGTTCTTTAGCTGGCAAGGTAATAGAGAGTTCATATCTACTGTCCGAAAGGCACATGTACGTAACTGACGTGAGGTTAATCCAGTCAATCCATAGCAGGTCCATAGCAATGTTATTTTTTTTTTTTTATGTTGGCAGGGTTCACACACTAGTAGAATTTGCAGAGCTAGCGCGCAAACTAAAGCAAACATTAACTATCAAGCTAGCTAGTACCTATTCCATTTATGTGGCGTCGTCAAAGATGGAATCTTTGCCATCGTCAGTTTATTCCAAGATCAGCATGCAGCTGTAGTGCTTCGACGTCCCTGTGATAAGGTTAGCAATAAACTGAAGTCCAAACTGAACAGAACAGAACTACACTCTCTTCTACCATTGTCTTAAATATATATAATGGTCTCGTTGCAAAAGATAAATTGTCGATAGTGAACTTTTTTTATTTTATTTTATTTGACCTTTATTTAACCAGGTAGCAAAGATTATAGCAAACACACAGAAACGGAATTGGTGCTCGCTAGCTTTACAAATTCAGCTATTGTTGGAAGCCAGCCAATATGAAACAAACTATTTAAATTACAAAAGGTTGCAGCATGTGTTGTGTAAATGTGTGTGTGTGCAGCTAGGCCAGCCAGCCAGCCAGGTAGAAAAATGGCAGAAAAAAGTAAGAAGACGGACATCAGAGTATTTGTCAGTACACCAAAACGCATAGTAAGAACTCTAGTATCCTAATATCTCAACGACTAGTTGATAAAATGTTCATAAGAAAGAAGTGAAATGCGAATGGAAACGTTTCACAATGATGTCATTAGGCAGAGCAGGCAACAGATGGCACACAGACAGCAGAGTTGGGGACAGATATGCAGGGACAGACTGGCAGACAGGGAGTCTCAGGTAAGTTTGTTGAGTCTTTGTTTGGCAACATTATGAAAGGTTCTCAATTTTTTTGACTTGTAAAATAGGGACATAATTGGAAAATGCCATGGATACCCCCACTCTCAACTTAAACTGGTGACTAAACTAAGATTTGTTTACGGCAATGGTATTGCTGTTGTGATTAATTGTGTAGTTTTTGGTACCGGTAGTTAGGAGTACGGCAAACACCTTATTTATTTTCTAGGAGACAGACTGAGTCAGTTAGGGTGGTGAAAGGGAAAGAGCCAGGGAGAGAGACTTCAGAGGACAGTGTCACAGCCACGGCAGGACCAAGTGTCACCCTTGTTGCCAGCAGCACCAGTATAGGGGACAGTGGCACAGCATTGTCCAGTTACCACAGTGATGGCACAAAACCATATCAGCCACACCCACAATTTATAGAACCGCAAACTCTTGCCAACAGAGTGTTGACTTTTCAAGAGAGATGGTTTCGCGATTTCCCCTGGCTACATTATAATCCATCAATAAAAGGAGTGTTGTGTTTTCACTGTAGCCAAGGGTTTTCAAGCCAGCCATCTTTTGGCCAAAGAGCTGATGCTGCCTTCATTAGTGCAGGATTTAGGAACTGGAGAAAAGGCATTGAAAAGTTCACAGCACATCAAAATTGCCAAACCCACCGCTACTTTGTAATTGTAACAGCACACCAGCTAAATCCAATCAGTGTCCAGTTATGTCCAGCGCGTGGGGTAAACAGCTGGATGACGCAAGGCATTGCTTGATGAAAATTGTTAGTTCGGTGCGGCATGTAGTAAGACAGGGACAAGCCTTTAGAGGCCACACAGATGACAGTGGGAATTTATACCAGATTTTGAAACTTAGGGCAGAAGAGGATGATCCCATTTTACTGAAGTGGTTAACAGAGCGTACCACAATGTACACAGGCCCCAAAGCACAGAATGAAATTCTGAACATCATGGCCAATAGTCATTCGAGGCATTGCAGCTGAGATTAGGTCTCTTCCGATTGTACAATTTTGATTAATTGTTGATGGTACTCAAGATGTCTCTGGTGCTGAACAGGAGAATGTCTGTCTGCGTTATGTTGACCATGACCCTCACAAGGAGTTTATTGGGCTATACAGGGTGTCGGAGACAACAGGCCAGGGCATTGCGAAAGTGCCAACTGATGTGTTGTTGAGGAAACCCGCAAACATATGCTCGGTTCTTTTGTTCAGTAGTGTGTATAGCAGTGGTTCTCAACCTTTTTGGGGTACTGGAACCCCTGCATATTTTGAGGCAAGGCAGGCAAGGTTTTGAGCGGTCCTCAGGGACCTCCACCCCCTCTATATTATATGTAAACTTACTGGAAACCTTGTGGTACTGACTACATTCATTACACTTTTTTATTTCACGGACCCCTTGCAATTAGTCCATGGCCCCCTGTTTGAGAACCCATGGTGTAATTGATAGTTGTTCTTTTGTTTAGTAGTTTTTAGTACACTTACAAATGATTTATTTCATGTTATTTTATTTAAAATTGCATACTTTGTGCGACATACTTGTCCATAGCTGCTGTTTGAAGAGTTGAGACACTGACTGAAGGATATTTTGGTTGATTTATTTGGGTTTTTCATTGAAGTAGTTATTTTGCTTTTAGAACTGTACTTATTTTAAGCTTTTTGTTCTTGCAAAGATATTGTAGACTCAGGCCAGGTGGACATATTTAATGACTATATAAATGTATCAGAAAAAGTCAAATTAAAAGGTCAATTCAATACGGAGACCAACTTTGTGATGGTTCTCAATGGAGATTCTTTTAGATGTGATCACACCATGTTCATTGTATTTATGAAAACTACACCCATACAGTGTACAGTACCATCGTCACCTACTGACCTTTCTTGATATTGCTGGTTGTAAGTACGAATACCTGCATACATACTGGACTGGTAAGGAGCACTGCTATAACTATTATTAGTAGTAGAATTATAATGATTTAAACATTTGAACAAGTTGGGAAAACCCTTCAGTTAACTACTGTACCTATCAATTATCCAGTTGTAGGAATTATGGTTCCTCAATATACATTTAACAACGTATGCTATGTGTTACAGCACTACTTTTGGTGTCCCCCTCAGGAATTGCTCTTGAGAAAATTTAATGTAATTGTCCCCTCCAAGGTTGATCTCAGATTTTCGCCCCTGAGTACAAAGTTATTGTCAATCTGGAACTCTTTGAGGCTCTTAGTGAATCCATCATCCCAGAATCCTTTGGGGCACTCGAGCTCCTGAGATTCCGCTACATCTCCCACTGGGCCACAGGATTGTGTGTTTTTTATAGAGGCCCAACTCTATGCAAAGGAGATGTGACGCTGCATGCGGAAAATGTGGTCACACCAGTATTCAAACACAGCTCTAGACTGCCTCGGGTTTTTCCTGTTTTTCATTTAACCAACCTGGAAGACCAGGTGTGTTGAATTTCTCTCTGATCTGATCAATTGGCTCAGTTGGTCAGGTGTGGTGCCTAGTTGGAACAGAATCCTGCAGTACCTTTGACACTCTAGGAACAGGGTTGCGGACCCCTGGCCTCGGCCCTCACATTGAGCAAAGAGACAGCTATTTTAACATGAGTTAAATGTCACGTATCTTGCTCTGTGGGAAATCTTTTTTTGTTTCTTAAACTGTAATTATTATTTATATTATTTTGATCTATATATGTTTTGTGTGTTGTGAGATAAAGCACTGCTACAGAGACCACTCGGGGTTTTAATTGTACGTTGAGACAACCCCTCGTTCCTTTAACAGCAGCTTTGTGTTGAATTTGTAATATTTTATGTTGTCAGCGGACTGATGTGTTTTTGGTATAAAGAGCATTGCCTCTCATCCTGTTAAACTGTTGTGCTTTTGTTCTGGTCTGTCATTTTGAAATGTATCTCTGAAACGTATGTTCTGTGTGTAGACAGACGCTTAATGTTCATAGGTCTGGTGTCTGTAGTGAGGTGAGCCACCTCTGCCAGTGATGTTCTTGTAGAGTTGGTTCACTCCACACACACATATAGCAGGCTGGAAAAGGCCGTTAGAGATGGGAGGACAGACTCACTCACTGAGGGGTTTGGTGACTGGCTGTCCCAGTAACACAGCTGTGTGTGTGTGTGTGTGTGTGGACACAGATAATAGTTATTGCCTGGCCTGTTGTATCAGAACTAGTCTGGTGGTGCAGAAAACGTTGTATTTTAACTACAATGACCATAATCCATTGCGCGCCCGTGTGTCTTTTACACCTGCTAGGTCAGCTTAGTGTGGGGCAGACAATGTGAGAAGAGACAGAAGAATGCGTGATGGACAGGGGTAGAAAGAAGTTGAATCGCAAGTTATCTGTACCTGAAAATACATGATCTAAGTGACTGATAGGTTGTATTCAGCAGTCATAAAAGTCTGCCTTATTTAGTATGAGGAACTACTATAATAGTGATTTGTCAGACAGCATAGGCAACAGCTCTATAGAGATGAGGACTTGGCATGAAATGTCATCAAATGTAATATACACAAGTTAAATATTTGATTAAAGTAATGTGTGTAAATTATGGTTAATAAGTGATAAGCAGTAATGGACAGTCACTACCATTTTGGGGCTTTTATTATTGTTTTACTCTGTGTTCCAACATTTAACTCAGATAATGCAAAGTGCATTTAAAGTGAAAACGTTAATTATTATTTTTTATTTTTTATATTAAGAACACTGGTCCGCTGTGTTAGATTTAAAAAAATAACTTTAGTACAACATACAATATTGTGAGACAGCGCTCACCAATTCTTCGCCTTGTTGGAGCCAACACAAACCACAAAAATACGAAATAACATCAAAGATATTCTCTTACTTTTGATGATCTTCCATCAGAATGTTGTGCAAGGAGTCCTAGTTCCAGAATAAATCGTTGTTTTGTTTTAGAATGTCCATTTCTTCTGTTGAATTAGCAACTTTGGCTAGACATGTGGAGGGCACATGTCCAAGAAATCTTTGCGCCTGGAACGAAAAATTCAAAAATTCCCAATAAACGTCGAATAAACTGGTCAAACTCGGTTGTAAATCCTACTTATGATGTTTTTCTCATATGTATCCAATAAAATCAGAGCCGGAGCGTTTCGTCGTGTATACCTAACGCTTTTCAGAGGACAATGTGAGGTTCCCTGGTGCGCAGTTGAATACTGACAAAAGAGCGGACCTGTCACTCCAAAAGCTCTCATTCGGTCTCACATCAAGCTAGACACCCCATTCAACATTCTACTGCCTGTTGACATCTAGTGGAAGGCGTATGAAGTGCATACAGATCCCTAAATATAAGCCAGTTGAATAGGCAGGCCCTGACACAGAGCCCCATTTTCAGAATTTTCATTTCCTGTTTGGAAGTTTACTGCCAAATGAGTTCTGTTTTACTCACATATATAATTCAAACAGTTTCAGAAACTTCAGAGTGTTTTCTATCCAATAGTAATAATAATATGCATATTGTATGATCTAGAACAGAGTACGAGGCCGTTTAATTTGGGCACTATTTTTTCCCAACGTGAAAACAGCGGCCCCTATTAAGAAGAAGTTTTAAGGTTTACACATTGCTATTGTACATTAACTGCTTATAATATTGCATTTATTGTTTGTATTGTTTATTTTTGCGAAACAAAAAAAGCATAACTAGTTACTTCTTTAAAATGGTTTCTGTTCAATTGCAAATGTACATACATTTGATACATTTCCCATAGATTTAGAGGGGGAAGGAACTTTGTGTGGAGGGAACACTATTTTAACATTTCTGTATAAAAACGATTTACTGTCAAAAAAATACTGGTACAATTAACATTATTTTACAGACAGTTCCGTCAAACAAAATACAGAAAATACTGTATAAACACAGTGATTGTCCCTTAATAGACACAGCTGATATTTGGATAAATAAAAAAATGTAAAGTTGTTTTTTTAATGGAATTTCCCTTTAATCTGTTACACCGAATGTCAAAAAAACAAAAGCATGTTCTCTTTTTTCAATCAATCTGTTACAATTCACCCTAAGCACTGTTACAACTAACCCAGACCATGGGGTTAATAACACTCCACTCCTTGTATTTCAGACAACACCATGCATTTGCAGTTTATTTACATATAGAATAACCACACCCATATGTAAAGGACAGATGTAGGTTGTTTGTATCAAGTTTTGAACACTACCATAAACGATCTCTGAGAAACTGATGAAACCATCTCCGGTCTCCCTTAAGTGGCTGACGAGGGTTTCCGGTAAGTAAACTACTGTAAGTGGTACATTTGTCAACTGGTACTAGTGTACCAAGTAGGTTATTGTAGTATTCTGAAAAAACGGTTGATATTGTTTTTAATGTAATTGTGATGAAGTAACGGTTGATATATTGTTTTTAATGTAATTGTGACAAAGTAGACTATTCATCGGTGCAGGTGTGCCCTTACAGTTGATCAAAGGCTGGGTTATGGAATGTGTTTGGGGCTCTCCCTCTTCAGCGTGCTGTAAATGTGTGACTCAGAAGATATCTCAGTACTGATGATGATGATGATGATGTAATGTGAATATGAAGTCAGGGGAACTGTTGGTGTTTCACATGATTCTTCAGAACAGGAATATAGAAGGATAATTTACTGGTTTCCTTTCTCTAATGTACAACCTTGTATACACATGTATGCATGTGCACTCGCACACACACATGCAGTACAAAGTTGATGTCAATCTGGAACTCTTTGGGGGTGTCAGTGAATCCATCATCCCAGAATCCTTTGGGGCACTGGAGCTCCTGAGATTCTGCCACATCTCCCACTGGGCCACAGGATTGTGTGTTTTATAGAGGGCCCAGCAACCCCTACGTGTATTATTATTTGTATATTTTTCTACACTGAAGGCATGACGCATTGTATCCTGGCAACCACATTTGCATCTCGTCTCCTCTCTCGCCCAGACACTTACGAGAAGCCATCTAACTTAAGCCCTTGTCCTTGGAGGAAAATCCAAAATGTCCATCTGGACAGTTTACTAGAAACACCACTGCCAAACAAACACAAAGAATAAC
The DNA here is from genome assembly GCF_029448725.1 of Salvelinus fontinalis. Classification (NCBI taxonomy): domain Eukaryota; kingdom Metazoa; phylum Chordata; class Actinopteri; order Salmoniformes; family Salmonidae; genus Salvelinus; species Salvelinus fontinalis. The sequence continues at coordinate 2,212,338 of NC_074687.1, forward strand.
ATGAATTCATATGCCCGCACTCTCACTGAGGCAAACATGCTCATATACTAGTCAGTAAACACAGTGGCTGTGTCTGAATACCCATAGTAGCGTACTTCATACTTAAACTGCATACTATTTACTATTTAGCACGTACTGTTTAGTAAAAAATATGTAGTATGTCGCAGCCCCAATGCAGTAGCGGCTCCTGATTGGTTGAATAGGTGGGGAGGGGCAGAGTGTGGGTGGATTTTTCCAAATCCAACAGAAATGCATCGTCGGACAGTATCTCATTCCCAATTTGATTCATTTCTTTAAACTCTGAATAGAGTAGGAATGGAGCTATAGGCCTAGTCAGGTTGGTTATAGGCAGACTTTCACATTCAACCTAATGGAGTTATAGGCCTCCTCAGGCTGGTTATAGACAGACTATCACATTCAACCTAATGGAGTTATAGACCTCTATCACATTCGACCTATACAGAAGAAGAACATATATATCCTATTTAAAAAGGACTGAAAAAGGAAACAGATCATTTGGTTCCATTTCAACATATTTATTAGTGAAACCAAAATACTGTAACATATATCAATTAAATCAAATAGGTTAGTACACACACCAAAACGTTTTGAATCAAAAGGCTATTCCACAGAAAAACGTGGACAGTCGGGTGAATCGCAAATTCGGAACTGCTCAAAAGCCACATAATAAACTAAAGCACTGATCGTTTGGGAACAAGATCAGAATGACTGCTAAGGCTTGATTCATTACTCAAATAATGAAATGGGTAGCCTTGCCTACAAAACGAAAACAATCTGTTTAAATCAAAAGGCCTAAATGACACCACAGCCCCGGTGTCGCTTATTAATTAACTGAAATTTTTACATTTAAGTCATTTAGCAGACGCTCTTATCCAGAGCGACTTACAAATTGGACAAGTCAGTTAAGAACAAATTCTTATTTACAATGACAGCCTAGGAACAGTGGGTTAACTGCCTTGTTCAGGGGCAGAACGACAGATTTGTACCTTGTCAGCTCGGGGATTTGAACTTGCAACCTTTCAGTTACTAGACCAACGCTCTAACCACTAGGCTACCCTGCCGCCCCTGACGAAATAATAGATCCCATAAATGTGTATATGCACAGAAAGCATTATGTCTCTCAAATTTTTGTGCACAAGTTTGTTTACATCCCTGTTAGTGAGCATTTCTCCTTTGCCAAGATAATTCTTCCAGCTGACAGGTGTTGCAAATCAAGAAGCTGATTAAACAGCATGACCATTACACAGGTGCACCTTGTGTTGGGGACAATAAAAGGTCACTCTAAAATGTGCAGTTTTTGTCACACAACACAATGCCACAGCTGTCTGAAGTTTTGAGGGAGCGTGCAATTGCCATGCTGACTGTAAGAATGTATACCAGAGCTGTTGCCAGATAATTGACTCCTCCAACGTCATTTTAGAGAATTTGGCAGTACGTCCAACCGGCGACCATATGTATGGCATAGCGTGGCTTTTTGCTGATGTCAACGTTGTGAACAAGAGTGCCCTATGGTGGCGGTGGGGTTATGGTATGGGCAGGCATAAGCTAAGGACAACAAACAGAATGTCATTTTATTGATAGCAATTTGAATGCACAGAGATACTGTGATGAAATCCTGAGGCCCATTGTTGTGCCATTCATCCACCTCATGTTTCAGCATGACAATGCATTGCCCCAAAATCTGTACAATATTCCTGGAAGCAGAAAATGTCCCAGTTCTTCCATGGCCTGCATACTCACCAGACATGTCACCCATTGAGCATGTTTGGGATGCTCTGGATCGACGTGTACTACAGGGTGTTCCAGTTCCCGCCAATATCCAGACAACTTCTCACAGCCATTGAAGACGAGTGGGACAACATTCCACAGGCCACAATTAACAGCCTGATCAACTATATGCAAAAGAGATGCTGCATGAGGCAAATTGTGGTCATGATCCACGCCCCCAACAGTGTATTAGTGTGCTTTGGTGAGTTAGTCATGGCAGAGAGGGTTTGAATAGTACAAATACTACAAATCATGCATGGTGCTGCAAGCAGAGGTATCTCTTAGATTTTTTTGTTCTATTCTGTTCACTGTCTGTTCTGTGACACTTTGAGATTTACCCAAGAGCCCCAGTGTCACAATGTTCCATGGAAGACAAACGGTGTGGGAGGGGGGGGTCGTTATGTTGTAGTTTGAGCTTAGCCATTTTTACATTTATTTGTATTCTAATGTCTGCATTCTTTTCACACCTCAGTCTCACAATGCCAGTAATGTATGGCATTCATCTAGCAGCTGTTGATTCATAGAGAGATATGAGTATAGTTCTATGTATTGATATGAGTAAGTATTGCCTGTTTTGCCCACATGGGTATTTTTGTACTAGTTAGAACACACCCACTCAGGAAAGGTAATGAGTGCCATCAGGTAGAGTCCATGTCTACTCCCTCTATGACCTGTAGAGACCACTGTGTACTCCATCACCCATCCTGGAGAGACCACTGTGTACTCCATCACCCATCCTGTAGAGACCACGGTGTACTCCATCACCCATCCTGGAGAGACCACTGTGTACTCCATTACCCATCCTGGAGAGACCACTGTGTCCTCCATCACCCATCCTGGAGAGAATACTGTGTACTCCATTACCCATCCTGTAGAGACCATTGTGTACTCCATCACCCATCCTGGAGAGACCACTGTGTACTCCATCACCCATCCTGGAGAGACCACTGTGTACTCCATCACCCATCCTGGAGAGACCACTGTGTACTCCATCACCCATCCTGTAGAGACCACTGTGTACTCCATCACCCATCCTGGAGAGACCACTGTGTACTCCATCACCCATCCTGGAGAGACCACTGTGTACTCCATTACCCATCCTGTAGAGACCACTGTGTACTCCATCACCCATCATGTAGAGACCACTGTGTACTCCATCACCCATCCTGGCGAGACCACTGTGTACTCCATCACCCATCCTGGAGAGACCACTGTGTACTCCATCACCCATCATGTAGAGACCACTGTGTACTCCATCACCCATCCTGGCGAGACCACTGTGTACTCCATCACCCATCATGTAGAGACCACTGTGTACTCCATCACCCATCCTGGCGAGACCACTGTGTACTCCATCACCCATCCTGGAGACACCACTGTGTACTCCATTACCCATCCTGTAGAGACCACTGTGTACTCCATTACCCATCATGTAGAGACCACTGTGTACTACATTACCCATCATGTAGAGACCACTGTGTACTCCATTACCCATCCTGGAGAGACCACTGTGTACTCCATCACCCATCCTGGAGAGACCACTGTGTACTCCATCACCCATCCTGGAGAGACCACTGTGTACTCCATTACCCATCCTGGAGAGACCACTGTGTACTCCATCACCCATCATGTAGAGACCACTATGTACTCCATCACCCATCATGTAGAGACCACTGTGTACTCCATTACCCGTCATGTAGAGACCACTGTGTACTCCATTACCCATCATGTAGAGACCACTGTGTACTCCATTACCCATCATGTAGAGACCACTGTGTACTCCATTACCCATCCTGGAGAGGCCACTGTGTACTCCATCACCCATCATGTAGAGACCACTGTGTACTCCATCACCCATCCTGGAGAGACCACTGTGTACTCCATCACCCATCCTGGAGAGACCACGGTGTACTCCATTACCCATCATGTAGAGACCACTGTGTACTCCATTACCCATCATGTAGAGACCACTGTGTACTCCATTACCCATCCTGGCGAGACCACTGTGTACTCCATCACCCATCCTGGAGAGACCTCTGTGTACTCCATCACCCATCATGTAGAGACCACTGTGTACTCCATCACCCATCCTGGAGAGACCACTGTGTACTCCATCACCCATCCTGGAGAGACCACTGTGTACTCCATTACCCATCCTGGAGAGACCACTGTGTACTCCATCACCCATCCTGGAGAGACCACTGTGTACTCCATCACCCATCCTGAAGAGACCACTAGGTACTCCATCACCCATCCTGGAGAGACCACTGTGTACTCCATTACCCATCATGTAGAGACCACTGGGTACTCCATTACCCAACATTTAGAGACCATTGTGTACTCCATTACCCATCATTTAGAGACCGCTGTGTACTCCATTACCCATCATGTAGAGACTACTGTGTACTCCATTATCCATCCTGTAGAGACCACTGTGTACTCCATTACCCATCATGTAGAGACCACTGTGTACTCCATTACCCATCATGTAGAGACTACTGTGTACTCCATTACCCATCCTGTAGAGACCACTGTGTACTCCATTACCCATCATGTAGAGACCACTGTGTACTCCATTACCCAACATTTAGAGACCACTGTGTACTCCATTACCCATCATTTAGAGACCACTGTCTACTCCATTACCCATCCTGTAGAGACCACTGTGTACTCCATTACCCATCATGTAGAGACCACTGTGTACTCCATTACCCATCATGTAGAGACCACTGTGTACTCCATTACCCATCCTGGAGAGACCACTGTGTACTCCATCACCCATCCTGGAGAGACCACTGTGTACTCCATCACCCATCCTGGAGAGACCACTGTGTACTCCATTACCCATCCTGGAGAGACCACTGTGTACTCCATCACCCATCATGTAGAGACTACTGTGTACTCCATCACCCATCCTGGAGAGACCACTGTGTACTCCATCACCCATCCTGGAGAGACCACTGTGTACTCCATTACCCATCCTGGAGAGACCACTGTGTACTCCATTACCCATCCTGGAGAGACCACTGTGTACTCCATCACCCATCCTGGAGAGACCACTGTGTACTCCATTACCCATCCTGGAGAGACCACTGTGTACTCCATCACCCATCCTGGAGAGACCACTGGGTACTCCATTACCCATCATGTAGAGACCACTGGGTACTCCATTACCCAACATTTAGAGACCACTGTGTACTCCATTACTCATCATTTAGAGACCACTGTGTACTCCATCACCCATCCTGTAGAGACCACTGTGTACTCCATTACCCATCATGTAGAGACCACTGTGTACTTCATTACCCAACATTTAGAGACCACTGTGTACTCCATTACCAATCATTTAGAGACCACTGTGTACTCCATTACCCATCCTGTAGAGACCACTGTGTACTCCATTACCCATCATGTAGAGACCACTGTGTACTCCATCACCCATCATGTAGAGACCACTGTGTACTCCATCACCCCTCACCACACCAACATACTCTTGAAAATCCAAGTCTTCATAGTTTTTCAAAGAACAGAAACATAATGAAAAGTGGCAATATTGTCTCTTTATTTTCCAGCTTGGCATTAGTTAAAAACATTTCAGATTAATTGTGTGGTATTAAAATAACAAGATTTGATAGATATGATCTTGAATACTGCAATTTTAATAGTGTAAGTAGTCTGTATTAGTCTGAATGGTGAACGTTTGTTTAGTAGCAGGCTTACTATATTCTACCAGCAGATGGCAGCTTGAGGAAAATCACTGACAAGAGGGAGGGAGGAAAGAAGAGAGGGAGGGAGTTCATAAAGAGGGAGAGAGGGAGGAAGAGGGAGGGAAGAAAGAAAGAAGAGAGAGAGGGAATGAAAGCGAGTGACATGAGGAGAAAATGGGCAGATTATTTGTGTCCCATGTCATCATCACTGAAGACCGTGCTATCCCATGTTCAGAGAGTAAGTCTGTCTTTCTCCTTCTCTCACTCTTCCCAGCTCTCTCTCTCCCTCTGTGCCTCTCTCTGGGCTGACTGTTTCTCCCCCTTGCGTCTGCTAGACGGGTGAGGAGTTCCACTGGGTCTGCCAACAGATGTGGAAGGCTAAGTTGCTGCGTCTGGAGCGGAGCTAAATCATAACGTCTGAGAAGCACATGCCTCCCTGACTGCTGCCAGAGCTCTTCCCGGTAAGTAGCCATACTTTTAATAATCAAGCCACATCTTGTCTCATTTATCCTATGGGAATGTGTCAAAGTGCTTGATGTCTGTGTGTGTGTGTGTGTGTGTGTGTGTGTGTGTGTGTGTGTGTGTGTGTGTGTGTGTGTGTGTGTGTGTGTGTGTGTGTGTGTGTGTGTGTGTGTGTGTGTGTGTGTGTGTGTGTGTGTGTGTGTGTGTGTGTGTGTGTACGCGTGTGTACGTGTGTGTACGTGACAGTCTCAGACCGAAAAGTAGATTTTGAGGAAGAAGGAGAGGGAGGATTTGGAGAGGCTAAGAAAGAGGGAGGATTTGGAGGCAGAGAAAGAGGGAGGATTTGGAGAGGCAGAGAAAGAGGGAGGATTTGGAGAGGCAGAGAAAGAGAAAGAGAGGGAGGATTTGGAGAGACAGAGAAAGATGGAGGATTTGGAGAGGCAGAGAAAAAGAGGGAGGATTTGGAGAGGCAGAGAAAAAGAGGGAGGATTTGGAGAGACAGAGAAAGATGGAGGATTTGGAGAGGCAGAGAAAAAGAGGGAGGATTTGGAGAGGCAGAGAAAAAGAGGGAGGATTTGGAGAGGCAGAGAAAGAGAGGGAGGATTTGGTTGGGGGCTTGCGGCCGCATGCGGAACATGATGTCAGAGGAATGCTCTGTGCCGCTCCTCGTAGCTGACTGGAACAGCAGCCACCTTCCTCTCTCACTCCCTCCCCGTCTCCCTTCAGCATCCGGCACAGCAGCTGGAGCTTGCAGCAAATGAAGGGAGGGGAAGGGAAGAAGGGAGCAAGGGAGGCAAAAGGGAGAGAGACAGAGGGAGAGGCAAAGTTTGGTGTGACATAAAGAGAGGGGGATGAGTTGAACTGGGACAGTAAAGGAACGAAGAGAAACAGAACAGAACAGTAGTCTATAGAGCTACACTGAGCTCTATAGTATTGCAGACCTGTGAGTCATGGCTGTGGTCTGTATAGGAATGGAACAGAACAGTAGTCTATAGAGCTTGGGCTCCGGTAATGCAGACTGGGCTGTGGTCTGTGTACTTAGCGGGGATCCGGTGACTGAAGGATACAGAGGCTGCATGGAGCAGTCAGACACCTTAACACAGAGTGGGAGTAAGTTGACACAGTGTTGTATGGAGACATGGCTGCTGAGCTTCTAGTTTAGGTTTAAGGCCCGTGGTATATCCTGTTTAAAGACTGAGAATGTCTTGATGTTTTGTGATGGATAAGAGATGTTTGATGCGAGGCTGAGGAGTGGGGATGGACAAAGCCGAATCCTCTGTTAGTCTGGGTTTTCAACCAAACATATCCTCTTACATAGTCTGCCAGCCTGGCACTGTAGTGGCAACTGAAGCCATCTACAGCGCTATATGCTGGTTATATAAGAGATAAATAAATAAGATTCTTTGTGACCAGAGCCATCCTTCTATTTTTCCAGACATGTTTCAGACAACTAAAGTACATTTTGTCCAACTGTGATGCCAATCACATCGGAAAGTCCTCTCCTTTAAAAAACAAAAAGAGGGAAAAAGTTATTCTGGAAGACCTTATTCATCCCACTTTTCCTCTGCTCCTCGATGGGGAAAGAAAGAGGCAGTGTTTTATTTTTTCCTGACTGTTTTATTATGGCTGGCCTCTGCCTTTACCGCAGCACGGTGCAGGTATGTTTATAGACAGTCCTATGCCATTCGCAGTAGCCCAAGGCCTGAAGGACCTCTCCCCAATAAAGTTGGAGAGCAAAAATAAATAAATAAAAAGGCACAATTACGGGCGCCTGGAAATGAAGAGCTGAATTCAGTCGGCTGTCTCTCGCGGACCTCCAACCAATAACGTGGCATTTTAAATAAGAAGCAGCTAAGTTACTGTAGTTACAGAGCAGCAATTTATCATGTGCTATTCTGAGCGAGTGAGTATGATTGTGTTCTTCTGTGACAGAGGCAGAAGGCAATCTGACACATTTTTCCCACTTGGTAGGATTTGTCTTGGTTTCAATTTTGCTTTGTTTTTGATTTGTCTTGGTGTCTATATTAGGTTGAAATCTATCTCAAAGTACACTTTGCTCTTTAAAAATCTGCATAACTTTCCCTCCCATCCTACAGATTTGTTTACAGGCTTCAGGATATCCACTCGGTGAAGATGTAGTCCATTTGGTTTCCGTGGAGATGTCTCTAAACAGGGCCTCCTCTTGTCGCCGCCCTCCTGCCCTGTTGCCGTGGCTACTGTGGACTCTGTGGGTTCTACTCCTCCCCACGACCGTCGCCTCGACCACGGGCCCCGGCAACAGCACCCTGCTCTTCAACAGTGCCGCCCACGGCAACAGCCTGCGGAAATGCAGCTGCTCCACCCACATTCAGGACTGTGACGAGGCGTTGGCAAACCTGCTGTGCAGCTGCCGCACCATGTCGCACTCAGAGCTGACCCCTGGGGGCCTGAGGGAGCAGGGCAGCTTGACCATGTGGCTCAGAGAGCCCTGGGTCCTCACAGAGCTACTGAATGGGAGCGTGGTGCCAGACCTGCGCCTGTCCTACTGTGGACCCGGGTCCCTGGCCATCCCCACCCAGTACCTGGCCCTGTTCGGTCTCCGTAGGCTGAGGGTCCACATCGCTGCCCAGGGTGCCCCACACCCGGAGCAAGTCCTCACAATCGCCTCTGGGACTGAGGATATAGAGGGTATGGGGTCCCTAGCCTCCACTGACCCCTCGTCTTCTATCCTTCATGTATCCTTCCTGGATGTAGCACTGCTTAATGGCTTGTCGTCCCTAAAGGCCTACAGTGTGAGCGCCCCTCCCATGCCCACCCTCTCCAAGTACTTCCCCTACCTGCCCCTGTACCCCTCCACCGCCTTGGACCAGCCCCTGTACCCCTCCACCCCTCTGGACCAGCCCCCAGATCCCCAACAGGACTGCCTCTTCACCTTCATCTACTAGACCTGTAGGCTCTGAGCAGAGAGCAGGGCTGGGTCAGTCCCTCAGCTAAATAGATCTATGGGAACTAGACTGGGCTGGATGGATAACACTGAAGTGGTAAGTGCAAGAGCTCCATTCACCCTGATGTTACTGAATGCGCTTGATGTGCAGAGAGCTATGCTGCTTTTCAATTTGTTTCTATATGGTGCGTTTCTACGCTGCAGAAAACACTATTCCAAAATCCACAAGAAGACTCTGGACAAGACAACCATCTCTGAGAAGAAGAAGGAGGCATCTGTTAGTATCAATGCAAGAGCGAGGCAGAGAAGAAGAGATGGAAAGAGACTGAGAACGAGACAGAAAACAAGACAGAGAACGAGACAGAGAACGAGACAAGGACGGTATCCGTCTGCTGCATTCATAACAAGTGCTATCTGACAGTAAGCTTTGCCAGCTGCTCTTTTCTTCAGTTATTCGGTGCAGATGGCCTATTAAAGCATGTTGTTTTGAAGCAGGTTACCATGACTCCCCTTTAAATGGGTCTTCCTGGTTGGAACCCTAATGGATCGTCAGGTCATGTGACTGTTCTTAGTTGAACTGTACGGTTGTGGACCCCACCTTAAGCTGGACTTGGTTGGGTTTTTAATTCAAGATGAAGCTGACGTAGAAGCCTTCTGGACTGGTGTGCTCTGGAGACTGGGTCCGTCCGGCCCATGCTGGATTGATTACATCACTGTGTTTCTGGTGTTCTAGAATACAGGGTTGTTCTGGAACGGCCTTGGTCTCACCCCTATGGTCCACAATATGTTCTTCTGCTCATGTTCTAGAATGAGCATGTCTGTACCCTTTTAGTTTTTAAGTAGTACCCTGGCCAGGGATTAGACCAGGTTAGTAAAGGTTAATACATTTTACCCTTGTTTTTTTTTATTTTTATTAAAAGAGGGGGAAGAAGGAACATGACGAGAGGTGTTAGGAAATATTTTCTGATCTCCACTCAAAAAACAAATAGGACGTGTTTTATTTTCAGCTGACATCCGGAGAGAGACATAGTCACGTCATTCATCTAAAACCACCCTCACAGACGACTGCAGCCAACACTTCTGTTCTGCGTGTGTGTGTGCGTGTGTGTGTGTGTGTGTGTGTGTGTGTGTGTGTGTGTGTGTGTGTGTGTGTGTGTGTGTGTGTGTGTGTGTGTGTGTGTGTGTGTGTGTGTGTGTGTGTGTGTGTGTGTGTGTGCGTGTGTGTGTGTGTGTGTGCGTGTGTATGTGCGTGTGCGTGTGCGTGTGCGTGTTCCTAGGCGTGCAAGTGTACATGCATATTCTTATATACGTCTTGTAAATAATTGTTGAAGATGGGTGAAGTGATGCTTCAGTTCCTCTGCCTGCCCTGTGGTGAGCAATGATGGGTATTATCTGTATTATGTCACGCCAGAACACACTCACTGATGACTGTTGGGAAATGAAGGTTTCTGTATTATGTCACGCCAGAACACACTCACTGATGACTGTTTGGAAATGAAGGTTTCTGTATTATGTCACGTCAGAACACACTCACTGATGACTGTTTGGAAATGAAGGTTTCTGTATTATGTCACGCCAGAACACACTCACTGATGACATTTGGGAAATTAAGGTTTCTGTATTATTCTGCATTGACATGACACTACAACATTCAGACACATCAGAACCCAACCAGATCCATGTGTTTAAGAGAGCTGGGAATGTTGAATATGGTTTCTAATTCTACACATTCGGTTACATAGCATTATATTTAAAAATTCCCAATGTCATGTTAATGAGGACGGAACACATCTCGGATACAAGCTCTCAAGCACAGGCTCGCTCTGTAGAGACAGAAATCTGTCATTAGTGCTTCCCATTTGGGGAACTTAGGTCACACCTCTGGGGAACCATTTACTGTGGATTAAACATTTAGGCTAGGTCATCACAAAATGTGTCACTCCTCACGCTCCCTGTCTGCACCGTAAAGTATATCTCATTCACTCACAATCCAGGCAGAATGATCCATGAGCCTCCGTAGTAGGAGATGGGTGTTTGTGTTTCATGTCATGTTTATTAACTAGTGTTGCTACTTTGATTTTAAAGCACCTTTTGATTCAAGCACCTTTTTTCTCTTCACTGTATCATATCAGGACATGTTTTGAAGGTGTATATATACAGTTGAAGTTGGAAGTTTACATACACCTTAGCCAAATACATTTAAACTCAGTTTATTACAATTCCTGACATTTAATCCTAGTAAAAATGCCCTGTTTTAGGTCAGTTAGGATCACCACTTTATTTTAAGAATGTGAAATGTCCAAATAATAGTAGAGAGAATGATTTCTTTCAGGTTTTATTTCTTTCATCACATTCCCAGTGGGTCAGAAGTTTACATACACTCAATTAGTATTTGGTAGCATTGCCTTTAAGTTGTTTAACTTGGGTTAAATGTTTCGGGTAGCCTTCCACAAGCTTCCCACAATAAGTTGGGTGAATTTTGTCCCATTCCCCTTAACCGAGCTGGTGTAACTGAGTCAGGTTTCTAGGCATCCTTCCTCCACACGCTTTTTCAGTTCTGCCCACAAATTTTCTATAGGATTGAGGTCAGGGCTTTGTGATGGCCACTCCAATACCTTGACTTTGTTGTTCTTAAGCCAGTTTGCCACAACTTTGGAAGTATGCTTGGGGTCATTGTCCATTTGGAAGACCCATTTGCGACCAAGCTTTAACTTCCTGACTGATGTCTTGAGATTTTGCTTCAATATATCCACATAATTTTCTTTCCTCATGATGCCATCTATTTTGTGAAGTGCACCAGTCCCTCCTGCAGCAAAGCACCCCCACAGCATGATGCTGCCCACCCCCGTGCTTCACGGTTGGGATGGTGATCTTCGGCTTGCAAGTCTCCCCCTTTTCCCTCCAAATATAACGATGGTCATTATGGCCAAACAGTTCTATTTTTGCTTCATCAGACCAGAGGACATTTCTCCAAAAAGTATGATCTTTGTCCCCATGTGCAGTTGCAAACCGTATTCTGGCTTTTTTATGGCGGTTTTGGAGCAGTGGCTTCTTCCTTGCTGAGTGGCCTTTCAGGTTATGGTGATATAGGACTCTTTTTACTGTGTATATAGATACTTTTGTACCTGTTTGTACCTACTTTTGTACCGTTTGGAAATTGCTCCCAAAGAGGGACCAGACATGTGGAGGTCTACAATTTTTTTTCTGAGGTCTTGGCTTATTTCTTTTGATTTTCCCATGATGTCAAGCAAAGAGGCACTGATTTTGAAGGTAGGCCTTGAAATACATCCACAGGTACACCTCCAATTGACTCAAATCATGTCAGTTAGCCTACCAGAAGCTTCTAAAGCCATGACATCATTTTCTGGAATTTTCCAAGCTGTTTAAAGGCACAGTCAACTTAGTGTATGTAAACTTCTGACCAACTGGGATTGTGATACAGTGAATTAATCTGTCTGTAAAGAATTGTTCGAAAAATTACTTGTATCATGCACAAAGTAGATGTTTTAACCGACTTGCCAAAACTATAGTTTGTTCACAAGAAATTTGTGGAGTGGTTGAAAAATGAGTTTTAATGACTTCAACCTCAGTGTATGTAAACTTCCGACTTCAACTGTATGCTTTGCAGAAACAGGTATAAATCACATATACCTGTAGATAAGTACGGGCTCTCTGGTGTTGGGACTGGCTGTATAAATCATTCTGGGTACTTGCCTTCTACGACATATTTAATACGTCATCAATAAATCATGTATCACAGTTTGGTGGCTTTGATTTGTGTATAATTTGGTTCAAGGCAGATTATTGACTGCTTTATAAGGTAGAAATCATTTTGTTTATAGGTGCGCGTGGGTTATGACCTCTGTCTACACACCATTCATGTTGTATATGAGTATTATGTTATTAAAACCAACAAAAGTGATACGATGTCTAAAATGCAATTATTTCTTTGTCGATGTGCTCACACATATACAGGTGTCAGTGTATGGCCCATAGAGGGCACCTTGGAGCTATACAAACGGCAAAGTACAAAAACATTGAATGTTTTGAGGGGCACCGACTCAAGTCCATTCCCTTTTTCAGATGTATAGTTTATGGAACAGTAGCAAAGACTTGGTTTCAGAAGCTGGACAGAATCTGGTATGAAGCTTTAAGGATATGTATTGGTGCATTTAAATCAACATCTGTATGTGTCTTACTCGTGGAGGCAGGTGTCATTAGCTTATTGGGTTGAAAGGTTGTGAGGTTGAGCATCCCACTGTTACTGTTCTAGATGACTGTTGGGAATATACTAGTAGACTGTTGGAAAGCTTGCTGATGACAGTGGTTTAAGGGAGTTGGAGGTTGGCCCTTTCTGTGGTGATAGGGGATGTTCCTCCATGGTTACTTCCAGATCCTGTTGTTGATCTAACCTTGGTAGAGAAAAGGAAAGATGGCTCAGAAGTCAGTGATGAAGGGAAACTTATTGACATTTACATTAGTAGAAGTTTTTATGCTTTTTTTTAACCGCTTTTCACAGATGGATCCAAGGACCCAGATAGTGGAGCACAGGAGCAGGCATTTAACTTCCTGAATTTGATGTGCAGATATGTAGAAGACTAACAGATGAACTGTCAGTATATTCAGTTGAACTGCTGGCGATAATAGTTGCCCTCCAGTGGGTGGAGGACATACAACCTGTTAGAATTATAGTATACTCAGATTCTCTGTCTGTATTGAATAGTATATCATCTGGTAAATCTAATAGGAGTGATCTACTATTGGAGGTATTCATGTTATTATGGAGAATTGAGAGAATGGGTGTAGTGAGATTCTGCTGGGTCCCAGCCAGCACATTCAGGTGTGGAAGGGAATGAAATTGTAGACCAGTTAGCCAAAAGAGCTTTGAAACGAGATATAATTTATGTTAATTTTCCATTGGGTAGAGGTGAGACCAAATTTAAGATCAGAGCCATTTTGATAGATGCAGAAGAGATGGGACTCTGAGCCCAAGGGCCAGCATTTATATGCCCTCCAAAGAAATGTCGGTGGACCAAGATTCAAAGTTCAGATCAGGAAGGAAGAGGTGGTGTTTGCTCGATTGCGCTTAGGACGTTGTACATTGTACTCATCATTACAACTTTTTGGCAAGCATGTGAATGGTTTGTGTCTGAAGTGTATGGTCGCGAAACTGTGGAACATGTGTTATATTGTTATAAGTATGTTGAAGAGAGGGAAAGATTAAAGTGTAGGGTCTTTGAGGTCGGACAGGGTTGGGGGTTGGAAGGGATTTGTGGGATGGGGGAGGGTCTATTAGAAGTTAGTAGAGTTTTTTTTTCTTTCTCAGTAGTACTGAGTTAGGTACGAGGATTTAGAAATGTTACAAACCGGGATTGACCACACACTCCAGCCCAGTAGGTGGCGGCATGTACCTTTAACGTTGGTTTGCGGACCGCCATTATATCGTAGAAGAAGAAGCCCATTCGTTGAGGACTATGGTTCCGGATAAAGAAAAAGATAGCGGAAGTGGATCCTGAGTTCGAATCAAGCAGCTCGTCGAGCAAAGTTGATGAAGACGAATGTTCTGAATGGACAACGGTAGTAGTGAAAACTGGAACAAAAAGGAAATTAGCAAAAATTGGAGTGGAGGATATGTGTATGAATGATAATGAATCGCTTCTTGTTGGAATGCATATGTGGGAAACCCGTTTGAGGTGTTGAAAATGGTGAGGTATGCGCTGGGAAAAGTGGAGTACAAATTGATTAATTGTTTTTCTGAAGAACAGAGGAAGATTGCAGTGAGCCTGAAAAGAATCTGAACAACAGAAGTGTTGGGTTTTGAACTTCGCTGTAGAGCACCCGTCAAAGGAGTCATCTCAGGGGTGGCGACGGATGTTCAGTTTGAATACCATTACCTGAAGAAATTTCCTGCTGTGGTTGGTTCCCGGCGTCTGATCCGCTGCCACTGGGTGAATGAAGAAAAAGAAAGTCTGTCGGACCTGTCGTTTGTTTTGATAAAGAGCTTGTCGGGTCCGCTCATAGTGTACAGGGGCATTAGGCGGCCGAATATTGCAGCAGACAAATTAATTAGTCACAGGAAACAGAACTAATAAAGCCAATGCAACTTCCTGTTTTACAAATGGTGGGCCTACCACATGGATGGGCATTCATAAAATTCCATTGCAGGATGACAGTGTAGGCCACACCCCAGTAAGCACAAGACGACATCTAAGTTTACCACATAGATGGACATTCATAAAAATGTAATTTTAGGCAACACTGTAAGCTATACCTCAGCACAGGAGGACGTCTTTTTTGTGCAGTTCCGGACAGGCATTGATTTCAACGTCCACGGACATATATTTTTGATCCGGACGAAATCTGAACCAATCATATGTTAGGTTCAGTTTTTGTCCAGTCTGGACCATTCTTGATTTGGCCCAAACATAGACGTATATAAATTACTTATTTTCAACTTTCATTCAGAACCGAAAATTAACCTGATTTCAACATCCAGAAAATAAGTATTTCTCAACATCTGGAAAAGATGCCTTTTCAAAATCCTGGAAAATGTTTTTTAAACATATGGAAAAACATATTTTCACCTTTCATTCAGAACCTAAATTAAACCTAAATTGAACCTATCTTTGTCTGGTAAGTACGTATTTTAGACGTCCTTTTAACGTCATTTTGCTTACTGAGACTATTCTAGTTTTGTGCGGGGGCGACATGTTTTGGTCTCTCCTATCCCGGCATAACCGCAAGGACCGGTCTTGTGCCGAAAATACCCCCCTGCCAGAATCCTCCATTCGCGTGAACGCGCACGCATTCAATTCTTCATTGCTTGCTAGTTGAGATTTCTGATCACGTTAGGCTACGCCCCGGTGAAGTGTAGATCGTACCGTGAAATTCTTACTTACAAGCCCAATGAACAATGCCGTTTTCAGAAAATATAGTTAAGAAAATATTTACAAAATAAACTAATCCAGACTTCCTGGAGTGCCCTGTAAACGTGAAGGACATTGAGGTGACAAAAATCAGTGCGGTCAATCGAATCTCCTATGCAGAAGCGATGAACAGAATTGAGAAAACAAGTGATGCTAGTGAAGATGTGGTAGTGGACGCATCACAGTCTGTAGTAAATGTTTGCTGCCAGCCAAAATATAGCCTGTGCGTTAAAAAGTCGGATTTTGTGACGTTCATTTCCACAGTTATAAACTGTGCGGCACAAGTTTTAAAGAAGTAAAAGAAACTTGGACATTATTGTGTTTGCAGCAGAAAGTTTTGGGGATTAAAGGATCTTATTTCTGAAGACCCGCCCTCCCAGGTTCCCCGTGAGCCTGTGTATGGATCATATGTTTTATTTTGTTAACAGAAAAGTTGTTTGATTTAGTTTATTTTTTGTTCTTTTTTTTGGTTCCATTTTGGGGAATCCTGTTTCCATCCCGCACAGCAGGTTGCCGGATGCACATTAAATTGTGCGATCGTCAATATACCATAGAAGAAATCCATTCCACAGATAGAACAATGAGACAGATATTTCACCAGATGTATAAATGTACAGCATCCGCTTGGCGTTCAAACTCACTACCAAATATGGTAGTGAGAGGAAGCCCAGTGGCCGGTAGTGGTAGAAGACGGTAGAAGATTTTGGTCGACATTCTGCACATTTTCTCATCGATTAAACATTTTTATCTCAATACAGTTTTCTCTTCCCAAAACTAGAATATGTTATAAACAGAGTGGGCTGCATTTTGTAGACGTTAACCTTTGCCAAAGTTATAACAAATCGCATTGTTTAGAAGGAACGCAAAGGCGAATTTAGTTATTGCACACGCGCACTTCACAGAGTAGGCGTTCCCTAACGTGAATATGCAGATATCTGCTAGAACGGACGAATAGGATCTCATCTCAACATGACTTATTTGTTTCCATTGCAAACGACAGGCTGTGGTCTATCTTGGTTTAGTTATACATTTTTTTGTCATTTGGGAGCGTTCGACCGGGTTACAAAATGTGATTTCACGGAAACGAGTGACGTTTGGAAAACACGTGACTGAAAGAAACGAATAAATTACTAGTATTCACTGCACGGCCAGGCTGTTTATGTGTTTACATGTCAATTTTTCTCTTCTGCTTTTACGCACAGGAGAAATATCACGTTCTTTGAAAGGGATTCATCAAGGAAGGCATGTCTTCAGGTAAAATTATTTATTAATGTCAGCATTTAGTTCGGATCAAGGAACAGTGTAGCGTAACGTTACCCCTTTACTAGCGAAGTCCTTATTAGAAACACTAGACTTGGAAGACTACACAAATCTCTATCTTTTATATTATTCATTAAAATTGTTTGTTGTGTTTAATCATTTCAAGAGTTGCAGACTGGTTGTAGACAACATATTTATATAAACACATAACAGTAGCCTAAAGTAAACATAGATTGAGTCAAGTATTGTTCACCTGTCCCAACATTAGATCATACAACCTGGTCGTTATATCAATAGACTTCAAACAAACCTCACAGTACTGCTCTACCTTTTCTTTTGTGTGAGTGGGATAACTTCATATTCACTTCTGTATTCAATATCTTTTGTTTTTCAGAACATTGACCAACAATGGACCAGCCCTCTATAGAATTGTTTAAAAGGTTTTAGGAATAAAAAGATATGAAACGTTTCCTTCTAACTATTTATTTGATGTTGCAGTGTTTTTATGGTAAGTTGTCCACTGCTATTATGGGTTTAAGAACAGGTTCCACGTAGCATTGTTTACTGCTGAGTAGTGTTGAGTTTCCCAAACTAGGGGTCAATTTGAAAACGAGGTCGCAAGAGAAAATTTGGGGTAGATTCTAGATGCGGTTGTAATTAACAGACCGGTGTCTGTTTTCTTCCTACAAATGTGGCTCTCTTTTTAACGTTTTAAGCTTAACAATATTATGATGCCGTTACTGAAAGATACGACTCAGGAACACTGTTTCCAGCTACTATGCCCACGAGCCATTAGAATGGCGTGGGCAAGACCAGGCACTAAATCAGACTGAGGGGGAAAAGGACATTGTCAATGATGGTGTTCTTTTCTACACGGAAGATCATAAAACATTATTGCCTGGTGGTCTTCTGAACTTCTCAATACCTTTCTGATGCATTTCAGTCACTTCAAACCATACTGTCTTTTAGATTGAAATACTGTCAGACTGATTTGTAATAAACTGTCATAGTCAAATTAAGAAAGTAACCATTGGCCGTTGATTACATAACATGGTGGGGTTACTGGCAGCAAGGTAGAAGTTATTGATTTACTGTACCTTGGCTGGGATAAGATACTGAAGTCTCTAGTTGCTCTCACACATACACCCACAAACAGTATGTGTCTGTGGGCAGTATAGTGGATTGTACTGACATACTGTATGCTATCTTCATTTATGAGTTTAATGATAATGTCCCTCTCTGTATCCCCTTTTGCCATCCTAGCACTGTGTACCCTCCCTGCTCCAGTCAATGTTACCATCGATTCTCTCAACTTCCACCATGTTCTCCGCTGGATCCCTGGGCCAGGCACACCACCCAGGACCATGTATAAGATCTTTCGCAGGTTGTCACCAACACCCCCCCCCCCCCTTCCCCCATATTGAATTATAGATCATAGTATCACCCATCATCATGATTTTGTTTGTGTTTATCATATTGGATAATTCTACTACTGCATTGTGGTTAAGGTTTATGGACATTAGACAAATGATGGGGATCTGATTCCCATGACACTTGATATGACTGGGTTGTAACGTGTGTCAGACGTTAGGTGTAGTAATAA
Source organism: Salvelinus fontinalis (assembly GCF_029448725.1). Taxonomy (NCBI): domain Eukaryota; kingdom Metazoa; phylum Chordata; class Actinopteri; order Salmoniformes; family Salmonidae; genus Salvelinus; species Salvelinus fontinalis. The sequence goes on from NC_074687.1 coordinate 2,231,007, forward strand.
TGATGATGCTATAATTACAGTTTTTTAAATCATAACTTTCAAATGAGTGTTTTAGTGAAAAGCAATGTCTTCTGTCAGAGCATTTAGTTTTTTCACTTTGTGGAGATGAGCGCTGGTCTGAGAAATAAGCTTTTGAATTTTTCACCTTTGCGTGTGTATTGCAACATTTTAGTCTATTCAGAACAATTTGCCTATCTTACCAAGTGTGTTTGCACCCTCATAGTGTCTCAACTCCAGAGACAGTACTCTGCTATGCAGATCTTACCACTGAAAAAAAAAAGGCCTGTGAATCTTTTTTAATGTCATTGTATTAGGATCCCCATTAGCTGACGCCATAACGTCAGCTAATCTTCCTGGTGTCCAACACAGAACTAACAAGACATTACAAACAATTACAATTTACATTAAGACATTATTAAGATTTAACAAGTAGACATTACAGACAATTAACACACCTGGTACTGGCAGCAAGTTATTGATTTACTGTTCCTTGTTTGGGATACAGTGGCAAGCAATGTTCCCTCTAATTTTTCTCGGCACTGAGCGAATTTCAGGTCTGTTGAGCGCAAACTTGAACATTGTGAAAATTCTGTGCAACTTCCAGAGTGCGTTTACTGTGAACACTGAGGCTGTACCCGCTTTAAGTTAATTTTAACAGTAGCCAAGTAGGCTACTGTGGCTGTTTGATCATAACGTAGGTCTACCAGAGTGGCCTACCATCAGAAACAATGGAGAACATGCATCCCATAACATTTTAACATGGAAATAGCTGTTCTATCATTCAGCCTACAGTAGCAGCCAATGTGTGGTGTTCAATGTAGACCTACATTGAACATGAGACTTTTCTAAAAACATGCAGGGCTTGACATGAACCTGTTTGTCCACTTGTCCTTCAGACAAGGAGGTGACTGAAAATGTTGCGTTGTTTGATGCAAGAAACCACTTCACAAAATAAAATACATTATTATTCCCATACAATTATTACAGAGAATAAGACAAATTATGCAGCCCTCTGCCTATTGGCTACTTAGCTTATTCAAGCATGTCTCAAAATACAACATTGTACCTTTTAAGAGAAAAAAAGCTCTTTACCTGACTCGCTTTTCAAAGAGGTGTAGAAATGTTGCGCACCCAGCTCACTCAGGTGCTTCGCTATATCACATTTGACATTGTCCGTAAGCTTGAGTTCATTTGCACACAAAATATCATACAATGATGGAAAGACCTGTGTGTTGCCCTTGTTAATGCAGACAGAAAAGAGCTCCAACTTCTTAATCACAGCCTCAATTTTGTCCGGCACATTTGAATATAGTTGTGGAGAGTCCCTGTAATCCTAGATTCAGATCATTCAGGTGAGAAAGGCCAGTCGTGTGAGAAACTCGCCATGCAAGCGGTCAGACAAGTGAAAATTATGGTTAGTATAGAACTGTAAGCTCGTCTCTCAATTTTAAAAAATGTGTCAATACTTTTCCCCTTGATAACCAGCGCCCTTCTGTATGTTGTAAAAGCTTTACATGGTCGCTGCCCATATCATTGCATAATGCAGAAAATACACGAGAATTCAGGGGCCTTGCTTTAACAAAGTTAACCATTTTCACTGTAGTGTCCAAAACGTCTTTCAAGCTGTCAGGCATTCCCCTGGCAGCAAGAGCCTCTCGGTGGATGCTGCAGTGTACCCAAGTGGCGTCGGGAGCAACTGCTTGCACGCGCGTTACCACTCCACTGTCTCCCTGTCATGGCTTTTGCTCCATCAGTACAGATCCCAACACATCTTGACCACCAAAGTCCATTTGATGTCACAAATCTGTCCAGTACTTTAAAAATATAATCTCATGTTGTCCTGGTTTCCAGTGGTTTGCAGAAGAGGATGTCTTCCTTAATTGACCCCCCATAAGCGTAACGGACATATACCAGGAGCTGTGCCAGGCCCGCCACGTCTGTTGACTCATCCAGCTGTAACGCATAGAATTCACTGGCTTGTATGTGAAGCAGTAGTTGTTTGATGAAGGCATTGTCTGTATAGTTTTATCGGCCTTTTCCCCCAGCATTCCCCCAGCCCATATCTGCGGCAGCAGGAAGAATTAAGTCCTCCACAATAGTATGGGGCGTGCCTGTCCTAGCCACTCGGTAGCTCACCATATAAGACGCTTCTAGCCCCTTCTTATTAATGGTATCTGTTGCTTTTATACATGTCTTACTACTCCAAAGTCATCTTTATTCTAGCTCCAAAAACTCCCGTGGCTTATTTTTCAAATTGTCATGTTTCATTTCTAAATGTCTGCGCAAGAGTGAAGGTTTCCCGCGAGAGAGTAACGGTTAATGTGATTGGATGTTAATCATTTGACTAGGCTACCTGTATTTGACATTGTGTTGTTATTTCGCCAGATGGTTTATTTTATTTTTGGCAGTGAAACGAGGCTACTCAGGGGAGGGGGGAAAAACTCACCCAAATGTATAGCCCCCGTTGGAAAATCTAAATGTGCTGTTTGATTACAATATTTTTGGTATTTAAAAAAAAAAAAAAAAAACGTGAATCACTTTTTTTTTGGGGCGTACCCCCGACGGCATTGCGCGTACCCCAGTTTGGGAAAACCTGATATAGAAGATATCGCCGTAGTCTAAAGCCGGAATGAATGTAGACTGAATTATTTTGTTTTCTACTATTTAACGAAAGACATTCCCTATTTCTAAACACCTCTTAACTAACTCATCAATTAGCTTTTTGAAAGATAGCTTTTCGTCAATCCAGATACCCAGATATGTATAACCCTGGACATGATCAATGTGGGCATCATCCAATGTACATATGTATAAATCATCAGATACGTTTCCCAATATGGATAAATCACATTTCCAATCTTTTTGGAATATAATATTTATTTACCGTTATTTTACCAGGTAAGTTGACTGAGAACACGTTCTCATTTGCAGCAACGACCTGGGGAATAGTTACAGGGGAGAGGAGGGGGATGAATGAACCAATTGTAAACTGGGGATTATTAGGTGACCATGATGGTTTGAGGGCCAGATTGGGAATTTAGCCAGGACACCGGGGTTAACACCCCTACTCTTACAATAAGTGCCATGGGATCTTTAATGACCTCAGAGAGTCAGGACACCCGTTTAACGTCCCATCCGAAAGACGGCACCCTACACAGGGTAGTGTCCCCATTACTGCCCTGGGGCATTGGGATATTTTTTTTAGACCAGAGGAAAGAGTGCCTCCTACTGGCCCTCCAACACCACTTCCAGCAGCATCTGGTCTCCCATCCAGGGAGTGACCAGGACCAACCCTGCTTAGCTTCAGAAGCAAGCCAGCAGTGGTATGCAGGGTGGTATGCTGCTGGTGATATAATATATGCATAGATAAATACTCTTAAGCCATTATGGAACAGGAAAGACTACTAAACCAGTAATGTGGCAACACGCGCCACTCTGAGAAAGAATATATCTTGTTGAGGACTGAAGACCACATTGATTCAAAATTATAATTATTTGGAATCCAAATGAACTAACTGTATTTTGTCAATAAAGTAATTTAACTAGGTCTACTTTAATTTTATTCGCTACATTAAAAAATGTACCTCCTAATTTCTATCCTAACAGAGAAAACAACATTACCCTACAGCTACTACATCAAACCAACATGACAAATCAGAAGCTGGATCTGAAGCACCACAAAGAAGAACACAGATTGTGTGTTCAGGCTTCCCACAACCTCTTAGAGTCGCCCTTGGCCGGGATCACCTTCACCCCTTTCACACAGAGTACGTCTGCTGGTAATTCTGTCTTGCAAATAGGCGGATGACTATACTTCTGCTAGGGATTTTAACCAAGTGTTTGTGTGACGGCCATTATTTACATTAGCCAAGTTAACATCACATAACACAATCTAGGCATGTATTTGTGTGTCAATGTGTCTGTTATAATATATTCTTGTAAAAAAAAAAAAAATAATAATAATACACTGCTCAAAAAAATAAAGGGAACACTTAAACAACACAATGTAACTCCAAGTCAATCACACTTCTGTGAAATCAAACTGTCCACTTAGGAAGCACCACTGATTGACAATACATTTCACATGCTGTTGTGCAAATGGAATAGACAAAAGGTGGAAATTATAGGCAATTAGTAAGACACCCCCAAAAAAGGAATGGTTCTGCAGGTGGTGACCACAGACCACTTCTCAGTTCCTATGCTTCCTGGCTGATGTTTTGGTCACTTTTGAATGCTGCCGGTGCTTTCACTCTAGTGGTAGCATGAGACGGAGTCTACAACCCACACAAGTGGCTCAGGTAGTGCAGTTTATCCAGGATGGCACATCAATGCGAGCTGTGGCAAAAAGGTTTGCTGTGTCTGTCAGCGTAGTGTTCAGAGCATGGAGGCGCTACCAGGAGACAGGCCAGTACATCAGGAGACGTGGAGGAGGCCGTAGGAGGGCAACAACCCAGCAGCAGGACCGCTACCTCCGCCTTTGTGCAAGGAGGTGCACTGCCAGAGCCCTGCAAAATGACCTCCAGCAGGCCACAAATGTGCATGTGTCTGCTCAAACGGTAAGAAACAGACTCCATGAGGGTGGTATGAGGGCCCGACGTCCACAGGTGGGGGTTGTGCTTACAGCCCAACACCGTGCAGGACGTTTGGCATTTGCCAGAGAACACCAAGATTGGCAAATTCGCCACTGGCGCCCTGTGCTCTTCACAGATGAAAGCAGGTTCACACTGAGCACATGAGCACATGTGACAGACGTGACAGAGTCTGGAGACGCCGTGGAGAACGTTCTGCTGCCTGCAACATCCTCCAGCATGACCGGTTTGGCGGTGGGTCAGTCATGGTGTGGGGTGGCATTTCTTTGTGGGGCCGCACAGCCCTCCATGTGCTCGCCAGAGGTAGCCTGACTGCCATTAGGTACCGAGATGAGATCCTCAGACCCCGTGTGAGACCATATGATGACACATGCACATTTGTGGCCTGCTGGAGGTCATTTTGCAGGGCTCTGGCAGTGCACCTCCTTGCACAAAGGCGGAGGTAGCGGTCCTGCTGCTGGGTTGTTGCCCTCCTACGGCCTCCTCCACGTCTCCTGATGTACTGGCCTGTCTCCTGGTAGCGCCTCCATGCTCTGAACACTACGCTGACAGACACAGCAAACCTTTTTGCCACAGCTCGCATTGATGTGCCATCCTGGATAAACTGCACTACCTGAGCCACTTGTGTGGGTTGTAGACTCCGTCTCATGCTACCACTAGAGTGAAAGCACCGGCAGCATTCAAAAGTGACCAAAACATCAGCCAGGAAGCATAGGAACTGAGAAGTGGTCTGTGGTCACCACCTGCAGAACCATTCCTTTTTTGGGGGTGTCTTGCTAATTGCCTATAATTTCCACCTTTTGTCTATTCCATTTGCACAACAGCATGTTAAATTTATTGTCAATCAGTGTTGCTTCCTAAGTGGACAGTTTGATTTCACAGAAGTGTGATTGACTTGGAGTTACATTGTGTTGTTTAAGTGTTCCCTTTATTTTTTTGAGCAGTGTATATATATTTAATTGTGAAATGATGCTACAGTACCATTTATATCTTCCACAGCTGTTATTGGTCCTCCAATATTGTCTTTGGATGGATGTGGCAATTGCCTGGTAATCAACATCACACTGCCTGAGATGAGAACCATTCAAAAAGTCTATGGGAGCACTGTATCCTTTCAGATCGACTGGAAGAGAGCAGGAGAGACTCAGGTGAAAACAACAATGCCTAGCCTTTCCCTGTCTTCATTGTAGTGTCAAATTCTATTCAAATAATTTTTTTATTTTACAAATGATGACCATTTCATCTCAATCATATTCATTTTCAGTTCAAAGAGACCCGTACAAGTCATTTAAGTTATATGCTGGAGAACTTGAAGGTGGGTGCAGAGTACTGTGTGAGGGTGCATACGAAGATCACCACCAACAAGAAAACACAGCTTTCTGAGTGGAAGTGTGCTCACACCAGTATTGTGGAGCCTAACAGAGGTGAATATTGTCTATAGTTATGCTTCATCACTTTTACTATGCCAGATATTAGGTCATGTGTTACTATTTTACATATTTCATGGAACTCTTATGTTATCAGGATTATTCTGTTCCTTCAGTGCACCTTGGACAGGGGTCTAACCATGACTTGTCGCCCCCCCCCCCAGTCCCTGCTGTTGTAGCCGGGGTGTCGGTTCTCCTCATTGTGAGTGGAGCAGGCCTGATGGTTCTCATGTTTGTCCTGTTCTACACTGGGTTCCTGTGCAAGTTAAAGACCCGCCTGCCTAGATCACTGGTGAGAAATGGCTCTATCTTGTAGCTAACCACACCCTACACTCATTTGTTTCAATTCAATGTAAAGGGCTTTAGTGGCATGGGAAACATATGTTTACATTGTCAAACCCATCTCTCTCACAACTCTCTCACTGTTTGTGATATTATTTGTTTGGCTTTGCCGTTGGTCCAGGATGTGAATTTGTGGAGCTTAAGAAATGCAAAGCCAAAGTAAATTCCTGCAAAAGGCAAATAACATTAACGTCAACTCTTTCATGCCCTGTAGTCCACATAAAGTTAAATCAGCTTCAGGCAGTGACATCACTGTGCCTTTCTCTGTGTCTAACACAGCCTCTCTCGTCTCCCTCTCCCCATGCAGACTGCCCTGGTTGAGGGCTACCTAGTCATCCCAGAGAGAACAGTTCCTGACCTGGTCTCTATATCCTCTGAGCCAGAAAAACAAGGAAAGGCCCTCACATCAAAAGCACACCACAACAGAGAGAACTCAAACCGAGCAGGGGAGGAAGAGGAGGAGGAGGATGAAGAGGAGGAGGGAAACGGTGCGGTCTACATGGACCGTGACGCGGGGCTCTCCTTTGATAGCAGCTCCAGCACCACACAGTCCCAGGATGCATCAGGGGCCAATGTTGCCCTTCTTAACGGAGCAGGGCTTTCTGGGGGGTTGAGTTTTGAGGCAGCTGCTGAGGAGGAAGAGGAAGCTCCTGTGGTTGTGGTGGTGCTTGAAGGTCAGGGTCAGAGAGAAGTCAAAGGTGAACTAGCGAAGATCATTTCCAGTCTAGACCGAGACCAACCCAGACCTCTGGGACTTGTAGGGTTGGGTGGAGAGGAGGAGAAAGAGATGAGGGAGGTGGAGGAGGAGGAAGAGAAAGAGATGAGGGGTGAGACCTCTGGTAATGTCAATCTGTTCTCTGTGACTCTGGGGGCTTTAAAGAGGGAGGAGGAGGAGCATGAGAATGAGACAGATGTTTTATTAGGCTGTTCCAAACAGGAGCAGAAGCCTCTACTTCCCATAGGCTCCTTACAGAGGACATTAGGACTAGACAGCATGGGATCACAGGGTGAAGAGGAGGAGGTGGGAAATGATTACTACATGGACTGCGCCCCCAAGCTCTCCTCTAAAAGCAGCGCCGGCACCATACAGTCCCAGGATGCATCAGGGGCCAATGTGGCCCTTAACACAGTAGGGCATTCTGGGGGGTTGAGTTTTGAGGCAGCTGCTGAGAAGGAAGAGGAAGCTCCTGTGGGTGTGGTGGTGCTTGTAGGTCAGGGTCAGAGCGAGGTCAAAGGTGAACTAGTGAAGGTCATTTCCAGTCTAGACGGAGACCAACCCAGACCTCTGGGACTTGTAGGGTTGGGTGGAGAGGAGGAGAAAGAGAGGGAGGAGACCACTGTTAATATCAATCTGTTCTCTGTGACCCTGGAGGCTTTAAAGAGGGAGGATGAGAATGAGACGGATGTTTTATTAGGCTGTTCCAAACAGGAGCAGGAGCCTCTACTTTCCATAGACTCCTTACAGAGGACATTAGGACTAGACAGCATGGGATCACAGGGTGAGATACAGGAAGATACAGGCCGAGTACTGACACCGCCACAGACAGACTGCACACACAAATACTCTGAATATTCAGATAGACATGCTGTCAGCTGTACAAAGACATACTCTGACTGCCTGGTAACGCACACAGGCACTGTGCAGTCTCACAATGAGACAGAGGAGGAGGAAGACTTCTCAGGCTATATGGGACATTGATGCGTGCGTGCCGTTTAGGCCTACAGTGTAAGTGTCTTAGCCGATAATTGCACAGATATTCCACTTGGTTGAATATGTCTTCTATCACGTGCATTCCTTCCCAAATGTTGTCTTCTGTTGAGAAATGTGTATGTAAAACAGAGGTATTCACACTTTCCCGATCCTCACCCCAAAACTAATGACAGCCTAAACATGTCTCTAAGTGTTATCAGGATTCTGTTCATTCAGATACATTTGATTTTTTGAAATGATCTTTCTCAAAAACGTTTGTATATTGTCCCATGTACTATTAATTTGTATTTTTTGTTTGTTATTTGGCGACATTAATGCAGTTCCACCCACCCCGACTTTGAATACCACTGATGTGTGTCAGTTTCATTTATTGTAATGTACGTGCAATTTCATGAAAGAAGAATTGGAGCTCAATAATCAAATCGTGATCCGGTTTTTGTGTGGAATGTGTGTCTTTTAGGCTATTGTTTCCAAAAGTTATTCTGTGGGAAATTCCTTGATACGTCGTGATTTATATGTCGCGTTAAAGTACACTGCTATCTAAAAAAAAACGAATTGCTTAGTGTGAAACAATGTCCCCCAGGTAAAGCCAATCTGTTCGTATAAAGATCTGTGGTTGGTTGCTCAACATTGTCGTCATTTCCAGTAGCAGGGTTGTTATGCCGCGTTCACAACAACTGGGAACTCGGGAAAAATACGAGGTCAAATTACGTCGTCGTTGATCTTCAGGTGGGAAAGTCTGATCTCTAGAAAGAGATCCCGATCCCGTTCCCGATTTGGAATTCCGAGTTGGATGACCGTTAAATAATTTTCCCAGCCGTAACTCGTTTTTTAACGCATGTAAGTCGGATATTTCCGATTTCCCAGTTGTTTTGAACGCGGCAAAAACCTTCGAATTTCTTCAAGCTGGCAGCAGTTGCGGAAAGCACCCCAATTGTGGCAGAGGACTGGCTCTTGTTTAACGTTCTGTTGCCAACCAGGCAGAAATGTGAACATCTCATATCGGTAGCTATGCTTTATTGTTATTGCATTATGCTTGTAGTTATCAAATGATATATACAGTTTGGCCTTGGCTTTGTTAGCGAGAAGCTAACGGAATCATGGCATTAGTGGAACCGACAGCGAACGTTAGCTAACTGTTGTTTTGCTAGCGGTTATCGTGTTTTGTTCTTACTATCTCAGTTGCACGCTTGTTTTGGTAATGTCGATGTAACTAGTTGGCAGGGGTGTAAAAATACTTTAAGTACTACTTATTTGCTTTACTATTTATATTTTTGACAACTTTTACTTCACTACATTCCTAAAGAAAATTATGTAATTTTTACTCCATACATTTAACCATAACACCCAAAAGTGCATGTTACATTTTGAATGCTTAGCAGGACAGGAAAATGGTCCAATTCACGCACTTAATCAAGCGAACATCTCTGGTCCTCCCGCCTGCCTCTGATCTGGCGGACTCACTAAACACATGCTTCGTTTGTAAATTATGTGCGAGTGTTCCCCTGACTATCCGTAAATAAAATAAAAAACTACATTTTATGCGGTCTGGTTTGCTTAATATATACAATTTGAAAAGATTTCTACTTCTGATACGGAAGTATATTTAAAGTCAAATACATTTAGACTTTTACTCAAGTAGTATTTTACTGGGTGAATTTTACTTGAGTTATTTTCTATTGAGGTATCTTTACTTTTACTCAAGTATCCACCACTGCTAGTTGGCCACCCAAAACGAGAATTAGTGATATCAACTAGTTATGCCACATAGCTACACAAGTTCCCATTTACATTATCACAAAGCAGCAGATTTCTGTAAAAAAATATATATATTTAAAAAAAATTATAAGGGAAAGAAACACATTCTGACACGACCCCGGTTGCAATAGCCTAATGTAGCTTACCACATGAGTCCGTTTTTTTCCCTTTTCTCTTTCCAAAGTTCCAGCACAATGTTGGTTTGAGTTGTGTGAAAACAAGTGCTCCTCAAATGATGAACCCCCAGACCCCTCAACACCCCCTGAACACTGTTAAACAGTACATCTGCAACTCAATCATCCGATCCTTTGAACCAACTGAACAAACACCACACACAAAGAGACCATGTCGCCTATCTGTCCTTTCAGCTAGAAGAGGATGGACATGAGAGCTGCTGCACAGTGGAGTCAAGGTGGAGGATGTAAGAGTCAGCTTGATTGACATGACCACTGAGTGTTGTGGCAATGGTGTCATGACTCCAGTGATATGGATGGTCACCTGGTTACTACAGGCACATTCAGGTGAGACATTTTTGCATAGCTTGTCCCCCCCCTCTGCATCTTGTACAATATATTTTCCTCAGTAACGTTACAGCTTCATAATTGCAGTCATCATTACTGTATTTCTGAGGGGTAATACTTAAAGTAACAGCCCAGTGTGATTTCTTTGAAATAATGACCTATAGTTAGTTACAATATGAGTGAAATATACTTTTTTTTTGTTGATGGAAAACAAATTAAATATGTTAAAAAGAAGCTTTCCTGTATTTGAATGGTGTGGCCGTACCCCAATAACAAAATGGTGTGGGTGTAGGCCTATACTTTAAGTTACTTTTATCAATAAGGCCTGAGTGGGTGTGGTATATTTAAGCAATACGGCCCGAAGGGGTGCGGTATATGGCCAATATACCATGGCTAAGGACTGTTCTTACACACGACACGAAGTTGAGTGCCTGGATACAACCCTTAGCCGTGGTATGTTGGCCATATATCACAGACCCCCCCCCCCCCCATGATGCCTTACTGCTATTAAAAATGGATTACCAACGTAATTAGAGCAGTAAACAAGTGATTGTGTGTCATAGTATGCCGTGGTATACGGTCTGATATACCACGGGTTTTCAGCCAATCAGCATCCAGGACAAAAACGACACCCTAAATGTAATGTATCTTCCTCTTCTTTCTCAGTTATGTGTGATCTGCCTGCCCCAGTCAATGTGACTCTCTCCTCCAGACATTTTGTCCACCAGCTGAGGTGGGATCCAGGCCCTGGGTCCCCCAGGGATGTGTACTACCGCGTGATGGTTCGCTCTGACAGGTATATGTGTGTATGACGTAGTTGTGTCATTCTGTATGAGTATCTCTCTCTCTCTCTTTCATCCTCTCAGTTGAATAGGCCAAAACTGCCTTCCCTTGATGTGTTTGCTCTTTGAATGATTCAGTACTGTAATCACAACATATTGTTAGATTCTGGGTTAAACTTGGAACATTGTTATATTCAGAAGTAGCTTATTAAAAGAGTGATAGCGACTGGTTTTTACATCAGAAGTTAATGGTTATCTGTAGGAGCCAGATGGCTTTGGAATGTGTTGGGTGGACAGGAGGAAGTCACCGGATTGCTATAGGGGATACGGGTGGTGATCTGAGGATTAGGCAAATGAAGGGTTGAGGTCAGGTCAGATCCCCTTAAAGGGAGAAATTATGGTTTATTACTTTGTCTTCCCGTCAAACCATAATAGATGTAAGGATTGGCGAGAAGGAGTGCATCTAAATTGGAGTATATATACTCATCTAAATTGGAGTATATATACTCATCTAAATTGGAGTATATATACTCATCTAAATTGGAGTATATATACTTGTGTTGGTGGAAACACGTTTTGTCTAATGCAGTTGTATTGAATAAAAGAATAAACTTGGTTCAGCTTTCATTATGTCCGTTGAGTTTTTTTAGTCTTGAGAATTAGAACCGAACAATATCATACACCTAGATGAAGATAGACTTGTTAGAACATGACTTGGGAGTGTCTTCTTGTATTTTAGCTCAATGATACACACACCATACTAACTACTGTGTAACGTTAGGCCAACTAGCAAACAAATAAGTTAGTCTTGAACTTCTCTCTCTCTGTCTATCATTACCGCTCTCTTTTTTTCCCTCATTTAAATTAGGGCTGTCCAGTCTTGGGAGGTGGTGGCTGGTTGTGAGCACGTGGAGTCCCCACTGGTGTGTAACCTGACTAAAGCATTCTCAAGCCACAGTCGCACCTACTACAACCATGTGTACGCTGTGTCTGGGAACCAAGTCTCACCCCCGGCCAACCAAAGCGGCTTTAAACCCATCGCTGACAGTGAGTGTCAGCGTTTCCTCAGTCACGCCAAAGGAGAGCAGGCCAGTGCTTATCAGGGTTGTGGGGGGAAGGAGGGTACCAGGGAATGGAGTTTGTAAGGTTAATGTTAAAATACTTTGGAGTTGTGTTCGGGAGCACTAGCTTGTCAAATACAACCACAAGTAGGCTGACACGTTCTTCATTTTAAAAACATGTTCTCCCCTGTTGGAGAGACTTTTTAAAAACAGCTCGGTTGAACAGCAGCCACTAAGTGCTGTTTGTCCCTCTGTGTGTCCTGTAGCCCTCCTGGATTCGCCCGTGGTGAGTGTTAAGGCCTGTGGCAGCACTCTGTGTGTGGACCTGAGGCCTCCTGTGGACGGCCTGTGGGATGTCTACAACATGTTCCGCTACAGTTTAAGCATCAGCAGCAGCAGACATGGAGCTAAGGTGAGGACAGGAAGAGCCAAAAATGCCTAAGGGTTGGAGCTATATGGGTCAATTTGAAATTGAGTGACAGATTCACACACAGTATAACATCATGACTGCATCATCAGAGACACTTTACTATTGCATGGCATGTTCTCGTTTCAGTGCTGAATAACTCTGTGTATTCAAGCCATGATGCATTGGTTTGATTGGTTTCTGTTGTGTTTCCAGTACTCTGAGAACATAAATTCTCTGAAAGAAAAGATTCTAGAGAACCTGGCTCCAGGCAGAGAGTACTGTGTCTCCGTCAGAATAATAGATAGCGAGGAGAGACGCAACAAGAACTCATCCTACAGCCAACCACACTGTGCCGTAACTGCTGCCAACTACAACGCAGGTACACTGTGTGTGTGTGTGTGTGTGTGTGTGTACATATGTGGTCTTTGTGTTCTGACTGCCTATCTCTCTCCACAGACACAGAGATCTCAGTGGTTTTGTGTTTGCTCGTGTTGTCTGGGCTGTTTACTACTACCCTATTGTTCCGCACTGGATTCATCTGTCTGAGACAACACCTTCCAGAAGTACTGGTAAGCTATAGACTGATACAGATAGATCTTTTCTAGCCCTGGTTTCAATCAATCAATAACATGTATTTTATAAAGCCCTTTTAACATCAGCAGTTGTGCTTCACAGATACCTAGCCTAAAACCCCAAAGAGAAAGCAATGCAGAAACTAGGAAAAACACCCTAGAAGTTGGAATACTCGATCAGAAGGGGTCTGGGACTAGCCTCCAGAGTGGCGCATCGGTCTAAGGCACTACATCACAGTGCTAGAGGCGTCACTACAGACCCGGGTTCGATCCCAGGCTGTGACGCAGCCAGCCGAGACCAGAAGACCCATGAGGCACTGACTGAAGAGTGTTGGGTTTCTCATAGCATAAAGTCACGTCACAAATCTTAGCTCATGCGAAAATGTCAACAGGAGACTCGGACAGTGGAGACTGACAGCCCTGCACAATTATTATTTTTTAAATCTTCAACATAGAAATGCTACTAAAAATAACCCATGATTCACCATACTATATTTTGAAAGGGGAAGCAAAGTACTTTAAGCCCATGTTTTACTTTTAGTCCACTAACCGAAAATTATTGTATGGATTTTTTTCAATTAATAATGTAAAATTAACAACTGTACAGAAAGATTCATGTGTAGGATAAATTACAGAGGAGGAATTTCTTGACGCAATTAAAGCCTTTAAGTCCGGGAAAACTCCAGGGTTGGATGGCATACCAGTGGAAGTACACTAAACTTTTGATGTATTCAGAAGACCATGATTAGCATGTTTTAACCACTCCTATTTAAATGGTAGATTATCAGACACGCAACAAGGTCTAATTTTCATTATTACTGAAACAGGACCCAAGTGGTAAATATAAAGATCTGGTCCATTTAAAAAAATTGGAGGCCCCTTACATGTCAGTGTTCTAGCAAAATGAATAGCGCATAGAATTAAAAAGCTATTGTTGGATATTATTCATCCTAATCTGACAGGTTTTTTACATGGACAATACATTGGAGATAATATAAGACAATTATTGGAAACATTAGAACACTATAAAAAAAAAATCTGGAAAACCAGGCCTGGTATTCATAGCTGAGTTGGGAAAGGAATTTGATAAAGTACGACTGGAATTTAACATTTTGGAGAATCTCTTTGAAAATGGGTTAAAGTTATGTATAGTAAACCTAGGTGTAAAATAGTAAATATTGGCTACTTCTCAGAAAGTATTAAACTGTCAAGAGGAGTAAAACAAGGTTGCCCACTATCGGCATATCTATTTATTATGGCCATAGCAATGTTAGCTATTAATATCAGATCCAACAATAATATCAAAGGGTTAGAAATCCAAGGCTTAAAAACAAAGGTGTCATTGTACGCTGATGATTCATGTTTTCTTTTAAGACCACAATTAGAATCTCTCCACGGCCTCATAGAGGATCTAGATACTTTTTCTAATCTCTCTGGATACAACCAAATTATGATTAATGTACTATATTACATATAGAATCACAAACAAAACAAAAAACTTTTACATTACCGTGTAGTTTACCAATGAAATGGTCTGACGGTGATGTAGACATATTTGGTACACATATCCCGAAAGAGAGAAATTATCTTACTACAATACATTTTAATAGAAAGTTAGCAAAAATAGATGATTTTGCTACCTTGGAAAGTAAAATAACTGTCTCTGTGGAAAAATCACCTTGATTAACTCTTCAGTCATGTCCCAGTTGCCCTATTTGCTTATGGCCTTGCCTACATAGCGACCAGTTTTTTTTTTTAATTATATGAGCGAAAAATATTTAATTTTACTTGAAATGGCAAGCCAGACAAAATTTAAGCGGGATTATTTATATATGAAGATGAATTCGGAGGGCAGAAATTATTCAATATTAAAGCATTAGACCTTTCACTAAAGGCTTCAGTCATACAAGCGTTATACTTAAATCCGGACAGGTTCTCTAGCAAATTAGTAAGAATGTCTCACCCCATGTTCAAGAATGTAATCTGAATTAAAAGTAAAAAGGCCAAACTCACTTTCGGATATTTAAAAATGAAATAATCTCCATAGTAAAGTTATTTTTAAAACAAGCCATAGAAAATTGGTTGCAATTTCAGTTTAATCCACCAGAAAAGACAGAACATATAATTCAGCAGATATTGTGGTTAAATTCAAATATAGATTAAAAAAACATTACCAAAAAAAAGTATCATCTTTATAAATTATATCATAAATATGACTGGTGGAGTTATGTCACACATGCAGTTTACAGAAATATATGGAAATGTCAGCTCTACCCAAATTTACAATCAACTAATTGCAGCAAAATAACGGCGGGTTCAAAACTTAGAATTTTTCTATTTAAATTATTATACATCATTTGATACATTTTATTTTGTCCATATGTAGATTGTTTTTGGTCGCAGGTCCAGGAATGGTTGGAGAAGTGCAACATTTACCTGGAGCGAACTCAGCAGTTAGCTCTACTGGGTGATTTGAAAAGTCAGTCAGTCGATCAATAATATAGTAATACTTTTAGCTAAAATGTTGATCTTTAATTTACAATCTGTAGAAACTATGAGAATAAAAAGGTTCAGAACTTTTGTGAAACATCACAGCACAGTTGAAATATATATGGCAAATAGAAATCACAACTGGATGGTGTTCAGAAATAGATGGGAGGGGTTGAGTGGAGCTGAAGGGTGGGACTGGATGGTGTTCAGAGATAGATGGGAGGGGTTGAGTGGAGCTGAAGGATGGGACTGGATGGTGTTCAGAGATAGATGGGAGGGGTTGAGTGGAGCTGAAGGGTGGGACTGGATGGTGTTCAGAGATAGATGGGAGGGGTTGAGGGGAGCTGAAGGGTGGGACTGGATGGTGTTCAGAAATAGATGGGAGGGGTTGAGTGGAGCTGAAGGGTGGGACTGGATGGTGTTCAGAAATAGATGGGAGGGGTTGAGTGGAGCTGAAGGGTGGGACTGGATGGTGTTCAGAGATAGATGGGAGGGGTTGAGGGGAGCTGAAGGGTGGGACTGGATGGTGTTCAGAGATAGATGGGAGGGGTTGAGTGGAGCTGAAGGATGGGACTGGATGGTGTTCAGAGATAGATGGGAGGGGTTGAGTGGAGCTGAAGGATGGGACTGGATGGTGTTCAGAGATAGATGGGAGGGGTTGAGTGGAGCTGAAGGGTGGGACTGGATGGTGTTCAGAGATAGATGGGAGGGGTTGAGTGGAGCTGAAGGATGGGACTGGATGGTGTTCAGAGATAGATGGGAGGGGTTGAGTGGAGCTGAAGGATGGGACTGGATGGTGTTCAGAAATAGATGGGAGGGGTTGAGGGGAGCTGAAGGGTGGGATCAGAAACAACAATGCAAAATATACTGTGTCCGTGTATAGAAATTCAGAACTTTTGTGAAAGATAACAGCACAGTTGAAAAATATGGCAAAATAGAAATAAAACTGGATGGACTTCAGAGATAGATGGGTTCATGGTAGCTGAAGGATGGGATTAAAAAAAAACACAAGATAACTATTGTAAAATATGTTGTGTCAAGTAAAATGTATAAGGTGGAAGTAGAAGCCGAAGTATTGTTGTCCATTGGTTTACTCCAATTAGAGGAGGAGTGGTAAAGTTAGGGGGGAAATAATAAAGGTAAATATATTTTAAATATATTTACAGTACGGGTCCAAAGTTAGGACACACCTACTCATTCAAGGGTTTTTCTTACTATTTTCTACATTGCAGAATAGTAGTCAAGACATCAAAACTATGAAATAACACATATGTATTCATGTAGTAACCCAAAAAGTTTTACACAAATCCAAATATATTGGAGATTCGTCAAAGTAGCCACCCTTTGCCTTGATGACAGCTTTGCACACTCTTGGCATTCTCTCAACCGGCTTCATGAGGTAGTTACCTGGAATGTATTTCAATTAACAGGTGTGCCTTGTTAAGTTCATTTTAGAAATGTCTTTCCTTATAAATTCGGTTTGACCCAATCAGTTGTGTAGTGACAAGATAGGGGTGGTATACTGAAGATTGCCCTATTTGGTATAAGGCCAAGTTCAAATTATGGCAAAAACAGCTCAAATAAGTAAAGAGAAACGACAGTCCATCATTACTTTAAGACAATCTGGAGAATTTCAAGAACTTTTAAAGTGCAGTCGCAAAAACCATCAAGCACTATGATGAAACTGGCTCTCATGAGGACCGCCACGGGACAGGAAGACCCAGTTACCTCTGCTGCAGAGGAAAAGTTCATTAGAGTTACCAGCCTCAGAAATTGCAGCCCAAATAAATGCTTTACAGAGTTCAAGTAACAGACACATCTCAACATCAACTGCTCAGAGACTGCGTGAATCAGGCCTTCGTGGTCGAATTGCTGCAAAGAAACCACTACTAAAGGACACCAATAAGAAGAGACTTGCTTGGGCCAAGAAACACGAGCAATGGACATTAGACCGGTGGAAATCTGTCCATTAGTCTGAGTCCTGATTTTTGGTTCCAACTGCCGTATCTTTGTGAGATGCAGAGTAGGTGAACGGATGATCTCCACATGTGTGGTTCCCACCGTGAAGCATGGAGGAGGAGGTGTAATGCTGTGGGGGTGCTTTGCTGGTGACACTGATTTATTTGGAATTCAAGGCACACTTAACCAGCATGACTACCACATCATTCTGCAGCGATACGTCATCCGATCTGGTTTTCCCTTAGTGGGACTATCATTTGTTTTTCAGCAGGACAATGACCCAAAACATACCTCCAGGTTGTGTAAGGGGTATTTGACCAATAAGGAGAGTGATGGAGTGCTGGATCAGATGACCTGGCCTCCACAATCACCAGACCTCAACCAAATTGAGATGGTTTGGGATGAGTTGGATGGCAGAGTAAAGGAAAAACAGCCAACAAGTGCCCAGCATATGTGAGAATTCCTTCAAGACTGTTGGAAAATCATTCCAGGTGAAGCTGGTTGAGAGAATGCCAAGAGTGTGCAAAGGGTGGCTACTTTGAAGAATCTAAAATATATTTTGATTTGTTTAACACTTTTTTTTTGGTTACTACATGATTCCTTTTGTGTTATTTCATAGTGTTGATGTCTTCATTATTATTCTACATTGTAGAAAATAGTCAAAATAAAGAAAAACCCTTGAATGAGTAGGCATCCAAACTTTTGACTGGTACTCTATATGGTTACAAAATAAATATATAGGGGGATTGGAAGTGATGCAGACAATTACATTGACGGAAGCTACAATCTGTCGGCACTGTTAAAGCTGATCTACACCCTAACAAAAATAAAGACAGCCCTGCACAACGCCGGAAAGAGCTGCAGGTCACACACACACACACACCCCCACTGTGATACATGTGATTGTGCTGTGGTCACAAAGACTGAAACGGCTCCGTGTTTACCAGACAGCTGCAGCCCAACATGGTTCAAACAAAAACCCTCTTTTTTCTCTCTCATAGTCTCTTTATCGAATACTTTGTATACGGTGCATTCGGAAAGCATTCAGACCCCTTGACTTTTTCCACATTTTGTTACGTTACAGCAGTATTCTAAAGTTTATTCAATAAAACATTTCCCTCATCAATCTACACACAATACCCCATAATGACAAAGCAAAAACAAGTTATTAAACATTTTTGCAAATGTATATAATAAAAAATGTAAAAAACAAAACAGTCTGTTGATTGACTGTTTTGTTTTTATCAACGTATTTCATTTTTAAAACATTTCGGTAGCCGTGGTCTTATTCTGTGAAACGTGTCTGACTACCCACCTCCGAACCTCACAGATGAACTCTTATCTCTTCTCTGCAGAGCTCAATACAACACCGCGAGGAGAACCTACATCCAGCACCCTATGATGAGGAACCATTTCCCTTAGTGCATCTAGTGCCACCATCGCCCCCCTCAGGAAGCACTGGGAAGGACAGTGAGAGTGAGGAAGAAAGTGAGGCAGAGACAGAGCGAAGCAGTGGGGGAGGACAAGGATACAAGACACGAGGGATCACTGCTGGTCTGACCTCTCGTAACCCCCTCTCTTCCTCTAGAACAGAGATGTTCCTACACCCCTATCTAAGCACCCTCTCTCCGGCATATCCCACTGCCACATCCACAGACACTCAGACCACCGCTGAGACACAGCCCAAGCGCCCTCACTTTCCTCTCTTCATAACCAGCGACCAACAGCCTGAATCTCTGCTCAGACCTGACGGCCTCTCAATGTCCCTATCAAACAACCATCCACTGCCTAGACCCTTACAAACCAGTCAGCTTACAGAGCCAGCTCAATGTGCCTCACGGGGACAGGACTTGAGCTTGAGTCTCTCCTCAGAGAGAGACACAGGGAATGCAGAGGGATTACATCCGGAGGAGGAGGAGAGCTGCCTGGATATCAACCTGCTGTCTGTAACCCTAGGTAGTAGACATGAGGAGACGAAGAGGCAGAGAGAGATGGTGGAACCAGAACACCTCTCTCTGGGGGAGCCCCCTGAGCCCACCACTCCCTTCCTGCCCACAGAGCCTGCCATAACACAGACGTACACAGCTACGTCTGAGGAAGATGAGGAGTATTCTGGTTACATGAGGCGATGAGAGAAGTAATTGCTTGCACAATTAACCAACTATCCATTCCATTTTTTTTGCCAGGAGTTTTTTTTATTTGTTAATGAAACCCCATATGGTGCTGACTAGTGGACATTGTGTACTCTTCTGGCATAAATACCACAGTCTTCCCAAGGTAGCCTGAAGTGGCTTCCTTGTCCTTCATTTTTGTTATTAACCTTTATTTAACTAGGCAAGTCGGTTAAGAACAAATTCTTATTTACAATGACCGTCTACCGGGGAACAGTGGGTTAACTGCCTTGTTCAGGGGCAGAACGACAGATTTTTACCTTGTCAGCTCGGGGATTCGATCCAGCAACCTTTTGGTTACTAGTCCAACGCTCGAACCACTAGGCTACCTGCCGCCCCTTTATCTGCATTAGGTGAAAATAACTTTATCTCTCCACTATATTGCTTTGACTTTTCTTGTATTTTCAGACCAGTTCAAATTTAAAAGAGAAGAGCCAATGTATTTGCCTGACTGCCCAGACTGCTTGCTCCGGCCATATGCTACGCCACGCCCACGGACATTCGTTATTTTCTCCGCAATGAGTCTGGATCCGAGTACCTCCCCGATGATTTCTAGAATGTAAACACACTCTAGCCGTTCTGATTGGTCCCAGAAACTGATGGATTGGACCAGAGCCAGAACACACATGGATAAAGCTGCATTTAGAAAATGTGTCATTGGGTTTCATACTCTGATTGGTTAGAGATGATCCAATCGCTGATGACTTTGTTTTGTACAACTCCCCTCATTTTGATGTCAGTTTCAGACTGAAGTATGTAGCGAACGACAGAACAGCGGAAGTATTTAGTTTGAGTCCTCGGCCAACCAATAGTATTGAATATGGACTATACTAAATTATTGCAGTTTTTAAAGTATTTAGAATGATGTTTTTTTTACATCATTAAATTGTTAAAGTACAAATTACCTCAGCGGGGTTCTCAAGTTGCTAACTTGAACGTGAGAGCCATTATCAAAAGTTACATTTGGTTTACAAGTACTTTGGAGTTATACTGTATTATCGATGTTCACAGACGGCATTAGCCAGTAGTACTAATGCCAACGGGCAAACGTCAAGGGCATCACTGAACAAGCTATACAACACAGTATTCTGTACTTATTCACAAGTTTAAGGTCAACATACTTTTTAGTGTTTATGCGATCATCGTAGTAGTACTTGCTTTTTGCTATACTGTAAGAAACACTTTTACATATTCAGGAAAAAGTAATCATTTTGAAGTGTGTATTATACAAATTTTGCAATCAACGTTTATCGGTAAAATAAATGTAATATTTGTCAACGCCAATTTTTTTTCTGGGTCTTAGACTTTTTTTATCCTTATTAATTTTGTATGTAATAAAATATTTTTCTACCATCTTAATATTTGTTTTATCGTTTGTTATAAACACAGTTAAGAAACTATTCAGTACAACATTAGAAGTTTCATGTTCCTGACAGATATGTACACTGTATCCTTCAAACCACAGAAACACAACTAATACAGCATACACTTCCAATATTACATCAAAATGGACAGCAAATAAATACACTGAGTGTACAAAACATTAGGAACACCTTCCTAATATAGAGTTGCACCCCTCAGAACAGCCTCAATTTGTCGGTGCATGGACTCCACAAAGTGTCTAAGGCGTTCCACAGGGATCCTGGCCCATGTTGACTCCAATGCTTCCCACAGTTGTCAAGTTGGCTGAATGTCCTTTGGGTGGTCGGCCATTCTTGATACACACAGGAAACTGTTGAGCGTGGAAAACCCCAGCAGTGTTGCAGTTCTTGACACACTCAAACCTTGCACCTACTACCATACTCCATTCAAGGGCACTTAAATCTTTTGTCTTGCCCATTCACCCCCTGAATGGCACATACACAATTTGTCTCAAGGCTTAAAAATCCTTAATTAACATATCTCCTCCCCTTCATCTACACTGATTGAAGTGGATTTAACAAGTGACATCAATAAGAGACCATAGCTTTAATCTGGATTCACCTGGTCAGTGTATGTCATGGAAAGAGCAGCTTCCGTTATCTACAGTATCTTATCTTCATTCTTTGTATTCTCTGAAACCTCATTTTCATTACATGTTTGATTTGTGTATTATCTCTGGTACTAATATTTTGCTCTACTGTAATATTTCTCTCTGGCTGTCCTGTTTAATACCTGTCTCTCTGGCTTTCCTGTTTAATACCCGTCTCTCTGGCTGTCCTGTTTAATACCCGCCTCTCTGGCTGTCCTGTTTAATACCCGTCTCTCTGGCTGTCCTGTTTAATACCCGCCTCTCTGGCTGTCCTGTTTAATACCCGTCTCTCTGGCTGTCCTGTTTAATACCCGTCTCTCTGGCTGTCCTGTTTAATACCCGCCTCTCTGGCTGTCCTGTTTAATACCTGTCTCTCTGGCTGTCCTGTTTAATACCTGTCTCTCTGGTTTTCCTGTTTAATACCCGTCTCTCTGGCTTTCCTGTTTAATACCCGTCTCTCTGGCTGTCCTGTTTAATACCCGTCTCTCTGGCTGTCCTGTTTAATACCCGTCTCTCTGGCTGTCCTGTTTAATACCCGTCTCGCTGGCTGTCCTGTTTAATACCCGTCTCTCTGGCTGTCCTGTTTAATACCCGTCTCTCTGGCTGTCCTGTTTAATACCCGTCTCTCTGGCTGTCCTGTTTAATACCCGTCTCTCTGGCTGTCCTGTTTAATACCCGTCTCTCTGGCTTTCCTGTTTAATACCCGTCTCTCTGGCTTTCCTGTTTAATACCCGTCTCTCTGGCTGTCCTGTTTAATACCCGTCTCTCTGGCTGTCCTGTTTAAATCCTGTCTCTCTGGCTGGTGTCCTGTTTAATACCTGTCTCTCTGGCTGCTGTCCTGTTTAATACCCGTCTCTCTGGCTGTCCTGTTTAATAACCGTCTCTCTGGCTTTCCTGTTTAATACCCGTCTCTCTGGCTTTCCTGTTTAATACCCGTCTCTCTGGCTGTCCTGTTTAATACCCGTCTCTCTGGCTGGTGTCCTGTTTAATACCCGTCTCTCTGGCTTTCCTGTTTAATACCCGTCTCTCTGGCTGTCCTGTTTAATACCTGTCTCTCTGGCTGTCCTGTTTAATACCCGTCTCTCTGGCTGTCCTGTTTAATACCCGTCTCTCTGGCTTTCCTGTTTAATACCCGTCTCTCTGGCTTTCCTGTTTAATACCCGTCTCTCTGGCTTTCCTGTTTAATACCCGTCTCTCTGGCTGTCCTGTTTAATACCCGTCTCTCTGGCTGTCCTGTTTAATACCCGTCTCTCTGGCTTTCCTGTTTAATACCCGTCTCTCTGGCTGTCCTGTTTAATACCCGTCTCTCTGGCTTTCCTGTTTAATACCCGTCTCTCTGGCTTTCCTGTTTAATAACCGTCTCTCTGGCTGTCCTGTTTAATAACCATCTCTCTGGCTGTCCTGTTTAATACCTGTCTCTCTGGCTGTGCTGTTTAATACATTTCTCTCTGGCTGTCCTGTTTAATAACTGTCTCTCTGGCTTTCCTGTTTAATACCCGTCTCTCTGGCTGTCCTGTTTAATACCCGTCTCTCTGGCTGTGCTGTTTAATACCCGTCTCTCTGGCTGTCCTGTTTAATACCCGTCTCTCTGGCTGTCCTGTTTAATACCCGTCTCGCTGGCTGTCCTGTTTAATACCCGTCTCTCTGGCTTTCCTGTTTAATACCCGTCTCTCTGGCTTTCCTGTTTAATACCCGTCTCTCTGGCTTTCCTGTTTAATACCCGTCTCTCTGGCTGTCCTGTTTAATACCCGTCTCTCTGGCTGTCCTGTTTAATACCCGTCTCTCTGGCTGTCCTGTTTAATACCCGTCTCGCTGGCTGTCCTGTTTAATACCCGTCTCTCTGGCTGTCCTGTTTAATACCCGTCTCTCTGGCTGTCCTGTTTAATACCCGTCTCTCTGGCTGTCCTGTTTAATACCCGTCTCTCTGGCTGTCCTGTTTAATACCCGTCTCGCTGGCTGTCCTGTTTAATACCCGTCTCTCTGGCTTTCCTGTTTAATACCCGTCTCTCTGGCTTTCCTGTTTAATACCCGTCTCTCTGGCTTTCCTGTTTAATACCCGTCTCTCTGGCTGTCCTGTTTAATACCCGTCTCTCTGGCTGGTGTCCTGTTTAATACCCGTCTCTCTGGCTTTCCTGTTTAATACCCGTCTCTCTGGCTGTCCTGTTTAATACCCGTCTCTCTGGCTTTCCTGTTTAATACCCGTCTCTCTGGCTGCTGTCCTGTTTAATACCCGTCTCTCTGAATGCTGTCCTGTTTAATACCCGTCTCTCTGGCTTTCCTGTTTAATACCTGTCTCTCTGGCTGCTGTCCTGTTTAATACCCTTCTCTCTGGCTGTCCAGTTTAATACCCGTCTCTCTGGCTGCTGTCCTGTTTAATACCCTTCTCTCTGGCTGTCCTGTTTAATACCTGTCTCTCTGGCTGTCCTGTTTAATACCCATCTCTCTGGCTGCTGTCCTGTTTAATAACCGTCTCTCTGGCTGGTGTCCTGTTTAATACCCGTCTCTCTGTCTGGTGTCCTGTTTAATACCCGTCTCTCTGGCTGCTGTCCTGTTTAATAACCGTCTCTCTGGCTGGTGTCCTGTTTAATACCCATCTCTCTGGCTGCTGTCCTGTTTAATAACCATCTCTCTGGCTGGTGTCCTGTTTAATACCCGTCTCTCTGTCTGGTGTCCTGTTTAATACCCGTCTCTCTGGCTGGTGTCCTGTTTAATACCCGTCTCTCTGGCTGGTGTCCTGTTCTGTGTGACTATCATTTTATATTTTTTTGTCTGCATCTCCCAGTCTCTATATTTATGTTCCAGTGGTGTGCCTGCTCCCAGCCATTAGCAACGTGTCCATTGTCTCCTTCAACCTTGAGCACACTCTGACCTGGCTGCCTGGTTCAGGGAGTCCTGCCAACACCCACTTCACAGTTCAGAGCCTCAGCTACGCTCACACTTACACTTCAGTACCATGCTTTCATTTTTCTGTCCTTCTAGTGTAGCTGCTGAGTAAGTGCTTTCATTTTTCTTTCCTTCTAGTGTAGCTGCTGAGTAAGTGCTTTCCTTTCAGCTGGTTACGTGGTAAAGGCAAAAATACTGAATCACTGCAGTCTAGGACAGGCACACCCCTGGTAGAAATAGAGGGGGGAAAAAGTGATTTAATCCATGTTAGGGCTGTAACGTGGGGAAGGGGGTCTGAATACTTTCTGAGTGCACTGTATCTACTTCATTTGGAGGTTGTTGTTTTACAGTGTAGAGATACGTCAAAGGATACATGTAGCTAGAAAAGAAAGCTAGTTCTGAGAATGTGGTCAAGCCCACTCACATTCTCTTTGAATAGAACCTGACAATAACACCAGGACTGAGGATGACAAAGCAGATCAGTATCTTGTCTAAAATAATAATTGAATCCGGCACATTTTTCCTCTCTGAAGGGTTGTTTACCTCGTATCGCAGATGTAGATACGTGTGGTTTTGCCCTCTACTTCCTGTCACCAGAACACGCTCGGTGTTCAAGGAAACTCACCTCTCGTTCTAAGAATTACACCAACACAGGTTCAGAGGGAGGGGGCTCATCTCCCATCTCTAACCCACAGGTTCAGATTGAGGGGGCTCATCTCCCATCTCTAACCCACAGGTTCAGCGGGAGGGGGCTCATCTCTAACCCACAGGTTCAGAGGGAGGGGGCTCATCTCTAACCCACAGGTTCAGATTGAGGGGGCTCATCTCCCATCTCTAACCCACAGGTTCAGCGGGAGGGGGCTCATCTCTAACCCACAGGTTCAGAGGGAGGGGCTCATCTCTAACCCACAGGTTCAGAGGGAGGGGGCTCATCTCCCATCTCTAACCCACAGGTTCAGCGGGAGGGGGCTCATCTCTAACCCACAGGTTCAGCGGGAGGGGGCTCATTTCTAACCCACAGGTTCAGCGGGAGGGGGCTCATCTCTAACCCACAGGTTCAGCGGGAGGGGGCTCATCTCTAACCCACAGGTTCAGCGGGAGGGGGCTCATCTCTAACCCACAGGTTCAGCAGGAGGGGGCTCATCTCTAACCCACAGGTTCAGCGGGAGGGGGCTCATCTCTAACCCACAGGTTCAGCGGGAGGGGGCTCATCTCTAACCCACAGGTTCAGCGGGAGGGGGCTCATCTCTAACCCACAGGTTCAAGGGGAGGGGGCTCATCTCTAACCCACAGGTTCAGAGGGAGGGGGCTCATCTCCCATCTCTAACCCACAGGTTCAGCGGGAGGGGGCTCATCTCTAACCCACAGGTCCAAGGGGAGGGGGCTCATCTCTAACCCACAGGTTCAGCGGGAGGGGGCTCATCTCTAACCCACAGGTTCAGCGGGAGGGGGCTCATCTCTAACCCACAGGTTCAGCGGGAGGGGGCTCATCTCTAACCCACAGGTTCAGCGGGAGGGGGCTCATCTCTAACCCACAGGTTCAGCGGGAGGGGGCTCATCTCTAACCCACAGGTTCAGCGGGAGGGGGCTCATCTCTAACCCACAGGTCCAAGGGGAGGGGGCTCATCTCTAACCCACAGGTTCGGAGGGAGGGGGCTCATCTCTAACCCACAGGTTCAGGGGGAGTGGGCTCATCTCTAACCCACAGGTTCAGGGGGAGGGGGCTCATCTCTAACCCACAGGTTCAGAGGGAGGGGGCTCATCTCTAACCCACAGGTTCAGGGGGAGGGGCTCATCTCTAACCCACAGGTTCAGAGGGAGGGGGCTCATCTCTAACCCACAGGTTCAGGGGGAGGGGCTCATCTAACCCACAGGTTCAGGGGGAGGGGGCTCATCTCTAACCCACAGGTTCAGTGGGAGGGGGGTCATCTCTAACCCACAGGTTCAGGGGGAGGGGCTCATCTCCCATCTCTAACCCACAGTTTATTTGTCAGTAGGGATCGGCAGGTAGCCTAGTGGTTAGAGCTTTGGGCCAGTAACCCAAAGATTGGGTACCTGGAGCCAGGGCCGGAGTATTGTGTGACCGTGACCCTCAGTCTGTCCCCTCTGAGCTCCACTGTGCCTTTACCAGGACCTAACAGCACAGGTAATGTACCAGGACCTAACAGCACAGGTAATGTACCAGGACTTAACAGCACAGGTAATGTACCAGGACCTAACAGCACAGGTAATGTACCAGGACCTAACAGCACAGGTAATGTACCAGGACCTAACAGCACAGGTAATGTACCAGGACCTAACAGCACAGGTAATGTACCAGGACCTAACAGCACAGGTAATGTACCAGGACCTAACAGCACAGGTAATGTACCAGGACCTAACAGCACAGGTAATGTACCAGGACCTAACAGCACAGGTAATGTACCAGGACCTAACAGCACAGGTAATGTACCAGGACCTAACAGCACAGGTAATGTACCAGGACCTAACAGCACAGGTAATGTACCAGGACCTAACAGCACAGGTAATGTACCAGGACCTAACAGCACAGGTAATGTACCAGCACAGATAAACGGAATACCGAACCACTGAGACATAAACTGAACAAGTTCCACAGACATGTGACTAACAGAAATGGAATAATGTGGCCCTGAGTCAAAATCAAAAGTAACAGTCAGTATCTGGTGTGGCCACCAGCTGCATTAAGTACTGCAGTGCATCTCCTCTTCATGGACTGCACCAGATTTGCCAGTTCTTGCTGTGAAATTTTACCCCAATCTTCCACCAAGGCATCACCGCCATCACCCTCTGATCCAACAGGTCCCAGGCGTGCTCAAAGGGATTGAGATCTGGGCTCTAGGCTGGCCATGGCAAAACACTGACATTCCTGCCTTGCAGGAAATCATGCACAGAACGAGCAGTATGGCTGGTGGCATTATCATGCTGGAGAGTCATGTCAGGATGAGCCTGCAGGAAGGGTACTACATGAGGGAGGAGGGTGTCTTTCCTGTAACGCACAGCGTTGAGATGGCCTGCAATTACAACAAGCTCAGTCCGATGATGCTGTGACACACCGCACCAGACCATGAAAGACCCTCCACCTCCAAATTGATCCCGCTCCAGAGTACAGGCCTCGGTGTAACGCTCATTCCTTTGACGATAAACGCGGTTCCGACCACCACCCCTGGTGAGACAAAACCGCAGCTCGTCAGTGATGAGCCCTTTTTGCCAGTCCTGTCTGGTCCAGCGACGGTGGGTTTGTGCCCATAGGCGACGACGTTGCCGGTGATATCTGGTGAGGACCTGCCTTACAACAGGCCTACAAGCCCTCAGTCCAGCCTCTCTCAGTCTATTGCGGACAGTCTGAGCACTGATG
Source organism: Salvelinus fontinalis (assembly GCF_029448725.1). Classification (NCBI taxonomy): domain Eukaryota; kingdom Metazoa; phylum Chordata; class Actinopteri; order Salmoniformes; family Salmonidae; genus Salvelinus; species Salvelinus fontinalis. The sequence continues at coordinate 2,259,069 of NC_074687.1, forward strand.
GAGTGTGCGTTCCTGGTGTAACTCGGGCAGCTGTTGTTGCCATCCTGTACCTGTCCTGCAGGTGTGATGTTCGGATGTACCAATCCTGTGCAGGTGTTGTTACACATGGTTTGCACTGCGAGGACAATCAGCTGTCCGTCCTGTCTCCCTGTAGCGCTGTCTTAGGCGTCTCACAGTACGGACATTGCAATTTATTGCCCTAGTCAGATCTGCAGTCCTCATGCCTCCTTGCAGCATGCCTAAGGCAAGTTCACACAGATGAGCAGGGACCCTGGGCATCTTTCTTTTGGTGTTTTTCAGAGTCAGTAGAAAGGCCTCTTTAGTGTCCTAAGTTTTCATAACTGTGACCTTAACCGTTCCACAGGTGCATGTTTATTAATTGTTTAAGGTTCATTGAACAAGCATGGGAAACAGTGTTTAAACCCTTTACAATGATGATATGTGAATTATTTTAGATTTTTACGAATTATCTTTGAAAGTTCCTGAAAATTGATGTTTCTTTTTTATATATAGTTTATATATACAGTTAAAGTCGGAAGTTTACAGACACTTAGGTTGGAGTTATTAAAACTTGTTTTTCAACCACTCCACAAGTTTCTTGTTAACAAACTATAGTTTTGGCAAGTCGGTTAGGACATCTACTTTGTGCGTGACACAAGTAATTTTTACAACAATTGTTTAGACAGATTATTTCACTTATAATTCAATGTATCACAATTCCAATGGGTAAGAAGTTCACATTCACTAAGTTGACTGTGCCTTTAAACAGCTTGGAAAATTCCAGAAAATGATGTCATGGCTTTAGAAGCTTCTGATAGGCTAATTGACATAATTTGAGTCAATTGGAGGTGTACCTGTGGATGTATTTCAATGTCTACCTTCAAACTCAGTGTCTCTTTGCTTGACATCATGGGAAAATCAAAGGAAATCAGCCAAGACCTCAGAAAAAAATTTGTAGACCTCCACAAGTCTGGTTCATCCTTGGGAGCAATTTCCAAACGCCTGAAGGTACCACGTTCATCTGTACAAACAATAGGATGCAAGTATAAACCCCATGGGACCACGCAGCCGTCATACCGCTCAGGAAGGAGACGCCTTCTGTCTCCTACAGATGAACGAACTTTGGTGCGAAAAGTGCAAATCAATCCCAGAACAACAGCAAAGGACCTTGTGAACAAAAATATCTATATCCACAGTAAAATGAGTCTTATATCTACATAACCTAAAAGGCCGCTCAGCAAGGAAGAAGCCACTCCTCCACAACCACCATAAAAAAAAGCCAGACTAGGGTCTGCAACTGCACATGGGGACAAAGATCATGCTTTTTGCAGAAATGTCCTCTGGTCTGATGAAACAAAAATAGAACTGTTTGGCCATAATGACCATCGTTATGTTTGGAGGAAAAAAGGGGAGGCTTGCAAGCCGAAGAACACCATCCCAACCGTGAAGCACGGGGGTGGAAGCATCATGTTGTGGGTGTGCTTTGCTGCAGGAGGGACTGGTGCACTTCACAAAATAGATGGCATCATGAGGCGGGTAAATTATGTGGATAAATTGAAGCAACATCTCAAGACTGGAAGTCTGGAAGTTAAAGCTTGGTCGCAAATGGGTCTTCCAAATGGACAATGACCCCAAGCGTACTTCCAAAGTTGTGGCAAAAAAAGACAAAGTCAAGGTATTGGAGTGGCCATCACGAAGCCCTGGGCAGAACTGAAAAAGCATTTGCGAGCAAAGAGGCCTACAAACCTGACTCAGTTACACCAGCTCTGTCAGGAGGAATGGGCCAGATTCACCCAACTTATTGTGGGAACCTTGTGGAAGGCTACCCGAAACATTTGACCCAAGTTAAACAATTTAAAGGCAATGCTACCAAATACTAATTGAGTGTATGTAAACTTCTGACCCAGTGGGAATGTGATGAAAGAAATAAAAGCTGAAATAAACCATTCTCTACTATTATTCTGACATTTCACATTCTTAAAATAAAGTGGTGATCCTAACTGACCTAAAACAGGAATTTTTTACTAGGAATAAATGTCAGGGATTATGAAAAACTGAGTTTAAATGTATTTGGCTAAGGTGTATGTAACCTACGACTTCAACTGTACATCATCTCTCAGTATGTGATCACACATTTTGGTACTTGTTTCTCTACGTTAACAATTATGTATATGTTCAACCAAATTGAGAAATGAGTAAAGAGCAGGATGAGGCACAGGTTGGATTTGAGGAGGTTCTTTGAGAAAGCTATCGCACAGCATTACACTTTCAATTTGTAGCTGTAAGTGATATTTCTTTCCATTTCCCCAGTATATTTTTTGGGCAGTTGAATTGTCGGTACATACCATAATGTTGTTGTGTTCAAATTTTAATCACAGACAGATTCCCATTCTATATTTAAGCAATAAGGCACGAGGTGTGGTATATGGCCAATATACCACGGCCAAGGGCTGTTCTTAGAAGCAACGTAATGTGTAGTGCCTGGATACAGCGCCCGAGGAGCCTTATTGCTATTACAAACTGGTTACCAACGTAATTAGAGCAGTGTAAAGAAATGTTTCACATACTTGTGGTATACAGTCTGATATACCACGGCTGTCAGCCAATCAGCATTCAGGGCTCAAACCACCCAGTTTCGAATTGATTTTAATAAATACTTTAGGATCAGAAGGAGCTAGCTGCAAAGCGACAGTCACCCTGCTCCTGCCACTAGCCTTGCCCCTGTCCAATGGATAGAGAGGGACAACAGAGGCAACATAATTCCCCAAAGACCTGGACAAAAAAAGGTCTAAGAAGGTGTCGTGGACAATCGGTTCAAATATAATGCTGACAAGAACTTGTGAAATCAATTAGGCTTTTAATACAGAGCATTGCCAGCCGGAATGTCCCGCGGAACACACACCATTTCCCAGCCCCGGCTCCAGCATTTATACACATACAACATATAAGTCCAACCCATATGCAAATAAGCATACTTCCCCTAATTTTTCCTGTCACCATTATCTTTTTAGTTCAGTGCCTCAGTATGTTCTCTGGTATGTGTATCTCTTAATGGAATCAGCAGACTATATGTCTAGTGTGTCCAAGTGCCCTAAGCACATATTTCTCTGGCAGGTGTATCTTTAGTAGAATCAGCAGACTATGTGTCTAGTGTGTCCAAGTGCCCTAAGCACATATTTCTCTGGCAGGTGTATCTTTAGTAGAATCAACAGACTATGTGTCTCTTCTCTTCATGTAGTCTATTTTTAATGTTCAGCTATCCTATGCCTTTATATGTTATCCATGTGTCTCATTTTACTCCTACAAAGGTCTCAAGACATTGTAAGGGTTATGTATCTATTTAGTTTTGTGTTTGTTAACGCGTGTAAATAAAACATGTAAATAGAGATTATATGCCATTCCTGGCTGCCTCATGTTAATTATATATTATTCTCATCAAAAAGTCACAGCGGAGGACATGGACCTTACCGGAACAGCTGACCATATTGCAGCTAATGGCGGGGGTGAGTATCGCCCTAAATAGATCTTGACCTGGGGCAGGGGGTGTTAAACTCAATCCACAGACTGCCAAGTGTCTGCAGGTTTTCGGTTCCAATTAAGACCTAGAAAACCAGCTGATGGGAGTTCCTTACTAATTAGTGACCTTAATTAATTCATCAAGTACAAGGGTGTAGCGAAAACCTGCAGACACTCGGTCGCCCGTGGACTGAGTTTGACACGTGCCCTGGGGCATCTGACCCTAAAGCAGGGTTTCCTAACCTTCTCCTCCTCCCTAAACCGCCACACCTGATTAAATTAGTCAAAGGCTTGATGATTAGTTGACTTATTGAACCAGGTGTGTCAGTACCCATCCTTCTGCAGTACCAATGCTCCTGCACCTATCCCCACAAGATACAAGTATAGTATGCTAGAATGCCAAACAAATGCCATGCCAAACGTTAAAAAATGTAATACAGCCAAGCTATTCTTTTCATGAAATCTGTCATTTTAATTAATAAATGTTTTAATTGCCACGACTCCCTGGTGCTGGGGAGTTTCACAGGGTCATGTAACCCCAAAGTGACTTGGGCAGAGGCAGGCCTTGTGTGCACAAAAGTGTGTGTGTGTGTGTGTGTGTGTGGGTGGGTGGGGGGGAGGTAATGGTGGATTGCAGGCAGTCTGCTGAAGGATACTTTTTGGTTTGTAGTTTGCCCATAGCCACAGCAGTTTGTGGGAATGCTTGACGTAAGAACAAAGCCAAATTGAACAAAGCAGGGTGTGTGTATAGACTAATCAAATGATCATTTGAATGAATTAGCCGTTTAATATTTGTCCCTAATACAAAATTGTACCCTTACTTATACCTCTGTATGTTAGAGTGGAAAGATACGTGGCAACGCATTCCAGAAGCTATAAATCGAGTGGATGTTAAGGCCATGCTGTATAGAGCCATGCTGTATCAGTGGATGGTAGAGTCATGCTGTATCAGTGGATGGTAGAGCCATGCTGTATAGAGTCATGCTGTATAGAGTCATGCTGTATAGAGTCATGCTGTATCAGTGGATGGGAGAGCCATGCTGTATAGAGTCATGCTGTATCAGTGGATGGGAGAGCCATGCTGTATAGAGCCATGCTGTATAGAGTCATGCTGTATCAGTGGATGGTAGAGTCATGCTGTATAGAGCCATGCTGTATAGAGCCATGCTGTATAGAGCCATGCTGTATAGAGCCATGCTGTATAGAGTCATGCTGTATAGAGTCATGCTGTATAGAGTCATGCTGTATAGAGCCATGCTGTATCAGTGGATGGTAGAGCCATGCTGTATAGAGTCATGCTGTATCAGTGGATGGGAGAGCCATGCTGTATAGAGCCATGCTGTATAGAGCCATGCTGTATCAGTGGATGGTAGAGTCATGCTGTATAGAGTCATGCTGTATAGAGCCATGCTGTATCAGTGGATGGTAGAGTCATGCTGTATAGAGTCATGCTGTATAGAGCCATGCTGTATCAGTGGATGGTAGAGTCATGCTGTATAGAGTCATGCTGTATAGAGCCATGCTGTATAGAGTCATGCTGTATCAGTGGATGGTAGAGCCATGCTGTATCAGTGGATGGTAGAGCCATGCTGTATAGAGCCATGCTGTATCAGTGGATGGTAGAGCCATGCTGTATAGAGCCATGCTGTATCAGTGGATGGTAGAGTCATGCTGTATAGAGTCATGCTGTATAGAGCCATGCTGTATAGAGTCATGCTGTATCAGTGGATGGTAGAGCCATGCTGTATCAGTGGATGGTAGAGCCATGCTGTATAGAGCCATGCTGTATCAGTGGATGGTAGAGCCATGCTGTATAGAGTCATGCTGTATAGAGCCATGCTGTATAGAGTCATGCTGTATCAGTGGATGGTAGAGTCATGCTGTATAGAGTCATGCTGTATCAGTGGATGATAGAGTCATGCTGTATAGAGTCATGCTGTATAGAGCCATGCTGTATAGAGTCATGCTGTATCAGTGGATGGTAGAGCCATGCTGTATAGAGCCATGCTGTATCAGTGGATGGTAGAGTCATGCTGTATAGAGCCATGCTGTATCAGTGGATGGTAGAGTCATGCTGTATAGAGCCATGCTGTATCAGTGGATGGTAGAGTCATGCTGTATAGAGTCATGCTGTATAGAGCCATGCTGTATCAGTGGATGGTAGAGTCATGCTGTATAGAGTCATGCTGTATAGAGCCATGCTGTATAGAGTCATGCTGTATCAGTGGATGGGAGAGCCATGCTGTATAGAGTCATGCTGTATCAGTGGATGGGAGAGCCATGCTGTATAGAGCCATGCTGTATCAGTGGATGTTAAAGCCATGCTGTATAGAGTCATGCTGTATCAGTGGATGGTAGAGTCATGCTGTATAGAGCCATGCTGTATAGAGTCATGCTGTATAGAGCCATGCTGTATAGAGCCATGCTGTATCAGTGGATGGTAGAGTCATGCTGTATAGAGTCATGCTGTATCAGTGGATGGTAGAGTCATGCTGTATAGAGTCATGCTGTATAGAGTCATGCTGTATCAGTGGATGGTAGAGCCATGCTGTATAGAGTCATGCTGTATAGAGCCATGCTGTATAGAGTCATGCTGTATCAGTGGATGGTAGAGCCATGCTGTATAGAGCCATGCTGTATCAGTGGATGTTAAAGCCATGCTGTATAGAGTCATGCTGTATCAGTGGATGGTAGAGTCATGCTGTATAGAGCCATGCTGTATAGAGCCATGCTGTATCAGTGGATGGTAGAGCCATGCTGTATAGAGTCATGCTGTATAGAGCCATGCTGTATAGAGTCATGCTGTATCAGTGGATGGTAGAGCCATGCTGTATAGAGTCATGCTGTATAGAGTCATGCTGTATAGAGCCATGCTGTATAGAGCCATGCTGTATAGAGTCATGCTGTATAGAGCCATGCTGTATAGAGTCATGCTGTATAGAGCCATGCTGTATAGAGCCATGCTGTATCAGTGGATGTTAAAGCCATGCTGTATAGAGCCATGCTGTATCAGTGGATGGTAGAGCCATGCTGTATAGAGCCATGCTGTATAGAGTCATGCTGTATAGAGCCATGCTGTATAGAGCCATGCTGTATAGAGCCATGCTGTATAGAGTCATGCTGTATAGAGCCATGCTGTATAGAGTCATGCTGTATCAGTGGATGGTAGAGCCATGCTGTATAGAGCCATGCTGTATCAGTGGATGTTAAAGCCATGCTGTATAGAGCCATGCTGTATCAGTGGATGGTAGAGTCATGCTGTATAGAGCCATGCTGTATCAGTGGATGGTAGAGTCATGCTGTATAGAGTCATGCTGTATAGAGTCATGCTGTATAGAGTCATGCTGTTTAGAGTCACGCTGTATAGAGCCATGCTGTATCATCAAGCAATACCGCTTCCGGAAAACCTCAGGGTTTCTACCTTCTTCTGTGTTGATGTTTTGTTCAGGGTGTAATTATACCTTCTTCTGTGTTGATGTTTTGTTCAGGGTGTAATTATACCTTCTTAAAGTGCATGCTGGTCTTCATTGAATTATGAGGTATATGTTTGTGGTATTATATTGCAGTCGGTCTTCTTTTTAGAAGAAGATGAATTGTCAATTAGAAGGTCATTTTCCAAGAGGCCTTTGCCCACTTAAGTATTTGACATGTGGCTGTAATTCAGAAAAAAATATAAATTTTATAGCAGACAACAAATGGGAATATTTGTGCAATCAAAAGGGAATATTCATAAGGTACAGACCACACCTTCAACTGTATACTGGGATCCCGAGTGGCGCAGCGTTCTAAGGCACTCTATCTCAGTGTGTCACGGCTGTCATCGTCCTCCTCATCTGACGAGGAGAGGCGAGAAGGATCGGAGGACCAATACGCAGCGAGGTAAGTGTTCGTCATTATTTAATGAAAGACACTGAACAATACAAAAACAACAAAGTGACAACCGTGAAGCTAAATAACAATAGTTCTGACACAAACACTACACATAGACAATCCCCCACAAACCCCAACAGAAAACAGGCTCCCTAAATATGGTTCCCAAACAGAGACAATGAATGACAGCTGCCTCTGATTGAGAACCATATCAGGCCAAACGAGAAAACCCCACATAGAAACAGACAACATAGATAATACCCACCCAACTCACGTCCTGACCAACTAAATAAAGAGTAAACAAAGGAAATAAGGTCAGAAACGTGACAGTACCCCCCCCCCCCCCCCCCCCCAAGGTGCGGACTCCGGCCGCAAAACCTGAACCTATAGGGGAGGGTCTGGGTGGGCATCAGTCCGCGGTGGCGGCTTTGGCGCTGGACGTGGCCCCCCCCTCCACCATAGCCAATACCCGCTTCCGTGGCCTCCTAGGTACGGCGACCCTCCTAAATGGCCCCACTGGACTGAGGGGCAGCTCCGGACTGAGGGGCAGCTCATGACTGAGGGGCAGCTCAGGACTGAGGGGTAGCTCAGGACTGACTGGCAGCTCCGGACTGAGGGGTAACTCAGGACTGACGGGCGGCTCTAGCAGCTCCTGACTGGCTGGCGGCTCCTGACTGGCGGGCGGCTCCGGCGGCTCCTGACTGGCGGACGGCTCCGGCGGCTCCTGACTGGCGGACGGCTCCGGCGGCTCCTGACTGGCGGACGGCTCCGGCGGCTCCTGACTGGCGGGCGGCTCCGGCGGCTCCTGACTGGCGGGCGGCTCCGGCGGCTCCTGACTGGCGGGCGGCTCTGGCGGCTCCTGACGGGCGGGCGGCTCTAGCGGCTCAGGACAGACGGGCGGCTCTGACGGCGCTGGACAGACGGGCAGCTCAGGTGGCGCTGGACAGACGGGCAACTCAGGTGGCGCTGGACAGACGGCAGCTCAGGCGGCGCTGGACAGACGGGCAGCTCAGGCGTGCCGAGGCGCACTGTAGGCCTGGTGCGTAGTGCCGGTACTCGTGGCACCGGGCTGGGGGCACGCACCTCAAGGCTAGTGCGGGGAGCAGGAACAGGGCATACTGGACCCTGGAGGCGCACAGGAAGCCTGGTGCGTGGTGCCGGAACTGGTGGTACCGGGCTGGGAACACGCACCTCAGGGCTAGTGCGGGGAGAAGGAACAGGATGTACTGGGCTGTGGAGGCGCACTGGAGGTCTGGTGCGTGGTGTTGGCACTGGTGGTACTGGATAGACCGGACCGTGAAGACGCACTGGAGGTCTCGAGCTAATGGCCTGCACAACCCGTCCTGGCTGGATGGTAACTCTAGCTCGGCATGTGCGGGGCGCAGGCACAGGACGCACTGGGCTGTGCAGACATACGGGAGACACAGTGTGCAACCCCGACGCAGGATATCCTGGCCCGAGGAGACCCACTGGCTGTCTGGAGAGCAGGGCTGGCACCATCCTCCCTGGCTGGATCCTCACCCTAGCTCGGCAGATGCGGGGAGCTGGGATGTAGCGCACCGGGCTAAGCACGCGTACTGGAGACACCAGTACGACGCTCTCTCTCTCCATAGTAAGCACGGGGAGTTGGCGCAGGTCTCCTACCTGGCTTCGCCACACTCCCCGTGTGTCCCCCCCAATACATTTTTGGGGCTGTCTCTTGGGCTTCCTACCGCGCCGCCGTGCTGCCTCCATTCGTCGGTATCCCTCCTCACATTGCTCCAGAGAATCCCAGGCGGGCTCCGGCACTCTCCCTGGGTCGACCTCCCACCTGTCTATCTCCTCCCAAGTATTAACACAGTCCAGATCACGCTCCCATGTCCTGAAATCCTGACATCGCTGCTGCTCCTGTTGCTGCTGCCTGTTACCACGCTGCTTGGTCCGGTTTTGGTGGGTGATTCTGTCACGGCTGTCTTCGTCCTCATCTGATGAGGAGAGGCGAGAAGGATCGGAGGACCAATACGCAGCGAGGTAAGTGTTCGTCATTATTTAATGAAAGAAACTGAACACTACAAAAACAACAAAGTGACAACCGTGAAGCTAAATAACAATACTGCTGACACAAACACTACACATAGACAATCCCCCACAAACCCCAACAGAAAACAGGCTACCTAAATATGGTTCCCAATCAGAGACAATGAATGACAGCTGCCTCTGATTGAGAACCATATCAGGCCAAACGAGAAAACCCCACATAGAAACAGACAACATAGATAATACCCACCCAACTCACGTCCTGACCAACTAAATAAAGACTAAACAAAGGAAATAAGGTCAGAAACGTGACACAGTGCTAGAGGCGTCACTACAATCCCTGGTTTGAACCCAGGCTGTATCGAAACCGGCCGTGATTGGGAGTCCCATAGGGCGGCGCACAATTGGCCCAGCGTCGTCCAGGTTTGGCCGGGGTAGGCCGCCACTGTAAATAAGAATTTTCCCATGAATTATAATACACATAATAATTTAGACTTCCTGTTGCTGCAGGATTATTTTCCTGCTGTAGCAAACTGGCTCAAATTAAGATCCTACATCGTTAGCTAAGTTAGCTATGCAAAGTGCCAGATAAGAACAAATTCTTACTGTAAATGGTTGCCTAACTGACTTGCCTAGTTAAATAAACTTTGTTTTTTTTTACTTTTAAACTGCTGTTCATTATTACTCTGTCAATAAACACTAACAGCTGACTGAAGATCTAGCTAAATTAGCTACATAAAGTTAGTTTTTATTTTTTTTATTTTACCTTTAATTAACCAGGTAGGCCAGTTGAGAACAAGTTCTCATTTACAAATGTGACCTAGCAAAGTAGTGCGACACAAACAACAACACAGAGTTACACATGGAATAAACAAGTGTACAGTCAATAACACAATAGGAAAAAAATAAAGTCTATATACAGTGTGTGTAAATGGCGTGAGGAGGTAAGGCAATAAATAGGCCATAGTAGCGAAGTAATTACAATTTAGCAGATTAACACTGGAGTGATAGATGTGCAGATGATGATGTGCAAGTAGAAATACTGGTGTGCAAAAGAGCAGAAAAGTAAATAAAAACAATATGGGGATGAGGTAGGTAGATTGGATGGGCTATTTACAGATGGGCTATGTACAGCTGCAGCGATCGGTCAGCTGCTCAGATAGCTGATGTTTAAAGTTAATGAGGGAAATATACGTCTCCAACTTTTTTTTGCAATTCGTTCCAGTCATTGACAGCAGAGAACTGGAAAGAAAGGCGGCCAAAGTAGGAATTGGCTTTGGGGATGACCAGTGCGATATACCTGCTGGAGCACGTGCTACGGGTGGGTGTTGTTATGGTGACCAGTGAGCTGAGTTAAGGCGGGGCTTTACCTAGCAGAGACGTATAGATGACCTGTAGCCAGTGGGTTTGGCGACGAATATGGAGCAAGGGCCAGCCAACGAGAGCATACAGGTCGCAGTGGTGTGTGGAAACAGGAAGCCAATTCTAGATTTAACCTATTTAATCCCATCGGTCACAATAGTGACCGTAAAAAACGTTTTCAGTTATAAGGCTCTAAACACGTTACTGAATGATGTATCAATGCATTTCCAGCAAATATTGAAATAATAAAGGGTCTCAATGAAAGATGTGCAGTGTCACATGTTTAGTGTAAATTGTCACAGGACCAGAGCTGTTTACTTCCTGGTTGCACCATGAGAAGAGGATGGCTGCATCAAAGCTCCCAAACAGAAGGTTAGTAAAGTATGTTAACATAAAGTTAGGACAAAGATTTTTGGTACACATCATCTTTAAGGTGTCTAGCATTGATATATGCATTTGCAATTACTCAACTTTGTTCAGTGTGGTCATAGAATGTGTAAACATGTTGACGGCAACAATAGTGACCGGCGGGATAACACAGTGCGTCTAGGTATTCACATACTGATACACATACATAGTTCTTGTTCTAACTAACTTTCTACTCTGTTCTATCTTTTAGTTTCACTTTGAGTCAAGTTCTGGATATGTTGGATCTAGGTGACTGCCCAGACAAGGCATGCAACATTGTAGTTATCCCTCAAAATGAGAAAGATGCTGTCCTCAGTGATTGTGATAGTGATGGGTCAGATATGGACTATGAGGGGGAGACAGGCCATTTGCCAGCCAGGCTGTTGAATGGATATGCTGAACCTATGCAAACAGATCATGACAGGAACAACGTTATCAGTGATGATGACCTACCCCTCACACCCCCCACTCCCCCATCCACCACAACCCCCCCTCCCCCACCACCCTCCACCGTTGATAATGAAGAGCCAACGGCCTCTACTCGCCAGAGGGTCCAGTCAGAAGAGCCAAGGGCAAAGCTGCAGGTCGTCAAAAATAAGGATAGAGTGTTCAAACGATCGAAGAGGCCTGCCACCGCTGTGATTCCAAAACACATTGTATACAGCCCAAATGCTGCAGAATGTGTAAAACAAAGCTGTCCCAACCCAATGGATGTTTTCCTACTAATGTATCCACCCACCCTAAGAGAGATCACCATTGAAATGTCCAACCTCTACTCCACCCAGACCAAGGACAAGCAACTGTATCTGAGTATGGATGAGCTCCTTACATTCTATGGGATCCTTATCACATCTGGGTACAGCTCTGTTACAAGAAGACACATGTACTGGTCACCTGACAGTGATGTACACAATGAAAGCATTTCAGATTCAATGCGGAGAAATCGCTTTGATTAAATAATGGCCTCAGTTCATGTGGTTGACAACACAAAGATCACTGACGACCCATTTTTTAAGGTTAGGCCCATCTTCTCTGAGCTCAATCAGTCATACAAAGTCATGCCATTTCAGGAATGGCTGTCAGTGGATGAGAGCATGATCCGATACTATGGCCGACATGGATGTAAGCAATTCATTAGAGGTAAACCAATCCGTTTTGGTTACAAGCTATGTTGCCTTGCCTCACCCAGTGGTTACATGTATCACATGGAGCCTTGCCTCATCCAGTGGTTACATGTATCACATGGAGCCTTGCCTCATCCAGTGGTTACATGTATCACATGGAGCCTTGCCTCATCCAGTGGTTACATGTATCACATGGAGCCTTGCCTCATCCAGTGGTTACATGTATCACATGGAGCCATATGGTGGATCCCACACACTCCTCCCTGAGACTGGGCTGGGTCAGGGACCCAGTGTCGTTCTCGGTCTTGCAGAGCAATCTCAGGTGCCTCAAGGTTGCAAGTTCCTTCATGACAACCTCTTCACTTCGCTTGCACTCCTCGATGAAATGACAAAAATAGGATATGGGAGCTCTGGAACGATGAGGCAGAATCGTCTGTTTGATGTCCCATTCAAGCCACAGAAGGACTTCATGAAGTTACCCCGGGGAACCTCTGAGGTTCTGACCCAAGGAGACAAGTTGCTGGTCCGTTCGAAAGACAATAACATTGTCACAGTGGCAACAAACATGGAGGAGAAATACAGTGAGACCTCTGTCAAAAGATGGAACAAGGAGCGACGTGCCTTTGACAAAGTCCCACAACCAAAATGCATCAACCGATACAATGAGCACATGGGTGGTGTTGACCTTCATGACCTACAGGTTTCAAGATACCATATCTCGATCAGGTCTAAGAAGTGGTGGTGGCCCATCTTTGCATGGTCTCTCAACAGTGCACTCGTAAACAGCCATTTCTTTTACAGAGACGTTATGGGAGGGACCATCGACCTGCTCACCTTCTCACGGATAGTGGCACAGTCTCTTATGCAAAAGTTTGGCACGAAACCACTGAGCCACAGAAGGAGATCTCTACTGGCTGCTACTGTTGAAGATCAGGCAAGATATGACAAAGCTTCTCACTGGCCAATCAACACGATGCACCGGTTCCAGAGATGTCGTCATTGTGACAAATGCACTACCTATGCATGTGAAAAATGCAAAGTGCCACTGCACATTGAGTGCTTCAAGATATACCATGGACAGTAGAAAAGGAGATAGGAGTGAATGAAAAAGCCAATAAAAGAAAAATAGAAAAGTCGATAAAGGGTGAGGTGAAGCAGTACAACGGACTCTAGGAAGAAAAGAAAAGTAGACGAAAAAGACAACAAAAATGACTGAAATGTTTTTGGAAAAAAAGGTAAATTAGGTCTGACTGATCACAGTTCAAAATAGTGATGCACAAACTAATCGTGCACTTGGTTCTGAAGCCTACCTCTATGATATATATTATTTTGTCCAGTGTAGGCTTCTACTTGAATGCATATTCTACAGGCTACCTCTATCCTAAATGTTACCTGTATGTTCAATGTGAATGAATAACACAACTGCTATACAGTTGTTAGTGAATGTTGCACTAAAATGTCACAATGACAATGTTACAATGAGTATTGCACTAAAGTACAAGTTCAAATGTTACAATAAAGTTACAATGTTAATGTTTCAATACATGTTACAATGTATGTTACAATAAAGTAACAATGTTGAAATACGTCGATGGTTGTTGATTTTTGTCTTTGCTCTCAGTATTCGTATCGGTGTTGCATAAGGGTATTTGTTATGTAAAATAGTCACACTAGGATGTGATGGGGCATTTTAGTAGCAATGCTGGGGACTGGCAGTGACAGTTTTACATGTGTTAATAACTGGGCTGGGTTATAAAGAATTTTGATGACTGCATAGGAAAAATATGTTAATTCAAGTATATACATCACATTTTCCCACCGGTCACAATTGTGACCGACCATAAAACACACTTTTTCACCTACTTTTCCATGAAAATTTAAAAAAATGATGATCGATTATTTCAAAAGGTTACTAATGACACATGATTTAGATATTTTCATGTATGGGAAAAATTCGGGATTAAATGGGTTAAGTTTGGATTGGAGATGTTTGATATGAGTCTGGAAGGAGAGTTTAGTCTAGCCAGACTGTAGTTAGCTACATATAGTAATGGAGAAAACTGACGTTTCTGAAGCAGGTAGCTCTGGCTGGGCAGCTTCAGCTTGTAGCAGGGTTAGGGACTAATTTAATTCCATAGATACTTCTAGCTATAGCCAGGAACCAGGTAGGGCTAGCTAGCCAGCCTGCTAACTAGTCAGTAGCTAACTCGTCAGTAGCTAGCTAGCCAGCAAATGCAAGCCAACTTTGTTCACTTGTTGTTGACTTTATTATATTGACATGCTAACTATATAATAAGTTCTACAACATAACTAACATGACTATTTTGATTTTCCTGTCACACTCACACAGTCAAATCCTTTCTTTGTACTGGCAACCTAGGCTGTAAACACACACCTAAAGAATCATGAATATTCTATGAGGGGGCGTGTACTTCTTGGTAGGAACAAAACGAAAATTAAAATGTAATAAATATTGTTATTTGTTTTCCATTATTCCCTGTCTAATTTTGACACCATAAATGAGAAACAAGTCGATTTCCGTTTTTCAAATTCGGGAACAATAAATTAGCCTTTTTCCGTTTTGACTCGGAAATCAAAGTAACGTTACAAAGAAGCAAGGTGAAGCAGCAGTTCAGGAAATGTTGCAAGTCAGAACAATACTTGACAAATAAATATAATTTTTATATTTGAAAAATTACTTGCCAAGCAGTAGGCATTTTTATAATTAAATGTGGAGTGAAACTATATAGGTAAGGCGAAACATCACATGCACTGCTTTCTTTCAAACGTATTTGGCAATCATTTATTCGAAAAACACGGTTAATTCCATCATAATTTGTCACAATAAAGTAAGACAAAATAAAGATCCATCCCTGTCGAACGGATACATATTTTGTCGATCTTTTGAAAATGAATCATATATCTGCCGTTTCCATTAATCTAAAGAAGCCTAAAGGTTTTTTCTGACATTATCGAATAAATGTGGTTCAATGGAAACCTGCCTAGGCTTCTTCTGTATTTATATCACTCAGCTTGGTTTCGCTTCCCCGCAATTCTCCGCCCATTCAGAAAGTACACAATAAACTCTCAAGAGCGGCCAGAAGCAAATCTAGCCAACGGAACATTTCAGTGTCGTTGGACAATACATAACATCTTGGGCAACATGCAATCTACGGTGTTTACTATCTTGTTTGTCAAACTATTATGCTTAACTTTACATGGAATGACAGGTCAGTATTTCTTTTTCGACTTTACCATAGCATAGTCTACCAACGTGCTGTAAATTGGTTGGCTTTGATTGTAGATTAATGTTTTAAGCCATTCAATATCACGATTGGTTTACGAAAGTTTTTGTTGTTGTTGATATTTCGTGATAATTTCAGTCTTTTATAAGCTACATTTATTTATCACTTATACATTCCTTAATCTCTTTTACTGTCAATAGTGTGAACCAATGGAAACACTTCACATTTTGGTATCTGTTACATTGACATACTGATGATTGTAGGCTAAATATATACATACACATAGGCTGAAGGTTTTACCCACATACTATATGTGGTCAAGAGTGTTCATTTCGAAGAAGCACAGCGCAATGGGCTTAATTTCTCAACAACAAAAAACTCTTAAAAACGTCCAAGACAGATACAATACCATTTTCCCCATCTGACTCAATACCCTTGTTTATCTAAAGCCTGTAATCCCCCTGAATGATGTGTATTTGTTAGGATGTTCAACTGTGTATAACTGTGCTGTTACAGCAGTGTTAGCTGAACTTCCAAGTCCCAGTAACGTCAGGATTACCTCCATCAACATGGGACTAGTGTTGGAGTGGGATCCCCCTCAGAACCACACGGGAAACCTCACCTACAGATCAGAATACAAGTGGTAATATGAACACCGCCAAACAACACAACCAAGTGAGGGGTGAACATTTAAATATGGCACACTTCCTGCTATGGGTGCTGGGAAAGAGGAGAAATGACACACCCACAGAAAAATCTGTGTCATACACCCTCACACACACACACACACACACACTCACACACATTCACACATCAACATACACTCACTATATTTCTAAGGAATAGGTGCAACTATTTCACTTTAAAAAACAAAAATTTTGACACAATACTTGTCAGAATGGGTTTCAGGCATACAAACAGCGTACATACACTGGACAAACAAACAGCTTACAGACACTGGTAACAATAGTCTACCACAATAACAATACAGTGATGTCTTGTTTTGAACACAGGAACAGCATCAGGAGCAGCTACCGGGTTGTATGTTGGGACACAACTGCCCTATGCTGTGACTTCACCAGTCATCTAAACAAATTTGGAGTGTACACTTTCCAAGTGAGGGCAGAACGAGAGGGAGAGGCATCTCACTGGGTGGAGACTAAGGAGTTTGTCATGGATGAACACAGTGAGTTCCTAGTTGCCCATCTGTAATGTCAATCTACATAAGTACTTCATAAAACATTCATAACCTATACATAACTACATTCATACAGCACATAAGACATACATTTCATAGTAGTTCTTGCAGTGCACTAGAGATGGGTATGAAAGTATAATAACAGGTACTGTTAAATCAGAGGTTAGGCCAAAGCAGAGTGTATTATTACAGACTGGAGCCTGACAACTTTTGCTCTTTAATGGACTATGGTGATCCGCTAGCAGGTGCCATGTCATTTCTTGACCCCTGAGAGGTTGCCACTTCCTTTAGGTCACTTTCTTTCCCATGTCTCTCTCCACAGCCACTTTAGGCCCTCCCAGTGTGACTCTAGTCTCCAGTGGTGCGAACATTGAAGTGAGCATCGAAGACCCAGTGCTCAGGATCTCTGAGTTTAAAGAGATCTACAATCATGCAACCTTTAACATCACCTACTGGAAGGAGGGGCAGGAGGAGAGGGTATGGTGGCCATTTTACTTTCCATCTGGGATTATACATCTGGAGTGTAATTTCCACTGCGTACAACCAGGGGATCTGAGGAATGGCAAAACAAAGTAAAGTAGTTTGCCTGATCTTTCACATCTGATGTCATAGTGACAGTAGCCAATAAGGAGAATGAGATGCAGGTTTAGGGTCTGAGCACAAACTACATTCCATCTGCCAATGGTAAACTTTATAACCGTGGGGGTGATCATCTGGTGACACATTGAGTACGGTTACATGCGCACAATGATGGGATTATTGTGGATAGATTAATGTAATAGTTTGATTAAAATGTTTTACATGCTTTGCAAGAAGAACAATTTCCCTAAGAATCCTCTTTTAACATGGATACATCTGACATCAGACTACCGGATGGCACTCTGATAAATGCAGAATATCGGCAATCAATATAATATGCCACAGCAATCATGTTATTCTTGGGAAGCGTATTTGAGTTTGGACGTATAAAGTTTGGCTAACGCTTTATTTGAAGGGGTCCTTATTAGTGGCTCTTATTGCACCATGTGTCATTACACTTTAACTGTAACAACCACATGGTAGTAATTGTGGTCTGTAATTACAAAAGGTGTAACAATAAATGCTTGTTTTCCATGCTTGTGATAAATGGGCACGTTGCCCAATACATTCGCCAACTTAGTGTTTAGTTTCTTATCAGCTGCATACAGTTACAACTGTCACAAAGGTTGTGACCCCTCGTCGGTGCGCTGGGTGTCCAAGAGATTTTATTCAATAGGCTTTGATTACTTAGCCATGAAAGTGCCACTGTTGGAAATATATCTATACTCAATGGTATTGCTAGTGCTTGTCACCAAAATAAAGTGTACCAATCTGGGTTAATTTGGTCATCCCAGATGAGGATAAATACCCTGTTTCAAAGCATATTGCATTTAAATGTTTGCCTAAGTACAATGTAATTACTAGGAGTTACACATGATGTAGCTAGTTCAAATGAAGTGTATCTTGAGGTGTACTTATGTAACAGTATAACTTTAAACCGTCCCCTCGCCCCGACACGGGCGCGAACCAGGGACCCTCTGCACACATCAAGCATCGTTACCGAAGCATCGTTACCCATCGCTCCACAAAGGCCACGGCCCTTGCAGAGCAAGGGGCAACACTACTTGTAGGTTTCAGAGCAAGTGACGTAACTGATTGAAACGCTAGTAGCGCGTACCCGCTAACTAGCTAGCCATTTCACATCCGTTACACTTACTTGTAACTAATGTGTACTCATACAGTACATGATCCATACTGACAATCTGGCCCTCATTTTAAAGCTTCTGGAAGTTTAATTCCAGAATTCACTTAATTTCTGTATCTTGTTGTGAAGTGAAACTTCCAGAAGCTTTAAAATGAGGGCCACTCAAGATAAACTTCATTTTAACTAGCTACAGCCTGTGTAAAACCTAGTAATTACATTGTACTTAGGAAAAACATTAAATGTACTATGCTTTGAAACAGTGTGTTTTTTCACATCTGGGATGCCACCCGTATTAGAATGCCACCCATTTACCACCCGTATTAGAATGCCACCCATTTACCACCCATATTACATTGCCACCCATTTACCGCCCATATTACATTGCCACCCATTTACCACCCATATTACATTTACCACCCATATTACATTGCCCCCCCCCCCATTTACCACCCATATTACATTTTCCACCCATATTACATTTCCCCCCATTTACCACCCATATTACATTTACCACCCATATTACATTTACCACCCACATTAGATTGTCACCCATTTACCACCCATATTACATTTACCATCCATATTACATTTACCACCCATATTACATTTACCACCCATATTACATTTACCACCCATATTAGATCCCAGTCAGTGAGATTGACCTACTGATCTGTTTTTGCCAGCTCAACCAAGTTAACTTTATTTTGGGGTCAAGTGCTTAGCAACAACACTGAGTGAAGACACAGTATAGGATGAACAGTGCACCTTCAAGGGTAAGTAATTAGAGCCTATTGAGCATAGGCTCCCTAACGAAAAAGATTGCAGTCACAGTGCAGTATAACCGCAGTACACTGCAGTATAAATGCCGTTATAGTGCAGTACGCTACAAATACTGCGTCCAAAATCACACGTTTTTTTATTTTCTTTACTGCAGTGCTTTTGCAGTGTAACTGCAGTTATTCTGCAATTACTGCGTCCAAAATACCACCGTCGACTGCAGTTATTGCACTTTTATTGCAGTTTCAAAACTGCTTTTTTTGTTGTTGTAAAGGCTATAATCTCTCAGGCATCCAGCACACCGACGAGGGGTCACAACCTTTGTGACAGTTTGTATGCAGCTGATAAGAAGCGAAAACTCTAAGTTGGTGAATTTAGTGGGAAACCTGCCCATTTGTAACAAGCATGGTAACAAGCATTAATTGTCACACCTCTGTAATTACATACTGCAATTACTACTAGGAGTTGTTACTGTTAACTACAATAGTTGCTACAGTGTAAATTCACGTGTGATTGCAGTGTAGTAAGGATCCTTTAAAATGAAGTGTTACCAAAGTTTGTACTGTTATGTGAAAGCTACTTCTGAGACGCATAGGTTCAGTTGTTCCCGAACTTACTTAAATGGCGCTAAAGTGGGAGGATGGCTCGGTTGGTGCTAGCCCATGCGCAGATCAATTACACTGCTGGAACGCTGATTTCTAGGCGTTTACATGTCCTAATAATTCAAAAGATGGCTCAGAAAACTAGATGTTTTAATCGGCATATGCTAACTTTTATTTTGACCTTACGCCGATTTTTAGATAATCGGAGTAAGGTGTTTACCTTGACTAATTCATAATGTGCCCGGCTGCCAATCAGTTTAATATGAAAGTGTTACAATGCATGTAAAACATACTCATTGTGAGGTGCTCAATGCTTCCTCACTACTCCTCTATCGCCCCCTGCAGGCCAAACGGATGAATGGTATCCAGCTGCATAAAGTGGTGTTGGAGCTGGAGCCATGGACCAGGTACTGTTTTCAGGTCTGGGTGGTAACCCAGAGGTTCTTCAAACAAAGCCAGCCCAGCAACGTTACGTGTGAGAGCACCGTTAAGGGTGAGTGCAATCGCTCTCTTTCTTGTCCTCCCTTTTATCTGTCAAAAACACAAATTATGAGTATTAGATTGTTGCCTTCAATGATTCTCCGAGTACAAGTCCACTCTTGCTCAACTCAATTCTTAGTCCCTGGTGTCCCCTTTCCAACCCCAAACCCTCTGCAGGCAAGGACAGGCCCTGGGTGATGGCCCTGGTGATATTTGTTGTGATGGCAGTGTCAGTGCCCCTGGTGGTTCTAGCATTCTGGCACTGCTACAAGGTGGTCAACTTCCTCAGACCCAAGGTAAAGCTGCCTGGACATTTCACAATGGTCAGTATGGCGCATGACCAGTGTGTTTTAATGAATAATACACAATGTGTTTCTTTGTGTGTAGTAACTGTAAAATGTGTTATTTTTCTAACACATAATGACATGTTCATGCTGCTGTTTAGATTTTTTCTTAAAGGACTGTCAATGAGGCTGTGTCTTTGGCTGAGTTCCATGTGTGTCTTGTTATAACTTGATGTAATAATGAATGGTTTTAGTCTAATCTCTCGTGGACAGACTGCTTTAAACATAAATGAGCATCTGTTCTGCCAGTCACATTCTGTTAAAGGTCCCCAAAGCAACACACATCCCCGGGTCGCTTGTCTTTTCAGTTTGCTGCAGCTAGCGACTGAAACGAGCTGCAACAAACACTCAAACTGAACAGTTTTATCTCAATCTCTTCATTCAAAGACTCAATCATGGACACTCTTACTGACAGTTGTGGCTGCTTTGCGTGATGTATTGTTTGTCTCTACCTTCTTGCCCTTTGCGCTGTTGTTGGTGCCCAACAATGTTTGTACCCGGTTCTGTGCTGCTACTGTGTTGTTGCTACCATGTTGTTGTCATGTGTTGCTGCCATGCTATGTTGTTGTCTTAGGTCTCTCTTTATGTAGTGTTGTCTCTCTTGTCGTGATGTGTGTTTTGTCCTATATTTATATTTAATTTATTTGTATTTTTAATCCCACCCCCCATCCCCGCAGGAGGCCTTTTGGTAGGCCGTCATTGTAAATAAGAATTGTTCTTAACTGACTTGCCCATTTAAATAAATAAAATATGACCAAATTACGCAAGATTTTAGTTTTGGGTTATTTGAGATTAGTTTTAAAGGCCTTTTAAAGAGATTATTCTGAAAGACCTTTAAAGAGATTAGTCTGAAAGGCCTTCAAAGAGATTCGTTTTAAAGGCCTTTAAGGCGTCCTCATGCT
This sequence comes from Salvelinus fontinalis, assembly GCF_029448725.1. NCBI lineage: Eukaryota > Metazoa > Chordata > Actinopteri > Salmoniformes > Salmonidae > Salvelinus > Salvelinus fontinalis. The sequence continues at coordinate 2,280,636 of NC_074687.1, forward strand.
TCCCATCCGAAACAGTTCAGAACAGTTCGTGCATATATTATGACAACATTTTGTGACTTTTTCATTCGGTTTAGTCTTCGTCAAGAGTTTTTTTGGGGGGGCTCTTTGTGCACGCAACATTTTTTCTCGAGGCAAGCCAAAGTCTACACACCTTGTCTGTGATTCTTAAAAAATTAAAAAATCTTAAATTCAGTGTTTGTCTTTCAACAAGAGACAAATCATTTTCATGCACATTTTTTCACTTGAGAAAATCTGCACCAAAGATCTTAGATGTAAAATTGCGTGACTAAGATCTCTTCCGCAAAAAAATGTCAAAATGAATGTTAGATTTCTTGAGTTATATTAGATTCATTCTGTCTATTAATTCTAGAATTCTATTTAGATAGACAAACAGTACTATCAGTGTTTTTGTTCTCATTTTTGAAGTGAAGATCTTTTAAGGGAGTATGCGAGCACATTAATTCGGTTTGCAAGCTGACGCCTTTAGTGTGACCAACCTCTCCTCTCCCCTCCCCACCCCGTGCAGTACCTGTTGGATCCTCAGTGCTCCTCCATCCTGGCCTTGCAGAGCAGCCCCCAGCCTGATGAGGTGTACCATGAGGTCAGCATCATGCCTGGGGGGACAGAGAGAGAGCTCTCTCTGATGGACGGAACAACATAATGCACATAAACCAGACTGATTGACAATACAAAGAAAGGCAGTGTTCGAGAGCATCAACACCACGACTGACAGGCCGATCTATAAATAATATTAAGTTGTTGATCAGTCAGTCTCGACTCGCCTTTAATGTCGGCTGCACCCAATCACAAACCCAATCACAAAGATCTTGAAGTGGATGGGGAAGATATGGGTGAAAGACTGATGTGAGGAAGAGAAGAGGACAACAATGGATGGCAGAGAAGAGGACGTATCTCTTAGTGAGAAATAATAGTCTTAACTGACATCAGGGATTTAGTTATTTATGTGATGAAATGCAAAGAGAGTTATTTAGTGTAATGCAGGGGTCATCTACTAGATTCAGCTGCAGGCCGCAAATACAACCACCGACAGTTGGGGAACCCTGTTGTAATGTGTTTATTTATGTGATCTTTACTTCTAGCTATAGCCAGTAACCAGGTAGGGCTAGCTAGCCAGCCTGCTAACTAGTCAGTAGCTAGCTAGCCAGCTAATGCAAGCCAACTTTGTTCACTTGTTGTTGACTTTATTATATTGACATGCTAACTTCATAATAAGTTCTACAACATAATTAACATGACTATTTTGATTTTCCTGTCACACTCACACAGTCGAATCCTTCCTTTGTACTAGCAACCTAGGCTGTAAACACACACTCCTAAAGCATCATGAATATTCTATGAGGGGGCGTGTACATTACATTACAGCCTTATTCTAAAATAGTTTATTTTTATTTTTTATCAATCCACACACTTTGTATTTGTATTTACTAGGGATCCCCATTAGCTGCTGCCAAGATAGCAGCTACTCTTCCTGGGGTTTATTATGGATCCCCATTAGTTCCTACCAAGGCAGCATCTACTCTTCCTGGGGTTTATTATGGATCCCCATTAGTTCCTGCCAAGGCAGCAGCTACTCTTCCTGGGGTTTATTATGGATCCCCATTAGTTTCTACCAAGGCAGCAGCTACTCTTCCTGGGGTTTATTATGGATCCCCATTAGTTCCTGCCAAGGCAGCAGCTACTCTTCCTGGGGTTTATTATGGATCCCCATTAGTTCCTGCCAACGCAGCAGCTACTCTTCCTGGGGTTTATTATGGATCCCCATTAGTTCCTGCCAAGGCAGCAGCTACTCTTCCTGGGGTTTATTATGGATGCCCATTAGTTCCTGCCAAGGCAGCAGCTACTCTTCCTGGGGTCCAAACACACCAAATCATCCACATTACATATAAAACAACAGATAGAACTGAACTATGTTTGTAATAAGTGAGATAAATCTGATTCTACTGTTTGCATCAGTTACCAGATGTAGAATAGAGTTCCATGTAGTCATGGCTCTATGTAGTACTGTGTGCCTCCCATAGTCTGTTCTGGACTTGGGGACTGTGAAGAGACCTCTGTTGGCATGTCTCGTGGGGTATGCATGGGTGTCTGAGCTGTGTGCTAGTATTTTAGACAGATCGGTACATTCAGCTTGTCAACACCTCTTACAAAAACAAGTAATGATGAAGTCCATCTGTCTTCCACTTTCAGCCAGGAGAGATTGACATGCTTAATATTAATATTAGCTCTCTGTGTACATTTAAGTGCCAGCCGTACTGCCCTGTTCTGAGCCAATTGCAATTTTCCCAAGTCCCTCTTTCTGGCACCTGACCACACTACTGAGCAGTTGTCTAGGTGCGACAGAACTAGGGCCTGTAGGACCTGCCTTGTTGATGGTGCTGTTAAGAAGGCAGAGCAGAGCTTTATTATGGACAGACTTCTCCCCATCTTAGTTGCTGTTGTATCAATATGTTTTGACCATGACAGTTTACAATCCAGGGTTACTCCAAGCAGTTTAGTCACCTCAACTTGCTCAATTTCCGCATTATTCATTACGAGACGTAGTTTAGTGAATGATTTGTCCCAAATACAACACTTTTAGTTTTGGAAATATTTAGGACTAACTTATTCCTTGCTACCCATTCCGAAACTAACTGCAGCTCTTTGTTAAGTGTTACAGTCATTTCAGTTGCTGTAGTAGCTGACGTGTATAGTGTTGAGTCATCCGCATACATAGACACACTGGCCTTACTCAAAGTCAGTGGTATGTCGTTAGTAAAGATTGAAAAAAGCAAGGGGCCTACTAAACAGCTACCCTGGGGAATTACTGATTCTACCTGGATTATGTTGGAGAGGCTTCCAGTAACTTCTTATGGGCAGGTGGGACAGTAGCGTCCCACCTGGCCAACATCCGGTGAAATTGCAGAGCGCGAAATTCAAACTACAGAATTATAAATATTTAACTTTCATAAAATCACAAGTGTAATACATCAAAATAAAGCTTAAATTCTTGTTAATCCAGCCGCTGTTTCAGATTTCAAATAGGCTTTACGGCGAAAGCACACCATGCAATTATCTGAGGACAGCGCCCCGCATACAAAAGCATGAAATATATATTTCAACCAGGCAGGTGCGCCACGAAAGTCAGAAATAGCGATATAATAAATGCCTTACCTTTGATGATCTTCTTCTGTTGGCACTCCAAAAGGTCCCAGTTACATCACAAATGGTCCTTTTGTTCGATAATGTCCTTCTTTATATCCATAAAAACTCAGTTTAGCTGGCGCGCTTCAGTCAATAATCCACTCAGATTCCCTCCATCAAAATGCATACAAAATTAATCCCAAACGTTACTAATAAACTTTTCCAAACAAGTCAAACAACGTTTATAATCAAACCTTAGGTACCCTAATACGTAAATAAACAATAAAATTTAAGACTGAGAATCGTTATTGCCTTTACCGGAGAAAAATACCAAAGAACGCGCTCTCTTCCACGCACTAGGAAACACTACAGCCAAAATGGGAGCCACCTAGAAAAATGAAAATTTCTGGCTCATTTTTCCAAAAACCAGCATGAAACTCGTTCTAAAGACTGTTGACATCTAGTGGAATCCCTAGGAACTGCATAGCCACTTTAATTATACATCCATGTATATACTACCTCAATTGATCCGACCAACCAGTGCTCCCGCACATTGGCTAACTGGGCTGCATTGTGTCCCACCACCCGCCAACCCCTTTTTTTAACGCTACCTCTACTCTCTGTTCATCATATGTGCATAGTCACTTTAACCATACCCACATGTACATACTACCTCAATAAGCCTGATTAACCGGTGTCTGTATATAGCCTTGCTACTCTTATTTATAAATGTCTTTTTACTGTTGATTTATTTCTTTACTTACCTACACACACACACACTTTTTTTTCTCTGCACTATTGGTTAGAGCCTGTAAGTAAGCATTTCACTGTAAGGTCTACACCTGTTGTATTCGGCACACGTGACAAACTTTGATTTGATTTGAATATGTGAGGATTTCGCCTTATAATAATAGTGACAACCATTGAAAACAGTGGTAGGCTGAATTTTTCTTTTTTGGGATGGTTTGTCCTCGGGGTTTCGCCTGCCATATCAGTTCTGTTATACTCACAGACATCATTTTAACAGTTATATAAACGTTAAAGTGTTTTCTATCGAAATCTACCAATGATATGCATATCCTAGCTTCTGGGCCTGAGTAACAGGCAGTTTACTTTGGGCACGCTTTTCATCCGGGCTTGAAAATACTGGCCCCTACCCAAGAGAGGTTAAAGAACACACTCTGTGTTCTGTTAGACAAGTAACTCTTTATCCACAATATAGCAGGGGGTGTAAAGCCATAACACAAGTTATTCCAGCAGCAGACTATGATCGATAATGTCAAAAGCTGCACTGAAGTCTAAAAAGACAGCCCCCACAATCATTTTATCATCAATTTCTCTCAGCCATTTGTTTACATGCTGTGCATGTTGAGTGTCCTTCCCTATAAGCGTGTTGAAAGTCTGTTGTCAATTTGTTTACTGTGAAATAGCATTGTATCTGGTCAAACACAATTTTTTCCAGAAGTAAGGATTGGTAACAGGCTGATTGGTCAGCTATTTGAGCCAGTAAAGGGGGCTTTACTATTCTTGGGTAGCGGAATGACTTTAGCTTCCCTCCTGAGGGCACACACTTTCTAGTAGGCTTAAATTGAAGATGTGGCAAATAGGAGTGGCAATATTGTCTGCTATTATCCTCAGTAATTTTTCATCCAGATTGTCAGACCCCGGTGGCTTGTCATTGTTGATAGGCAATACATTTTTCTCACCTCTTCCATACTGACTTTATGGAATTCAAAAATACAATTATTGTCTTTCATAATTTGGTCAGATATACTTGGATGTGTAGTGTCAGTGTTTGTTGCTGTCATGTCATCCCTAAGTTTGCTAATCTTGCCAATGGAAAAAGGCATTAAAGTGGTTGGAAATATCAGAGTTTTGTAATGAATGAGCCATCTGATTCAATGAAGTTGGCTTTTCCCCCAAAAATGTAATTTAGGGTGCACCAAAGCTTTTTTCTATCCTTAGCTTTGTTTCATTGTATACTTTCTTTTTATTTAGTTTAGTCACATTTCTTAATTTGCAGTATGTTTGCCAATCAACTGTGCAGCTAGACTTATTTGCCATACCTTTTGCCTCATCCCTCACAACCATACAATTTTTCAATTCCTCATCAATCCAAGAGGATTTAACAGTTTGTACAGCCATTTTCTTAATGGCTGTGTGCTTATTAGTAACTGGAATAAGTAGTTTCATAAATGTGTCAAGTGCAGCGTCTGGTTGCTCCTCATTACACATCACAGACCAGCAAATATTCTTTACATCAACATATGAATCACTACAAAAATATTGTATGACCTCTTATACACTATATTAGGCCCAGCCTGACCTCTTATACACTATATTAGGCCCAGCCTGACCTCTTATACACTATATTAGGCCCAGCCTGACCCCTTATACACTATATTAGGCCCAGCCTGACTCCTTATACACTATATTAGGCCCAGCCTGACCTCTTATACACTATATTAGGCCCAGCCTGACCTCTTATACACTATATTAGGCCCAGCCTGACCCCTTATACGCTATATTAGGCCCAGCCTGACCCCTTATACGCTATATTAGGCCCAGCCTGACCTCTTATACACTATATTAGGCCCAGCCTGACCTCTTATACACTATATTAGGCCCAGCCTGACCTCTTATACACTATATTAGGCCCAGCCTGACCCCTTATACACTATATTAGGCCCAGCCTGACCTCTATACACTATATTAGGCCCAGCCTTTGGATCCTTGGTTTTCCTAGATATGGGCTATTATATTGTGATCGCTACATCCTATGGATTTGGATACTGCTTCAAAGAAAATATCTGCAGCATTAGTAAAAATGATTTCATTCCTGTGCTGTTTGTAAATACCCTGGTAGGTTGACTGACTGACAACCTGAACCAGGTTGCAGGCATTGGTTACAGTTTGAAGTTTTTTCTTGTGGGCAGCTTGATGATAGCCAGTCAATATTTAAAATCACCCATAAAATATACCTGTCTGTTGATATCACATACTTTATGAAGCATTTCACACATATTATCCAGATACTGACTGTTAACACTTGGTGGTCTATAGCAGCTTCCCACCAGAATGGGCTTTAGGTGAGGCAGATGAACCTGTAGCCATATTACTTCAACAGTATTTAACATGAGATCGTCTCTAAGCTTTACAGGAATGTGGTTCTGAATATAGACTGCAACACCGCCTCCGTTGGCATTTCGGTAGATGTTATAACCTTCTATTGCTACCACTGTATCATCAAAGGTATTATCTAAGTGAGTTTCAGAGATAGTCAAAATATGAATGTCATCTGTTACAAGGAAGTTATTACTTCATGGACCTTGTTTCTCAGGCTGCATATGTAAATATGGGCTATTTTTAGCACTTTTCTTAGTTGCTTGATTGTTTTTAATGCTTTACTGGGAAGCTTATTAGAGGTAGACTTACTCATGTTATTTACATTGGAGCTGATAGTGCATACTGATTGTGGCCTACTCTACATCTTCCTACAAGGGTACACCGCCTCAGTGTTGAAAGTATTACTCTGGTTCACAGGCTCATGATTACTGCATACAATAGCTGTAGGATCAGAGGAATTCAGGGCAATTAGGGGGACATAAATTAAGTTACTTACATTGTGTCTGCCAATGTCCCTAGGATACCCCATAATGACAAAGCGAAAACAGGGTTTTAGCCATTTTTGCAAGTCTCTGAATGCCCTTGAGTGGCCCAGCTAGAGCCCGGACTTGAACCCAATCTAACATCTCTGGAGAGACCTGAAAATAGCTGTGCAGCGACGTTCCCCATCCAACCTGACAGAGCTTGAGAGGATCTGCAGTGAAGAATGGGAGAAACTCCCCAAATACAGGTGTGCCAAGCTTGTAGCGTCATACGCAAGAAGATCCGAGGCTGTAATCGCTGCCAAAGGTGTTTCAACAAAGTACTGAGTAAAGGGTCTGAACACTTATGTAAAAAGTAACTTTATGAATTTGTAAAAAAATCTACAAACCTGTTTTTGCATTGTCATTATGGGGTATTGTGTAGATTGAGGGATTATATTTTACATCCATTTTAGAATAAGGCTGTAACGTAACAAAATGTGGAAAATGTTAAGTGGTCTGAATACTTGACGAATGCACTGTATACACAATCAATATTGCATGCTTTTAGATTCACCTGTAACACTTGTTTAGTTGGGATTTATTTTAATCAAATGTCTAGTCACTGCTCAAGTATCGCAAAAGTACAAGTGGAACAAGCTATAACTGAATTTTTAGTTGACCTTTATTTAACCAGGTAGGCTAGTTGAGAACAAGTTCTCATTTACAACTGTGAACTGGCCAAGATAAAGCAAAGTAGTGAGACACAAACAACAACACAGAGTTACACATGGAGTAAACAAACATACAGTCAATAATAAAATAGAGAAAGTCTATATACAGTGTGTGCAAATGAGGTAGGATAAGGGGGGTGAGGCAATAAATAGGCCATAATGGTGAAATTATTACTGTATGGCAAATTAAACACTGGGATGATAGATGTGCAGAAGATGAGTGTGCAAGTAGCGGTACTGGGGTGCAAAGGAGCAAAATAAATAAAATAACAATATGGTGATGAGGAAGTTGGATGGGCTATTTAAAGATGGGCTATGTACAGGTGCAGTGACCTGTGAGCTGGTGATTAAAGTTAGTGAGGGAGATATAAATCTCCAGCTTCAGTGATTTTCGCAGTTTGTTCCAGTCATTGGCAGCAGAGAACTGGAAGGAAAGGCGGCCGAAGGAGGAATTGGCTTTGGGGGTGACCAGTGAAATATACCTGCTGGAGCGCGTGCCGCGGCTGGGTGCTGCTATGGTGACCGGTGAGCTGAGATAAGGCGGGGCTTTACCTAGCAGAGACTTGTAGATGACCTGGAGCCAGTGGGTTTGGCGACGAGTAAGAAGCGAGGGCCAGCCAACGAGAGCATACAGGTCGCAGTGGTGGGTAGTACATGGGGCTTTGGTGACAAAACGGATGGCACTGTGATAGACTGCATCCAGTTTGTTGAGTAGAGTGTTGGAGGCTATTTTATAGATGACATCACCGAAGTTAGGAGATGCTTAATGTCAGTCTGGAAGGAGAGTTTACAGTCTAGCCAGACACCTGGGTATTTGTAGTTGTCCACATATTCTAAGTCAGAACTGTCCAGAGTGGTGATGCTGGACGGGTGGGTAGGTGTGGGCAGCGATCGGTTGAAGAGCAAGCATTTACTTTTGCTTTCGTTTAAGAGCAGTTGGAGGCCACGGAAGGAGAGTTGTATGTAACTTGTTGTAACTTACCTTGGTATGCAAAGAGGAAAGCTTGCCATGCAAATAGGTTTAATAGCATATCTTCATCCCTGATCTTGACAGCCTCTCTCCCCTCTATTTCCACAGGTCCTTCCAACCTGGACTCAGGGGTAGAAGGAACATAGTAAAGCTGTAACAATCAAATGAGTATCATATGTTACGTTTCGTATGGTATGTATTCATTTGTGGATGTCCATTTCATATGTTACGAATTGCAATTTGTTTTGGCTAACGTTAGCTAAGCTAGGGGATAAGGTTAGGCGTTTGTTAGTGTTGGATTCAGGGTCTAGGTCTAGTGTTGAGTCTAGGAGCTACTTTAAACATCATAGTTGGGGTTAGCTGCTTTATTGGTTAATGCATCATATGATAGAGGATAGATGTTGGCGTAATTGTTCTCTAAACAACATGTTGAAAGCATTGATGTGAAAGCATATACAGTGCTGAGTTACCTTAAGAGGATGTAGGGTTGTGGCAATGGAGGAGATGGGGGAAAAAAGTGAAAATGACATGGCTTGGGAACACCTCTCGGAACCTGGGGCCGGAAGGGTAATACTGGGCGAAAGCATTAGTTTTTTTTAGGGTCTTCATTTTTGTGGAATCCAGCAGAAAAGTATAGAGTCGGGTGAAGAGAGAGTGGGAATTGTCATGGTTGCAGACTTTGATTTTCATGCATATATAATTATGCATAGCTTATCACGTTGTTAACACTTATGTTTTGTGTGTCTTTTTGTTGTTTTCCAAGTCTTGTGCTATCACTCTCTTAGGAACCAGATGGAGAAAGTGGAGAAACGATAAGCCGCTCCAGCTGACATGGAACAAGATTCAGATTCAGCTGGAATATCATTTTGTTGTGTGATGAGAGACGGAAATAAAATTGTGTATGGTGTGATCATAGAACAGAGGCCATAAGCCTCTAAGTTTGTAAACCTCACGATGAAATGTTTATCATCGTTTGTTCATTTATAATCATTAGTTAGTTTTTTTAATTCATGTTTTATTATCATTGTTTTTTCCATTTATATGTAATTTCCAAGTTTATGTAAATTGAACATTAGGAAGCTATCTTTCAATAGGAGGGACTGTTGGATTTGGGGAAACTTTGATCCCAGATCCGGGAGCACCCCCATCAGTAAAAAAGCTGACTAGCATAGCCTAGCATAGCGTCACAAGTAAATACTAGCATCAAAATATCATTAAATCACAAGTCCAAGACACCAGATGAAAGATACACATCTTGTGAATCCAGCCATCATTTCTGATTTTTAAAATGTTTTACAGGGAGGACACAATATGTAAATCTATTAGCTAACCACGTTAGCAAAAGACACCACTTTCTTACTCCACCATTTTTTTACTCCATCAGTAGCTATCACAAATTCGACCAAATAAAGATATAAATAGCCACTAACCAAGAAACAACTTCATCAGATGACAGTCTGATAACATATTTATTGTATAGCATATGTTTTGTTAGAAAAATGTGCATATTTCAGGTATAAATCATAGTTTACCATTGCAGCCACCATCACAACTCTCACCAAAGCGACTAGAATAACTACAGAGAGCAACGGGTATTACCTAATTACTCATCATAAAACATTTCTTAAAAATACACAGCGTACAGCAAATGAAAGACACAGATCTTGTGAATCCAGACAATATTTCAGATTTTCTAAGTGTTTTACAGCGAAAACACAATATAGCGTTATATTAGCTTACCACAATAGCAAACATCACAACAGCATTGATTCAAGCCAAACATAGCGATAACGTATAAACCACCAAAATATATTAATTTTTTCACTAACCTTCTCAGAATTCTTCAGATGACAGTCCTATAACATCATATTACACAATGCATATAGAGTTTGTTAGAAAATGTGCATATTTAGCGGCACAAATCGTGGTTATACAATGTGATTAGTGGCCAAAACTTCAAGCAATCTGTCCGGCGCCATCTTGGAGAGGCACCTAATCTAATCGAAAACTATTCATAAACTTGACTAAAAAATACAGATTGGACAGCAAATGAAAGATAAATTAGTTCTTAATGCAATCGCTGTTAGATTTTTAAAATTAACGTTACTGCGCAATACAGCGTGCGCTAAAGCGAGACCGCACCATAATTCGTGGCGGAATTATTATTTGACATTTGTCAACATAAGTACGAATTAACAGCATAAAGACTGCTTACTATTTGCTGAGCTTCCATCAGAATCTTGGGCAAGGTGTCCTTTCTCCAGAACAATCGTCTTTTGGTTAAAAGATGTCCTATTGTCCTGTCGAAATAGCCGCTAACGTTCGCCACCCACTGGAGAGGTGTCCAACTCGTGAAAGCGCATGACAAAGAAATCCAGGAAAATCGCAATGAACTGATATAAACTGCTATAAATCGGTTTAAATTAACTACCTTATGATGTCTTTAACAACTATAACGAATAAAAACATGACCGGAGATACAGAACTGCTAAAACGAAAGCTTTGCAGGAGGCCATAGTGATGTCCCTGGTGCGCCAGGCGCACCGTTGAAAAGGACGGTACTTCCGTTCCACGGTCTTATATAGGGCCCCAGATTGCGCAATCGACTCCATTCAAATTCTCACCGCTTACTGACATCTAGAGGAAGGCGTATGCAGTGCATGTAGCCCGATGGCTTACATGGGGACTTATAAACTGACCTCAGAACAGGGACCTCGATTTCTGAAATCTCACTCCCTGACAGGAAATGTGCTGCAGAATGAGTTCTGTTTCACTCAGAGAAATAATTCAAACGGTTTCAGAAACTAGAGAGTGTTTTCTATCCAATAGTAATAATAATATGCATATTGTACGAGCAAGAATTGAGTACGAGGCAGTTTAATTTGGGAACTCATTTTTACAAAGTCAAAATAGCACCCCCATGCCATGTTTCAGTCAGGCCAATCACATCAAGATTATGATCAGTGATTAGTTCATTGACTATAACTGCTTTTGAAGTGAGGGATCTAACATTAAGTAGCCCTATTTTGAGATGTGAGGTATCATGATCTCTTTCAATAATGGCAGGAATGGAGGAGGTCTTTATCCTAGTGAGATTGCTAAGGCGAACACCGCCATGTTTAGTTTTGTCCAACCTAGGTCGAGGCACAGACGCAGTCTCAATGGGGATAGCTGAGCTGACTACACTGACTATGCTAGTGGCAGACTCCACTAAGCTGGCAGGCTGCCTGGCCTGCACCCTATTTCATTGTGGAGCTAGAGCCCTGTCTATGTTGGTAGATAAGATGAGAGCACCCCTCCAGCTAGGATGGAGTCAGTCACTCCTCAGCAGGCCAGGCTTGGTCCTGTTTGTGGGTGAGTCCCAGAAAGAGGGCCAATTATCTACAAATTCTATCTTTTGGGAGGGGCAGAAAACAGTTTTCAACCAGCGATTGAGTTGTGAGACTCTGCTGTAGAGCTCATCACTCCCCCTAACTGGGAGGGGGCCAGAGACAATTACTCGATGCCGACACATTTTTCTAGCTTCAGCGTGTAAATCAGCTATGTTGCGCTTGGTGACCTCTGACTGTTTCATCCTAACATCGTTGGTGCCGACGTGGATAACAATAATCGCTATACTCTCTACACTCGCCAGTTTTAGCTTTAGCCAGCACCATCTTCAGATTAGCCATAACGTCGGTAGCCCTGCCCCCTGGTAAACAGTGTATGATCGCCTGGATGATTCGTTTTAAGTCTAATACTGTGGGTAATGGAGTCGCAAATGACTAGGGTTTTCAATTTGTCAGAGCTAATGGTAGGAAGCTTCGGCGTCTCAGACCCCGTAACGGGAGGAGTAGAGACAAGAGAAGGCTCGGCCTCAGACTCTGACTCGCTGCTTAATGGGGAAAACCGGTTGAAATACCATGCGGTAGTAGAGAGAACAGTCTATGACAGTGGTGGCTGGGGTCTTTGACAATTTTTAGGGCCTTCCTCTGACACCGCCTGGTGTAGATGTCCTGGATGGCAGGCAGCTTTGCCCCAGTGATGTATTGGGCAGTACGCACTGCCCTCCGAAGTGCCTTGCGGTCAGAGGCCGAGCAATTGCCGTACCAGGCAGTGATGCAACCGGTCAGGATGCTCTCGATGTTGCAACTGTTGAACCTTTTGAGGATCTCAGGACCCATGCCAAATCTTTTGTGTTTCCTGAGGGGGAATAGGCTTTGTCGTGCCCTCTTCACGACTGTCTCGGTGTGTTTGGACCATTCTAGTTTGTTGGTGATGTGGAAACCAAGGAATTTGAAGCTCTCAACCTGCTCCACTACAGCCCCGTCGATGAGAATGGGGGCGTGCTCGGTGCTCCTTTTCCTGTAGTCCACAATCATCTCCTTAGTCTTGGTTACGTTGAGGGATAGGTTGTTATTCTGGCACCACCCGGCCAGGTCTCTGACCTCCTCCCTATAGGCTGTCTCGTCATTGTCGGTGATCAGGCCTACCACTGTTGTGTCGTCGGAAAACGTAATGATGGTTGTGGACTCGTGCCTGGCCATGCAGTCATGGGTGAACAGGGAGTACAGGAGGGGACTGAGCACGCACCCCTGTGGAGCTCCAGTGTTGAGGATCAGCGTGGCAGATATGTTGCTACCTACCCTCACCACCTGGGGGCGGCCTGTCAGGAAGGCCAGGATCCAGTTGCAGAGGGAGGTGTTTAGTCCCAGGTTCCTTAGCGATGAGCTTTGAGGGTACTATGGTGTTGAGTAATAAAGAAAAAAACTAGTACATTGCCAAAAGTTAGTGACTGTGTACATGTAGCAGCATGTACTCTCACAGTCACACGTGGTTGTTACTCACTGATGAATAATATGTTTCCTTCACAGATGTAACATAGGTCAAGCTCACATCATTTATCTAGGAAAAAGGTAGTGTCCGTATGCAATAAAAGACCTGGGCAAGGAGTACGAGATGAGATACTTTCTTTAATATGAATTCAACTCTATTTGGAAGCAGTATTGTACAGCGTGTTCAGCATTGTACAGCATGCCCAACGATATAAATGCGACAATTTTTTGGGAACACTATTCACCAGAACTACTTAACTCACAGTAGGTAATTATAACGCTGCGTCAGACGTCAGCTAGGTATAAAGCATAGACGATAAACATTTGCATTGGCTGTGGTTATGAGGCTTTGACAAATGCAAGGTATGGTTATTGGTTGATGCATTTTGTTTCATGTCACTATTATCCAAATTATGCAGATTATTTCCTTGTTTAACTTTGACAAAATGTTGTAAAAAACCTCTAGACCAGGGCTGCCCAACCCTCTTCCTGGAGATCTACCGTCCTGTGGATTTTCAGTCCAACACTAATTTAAACACACCTGATTCTACTAATTTGCTGCTCAACAAGACCTTAACTAGCTGAATCAGATATGTTAAATTAGGGTTGGACTGAAAACCTACAGGACAGTAGATCTCCAGGAAGAGGGCTGGGCAGCCCTGCTCTAGGTGGAAGTTGTTCCACCTCAGAGAGCAAACCATCAGAAAGAGGAAGAGACATCAATAAACATAGACCTTCAGGGATCCAACCAGTAACAGTCGGACCAAAGCACCTATCAAAACAAAGATGAAGTCAAATAATAATAAGGTATCAGAGAGAAAACATGACACTTCCTGATGTCAGATTCTATAAGAATCATAAAAGGACAAACTAATTAAAAGGTTTCTAAAAGTAAGATAATAAAAAAAATTAAAAACAACAGTCACTCAGATGTGGCAGGGTTAGCAAACCACCACGGATTACAGCCCAGTACATCACCCGGGCAGAGCTCCCTGCTATCCAGGACCACTATACCAGGCGGTGTCAAGAGGAAGGCCCCAAAAATTGTGATATGCTCGAGCAACCACGTCTGGAACCAACAAGCCTTAAGACTGCTAAACAAGACCGCTAAATAGCTCTTCAAATGGTTACCCGGACTACGTGCATTGACTATGTACACACAGGACTCTCAGACATGCAGTACTTACACTGACAACACACACACACCAAATGCACTGCTGCCAATGTACTCTTATCTATCCAAGGCACACACACACACACACACACACAGGACAGACACACGACAGGGTTTGTTTAGATGATAAATTAACCAGAATCATTCCTTTTCAAGAAAATGTCTTGACTGGAAAATAGGTTGATTTGTGCAATTGAAATGGTTAAAACTGACACCCTGTTGTTTAAACACAAACTAGCTACCGTGTTTCCCCCTGGATTCACACACACTTCACAGGATGCTAATGGACCAACGGTCTCAGAATTCACTGGAAACAGAAAGCACGCCCTTGGCTGTGACCAGCCCAGTCTGAGATGAGATAAACGTGTTCCAAAATACACTAAAACATGTCAGTCATTACACTGGCCACAGAAACGAAAGATGGACTGGGGTCTTTTAGACATCTTGAAGTCAATGGGCCCCCCATACCAAATCTGACACTTTTAAGCTTGTTTCTACACCCTTAAAACACACAGCAACATGGGATTCATTAGTCCACTGATGATACGGTCCCAAAATGTTTTGCATGTCAGACACGTTTAAGGTATTGGACTTTCAAGAAGTCTTTCCACCCAGCTCTCCATTTCTCTTCAGACGCACACATCCACAACCCCCTCGTCCAGATCTCTTTCGTCGGCCGACTCTCTCCCCATCGCCTCCATCTTGACCTGCTCCAGTGTCTGCCAGGAGTCCACTTCCTGGTCTCTCCTGATTGGCTCCCCACCACTACGACCCTGCTGGGCGGAGCCTCCCTCTGTGGAGTAGATCCCAGAGTCTCCGCTGTCCTGGCGGATGTGCCTGCCGCTGTCCTGCTCCAGCTCTGAGGGGGGCGCTGTGAGAGGAGGAGGGACATGTATGTCCAGGAGCAACACCTCAGGACAGATGGTCAGCTTATCACAGCACAGCTCCGCCTCTGAATCAGCAGTGAGGAGGCGGGGCATGTCGGAGCCGGGGGAGGAGTCACAGAGGTACTGGGGGAGGTGAAGAGAGAAAGATGATAATTGTCATGGCTTAATCCCAACCACCCTTAAACACACAGATACACCCACCAACCAAGAGGATGGACGGTACACCTGGATATTACTGTTATGCTGTTTACTGTTGAGTTAGTATTTGTGAGGCCTACCTCCTGGATGTGTGCAGGCAGCTGGATAGAGGGGTAAAAGGTGTTTTTGAGGACTCTGTAGAACCTGAAGAAGGCGTAGGAGGGAAGCAACACGAGCAGGAAACACAGCATCATGGAGACCAGGAAGTATAGGAAGATCTGCCAGTACGGGGTGTCACCTGAGGACGAGGACAGTCACACTTTAGTGGCCTTATTATGCAATTGCTCCTGTAAAACACGCTCTCTGCCATCTCTACACACACATTACACAGGTAGGTAATTTGTCAAGCAATTTGGAAACCAATCTCCAAGTCTTTAGTGTGAAGTGTTCATTCCTACCCTCTGTCTGCCTGCACTGGGGTTCTGTGTAGCTGCTAGTCTTGTTGTAGTAGTCATAGCGAGACTGGATCATGACACAGTACCACGTCCAGGCCTCCAGCTCAGGCAGCGTCACCAGGTTATTGCTAGAGTCCACCACTTTAGGCTTCAGACCCTGAACATCCAATAAGAACAGGTTATAAAATCAGACAGGGTTGGGATACGCAGCCCTGTCTTGCACTACCCCCAGCCGTTCCACTTATTTCACCCATTCCAGTAGGAGCACATTGGATTCTAGTGGTGAACTCATCATCAAGCCCTTTACAAGTTGAATCAGATGTGCTAGTCCTGAATACGTCACAAAAGTGGAACGGTTGGGGGTACACCAGGAAAGGTTTGGGATATAGAGATGACATAGAAATCATATATCTGCTCTGGTGTAACACAGGGACACAGCAGAAGGGTTATTGATGTTGTTTCAACAGGAAGAGTTCCAGAGAACATGGAACAACTGACATAGAACACTTCAAAACCTTCCAGAATACAAAGCACCAACAAAGAACACTTCAAAACCTTCCAGAATACAAAGCACCAACAAAGAACACTTCAAAACCTTCCAGAATACAAAGCACCAACATAGAACACTTCAAAACCTTCCAGAACACAAAGCACCAATATAGAACACTTCAAAACCTTCCAGAATACAAAGCACCAACATAGAACACTTCAAAACCTTCCAGAATACAAAACACCAACATAGAACACTTCAAAACCTTCCAGAACACAAAGCACCAATATAGAACACTTCAAAACCTTCCAGAATACAGAGCACCAACATAGAACACTTCAAAACCTTCCAGAATACAGAGCACCATCATAGAACACTTCAAAACCTTCCAGAATACAAAGCACCATCATAGAACACTTCAAAACCTTCCAGAACACAAAGCACCAATATAGAACACTTCAAAACCTTCCAGAACACAAAGCACCAATATAGAACACTTCAAAACCTTCCAGAATACAGAGCACCAACATAGAACACTTCAAAACCTTCCAGAATACAGAGCACCAACCAGTTACCTGCATTGAAAACCACATTAGAACACACTTGTGTTCCTATCTTTAAGATGATTGTTTAGAGTGTTACAACATGTTGTTGTAGCTTCTGGTGTTTTATAGCAGTCCCAGGGTTACTGAGGGGAGGCCCAGGTTACAGCAGTCCCAGGGTTACTGAGGGGAGGCCCAGGTTACAGCAGTCCCAGGGTTACTGAGGGGAGGCCCAGGTTACAGCAGTCCCAGGGTTACTGAGGGGAGGCCCAGGTTACAGCAGTCCCAGGGTTACTGAGGGGAGGCCCAGGTTACAGCAGTCCCAGGGTTACTGAGGGGAGGCCCAGGTTACAGCAGTCCCAGGGTTACTGAGGGGAGGCCCAGGTTACAGCAGTCCCAGGGTTACTGAGGGGAGGCCCAGGTTACAGCAGTCCCAGGGTTACTGAGGGGAGGCCCAGGTTACAGCAGTCCCAGGGTTACTGAGGGGAGGCCCAGGTTACAGCAGTCCCAGGGTTACTGAGGGGAGGCCCAGGTTACAGCAGTCCCAGGGTTACTGAGGGGAGGCCATGGTTACAGCAGTCCCAGGGTTACTGAGGGGAGGCCATGGTTACAGCAGTCCCAGGGTTACTGAGGGGAGGCCATGGTTACAGCAGTCACAGGGTTACTGAGGGGAGGCCCAGGAGTCTTTAGAGGCCACAGAAAAAGGCAGAAGGTTGTGCCAGTACCTGAGGGTCATCAGAGCGGCTCCAGTACAGGATGCGGTAGTCCAGGAAGGGGACGTGTTCCTTCATGGAGCCCTGGGTGCTGGTCAGGGGATCAGAGATGGTCACATCCAGCAGGTTCTTCACAGGAGCCAGCTCCACCCTGGACGGTGGGCCCAAAGAAGCTAGACAGGAGGAAGAACAGATCAGACCAAAATAAACTCACTAGTCAATAATAGTTACAATACAGGCAACCCCAGAGTCCTGGGAATGACTCTTGGTGAATGACAGATTAACTGTTTGTCTCTGTGCTAGTTGTGTGTGTGTGTGTGTGTGTGTGTGTGTGTGTGTGTGTGTGTGTGTGCGCGAGGATAGTGTTGTGTGTGTGTATGTGCGCGCGCACACACGAGGATGGTGTGTGTGTGTGCGCGAGGATGTGTGTGTGTGAATTGAATTGTATTTATCCAGGTGAGACCCATTGATGTTAAAAACCTGTTTCACGAGGGCGACCTGGCAAGAAGGCAAAACAGGGAAATAGCAGCGTAGGCATACAAAAAAAATACAAATACCGATACTAACATACTGTATACTTAATGAGTAAATAAAACATACTATTAGTTCATTTTAGTATACTGTAAACTAACGGTATCCTTTTAGTTGAGCGTACTTGTACTTTGCCTGTCTACCGGAAATTGATGCTGTGCAAAGTCTTGCTAGCTTGTTAGCATTGCAAATTACTAGCTAGACATCCCACAACTTCGGAAGGGTTCGTAAATCTGGCGTGCCAGAGTGCAATCTGGGCATTCGTAAATTCAGAGCGCGTCGCTCTGAGAGAGTTCAGAGAGCACATTGGACGCTCTGGCCGGGTCCGAACGTTCTGACCTCAAAACAGCAGTCAAGCACCCAAGCTAACTGGCTAATGTTGACTAGCTTGCTAGCTACTTCCAGACACAAATGAGAGAACACCTCACTCTGACCATTGTACTCGCCCTAGCAGAGCTGGTTAGGCTGTTGTCATGTTATCCAGAGCGTTGGTAACTAACTACTCTGCTGGCAAGAATTTAATTACGCTTTTTTTTGCGGACGTTTACTGACACCGGTTATATTCAACAGGTGTTGAGAGTTCATAAATTCATTATTTATTCAGCGCTCTGGCACAAGAGAGTGCTCTGAAATCGGAGTAGTTAGCCAGAGTGAATTAACAATGTCCATTAAGAACGCACAACGACTATAGCACTTAGCTAAGCATGACGTGAATAATCAAGTCAATAAACGTTAGGTAGTTAGATGCCAGTGTATTAACTATATGCTAAGTCCGATGTATTAGTAGCCAACTAACGTTAGGTAGCTAGCTAGCTCACATAGCATATTACAGCAGTATGTACTGGTATGTGGTTCGTAAGGATAGCGTAGCTAACAAAATGTCAGCCAACATAATGTGTAACTTATTTGAAAAGTCATTACATTGCTCAACATTTGTCATAAATAGTTAACCTCACTAGGGTAGGTGGCACTATTTTCACCTCCGGATAAAAAGCGTGCCCAAAGTAAACTGCCTGTTACTCAGGCCTAGAAGCTAGGATATGCATATAATTGGTAGATTTGGATAGAAAACACTAAAGTTTCCAACACTGTTAACATAATGTCTGTGAGTATAACAGAACTGATATGGCAGGCGAAAACCTGAGTAAAATCCATCCAGGAAGTGGGACATTTTTGATGTGGGTGCTTTTCTCTTGCCTGCCTATACAGTATGTCAATGGTTAGGACCAAGACTGCAGTTCCTATGGCTTCCACTAGATGTTAACAGTCTTTAGAAATTGTTTCAGGCTTGTATTCTGAAAAATGAGGGAGTAAGACCACTAAGTGGATAGTGGGAAGATAGTGGGACTTCCCCCAGAGCTGTTTTCTGCGCATGACCGAGAGCGCGCCTTTGTTTTTCTTTTATATTGACGGAGCTATTGTCCGGTTGAAATATTATCGATTATTATGACTAAAAACAACCTGAGGATTTATTATAAACATTGTTTGACATGTTTCTACGAACTTTACTGATAGTATTTGGATTTTTCATCTGCCTGTTGTGACTGCCTTTGAATTACTAAACAAAACACGCCAACAAAATGGATGTTTTTGGATATAAAGAGGGACTTTATCGAACAAAACAAACATTTGTGTAACTGGGAGTCTTGTGAGTGCAACCATACGAAGATCAAAGGTAAGTGATTCATTTTATTGCTATTTCTGACTTTTGTGACTAATCTACTTGGCTGGTAACTGTATGTAATGTTTTGTGTGCTGGGCGCTGTCCTCAGATAAATCGCATGGTATGCTTTCACCATAAAGCTTTTTTGAAATCTGACAACGGTTGGATTAACAAGAAGTTAATCTTTAAGCCGATGTATAACACTTGTATGTTTTATGAATTTTTATTATGAGTATTTCTGTTTTTTAATTTGGCGCTCTGCAATTTCACTGGATGTTGGCCAGGTGGTAGCGTCCCACACCCCCTAGAGAGGTTAAAGCAATGAATTTGTATCTGCTCTCGTTGGACTTCGGCTGCATATTTTCCACCATTTACTACAAATCTGAAAATGTTGTGAAGCCACACTCCTATTTCTGAGGAATTGCATTATGGGCCCTAAAAGCACAGAAATTGTGTCTACTGCTTGTATACTTTGTTAAAATTTAGTACAACATCCGGGAACTTTTGGCATACTAACTACATCCATACTACATACTCAATTTAAGTCACAAATAGTACAGTTAGAGCGGTTAGTATGAGTATTCGAACACAGCTAAAGTGTCACAAGTTACAGATACATTTGAAGATTAGAAACAACTGCAGCTATCAAACAGTGTCGTCGATCAGAGTCTTAAAAAGGCAAAGACACTAAACTCCCATAACTTTAATATATTTCGAGGCATATTCCAGGATGAAGGCATTATGGGATAAATATTGCTTTCCCCATCTCAGTTCTAGCCTTAGGAACAGACAAGGACAGCAGTGACTGTGAAGGAAGACTGTATTGAGTGACTGATCTGGTCAGTAACGAACATAGATACAATGGGAGTTGTCCCATCAATGCTTTGTTCACAAAAGTGTACCAGTGCTTTAGCCTCCTGGTGGAGAGGTACATTGCACCATGGGTAATTGATGTAGCATTTGTAATGAATCTTAAAGCACCATGATAAACTCTGGACTCAGTGTAAGGTACTTGTGGAGGTCTGCATATAGACAATATCACCATAAAATCGAGGACCGATAACAAAGTGCTTTGAACAAGATCCTTTGACAGATATTGAAAAGCAAGATGTTCCTAAAATAGAAACCCAATTTCAACGTCAGTTTCTTCGTCAGTTTATCAATATTGTTTCACATTCAGCTTTTCATCTAACTAATTCCCAAGATACTTATAGGTGACCCTATCAAATTTGCTGGCCTTTTATCATTCAAATCTGAACGTGACTCCATCTGTTAACTTTCAGTGAAGAAAAAAAATAATCACACATTTAGTTTCTTGCATTAAGCACAAGTGTCAATTTGAAAAGATGCCTCTGAATAACATCAAAAGCCAACTATAAGTCCTGAAAAGCGATCTCAATATTAGATGCGCTAGAATAAATCATTGTGTCATCAGCATACAGATGGAGATTTGCAGTCAACAGTCTTCCCTATATCATTTATATACCATGTAAAAAGGATCGGACCTAAAGTTGAGCCCTGGGGAACTCCTTTCGTAAGCCTTCGAAACTCAGATTCCATACCCTGCTGTGCTACACACTGTTCTGTCAGAAAGGTCGTTTTGGAACCAATACAAAGCATCAACACTTAACTAACTTTTATTTAGTCTATACAACAGCAGGGCATGGTCAACGGTGTCGAAGGCCTTTGACAAGTCGATAAAAAGTGTAAGTGATTTCTTGTCCTGAGCATCTAGAATATCACCTACAACCTTAATGCAGTAATTGTACTATACTGCCCTACTAAGCAAAAAGGTAGTAACTGATCATTTGGTCGAAAATTAGACATTCTTGCTCCATTAAACACATGTTTAAATCACGTGGACAAGTATTCTGCCTCTATTGTATTGTGTTTGAGAAAATGGGGGTCATGTTAGCAGTAACTGCATAAAGTCATTTTTCTCAGTTCCACGCTATGAGCAGTTACTGGCTTTTTTGCTTGGTAGGGCAGTACACTTGGCTCCAAAACACAACTGAAATTGAGATAAAACTGAGTTATTATAAAGACTTTTTCAACTGAGTATCGGGTTTTCCAAAACGTTTGCATGTGCAGAAAGTTTAGATATGGGACGATAGTTATCCAACTGGGACAGATCTCCACCCTTATGTAAAAGTGTGACGTAGGCTCCTTTCCAGACTTTAGGAATGGTATTACTCGCCAATGAAACCTTTAATATACGAGTGAGAGGGGCAGCGATAATCTCTGCACCCATTTTTATTTGAAATGAGGGTTCAATTCATCCGGGCCAGCCGCTTTCTTAAGAGTAATAGATTTGAGTGCCTTTACAACTTCTGAAAGCTCAATCAACACAAGCCTGTGGCTCTGTGTGTGTGTGTGTGTGTGTGTGTGTGTGTGTGTGTGTGTGTGTGTGTGTGTGTGTGTGTGTGTGTGTGTGTGTGTGTGTGTGTGTGTGTGTGTGTGTGTGTGTGTGTGTGTGTGTGGCTGTTGGTGTGTGGCTGTGTGGCTGTTGGTGTGTGGCTGTTGGTGTGTGGGTGTGTGGCTGTGTGGCTGTGTGGCTGTTGGTGTGTGGCTGTTGGTGGGCGTTTAAATGTGTGAATGTTCGCAACTGTGTTAATTTTCTTCTCTCATTTAGTTTTTCCATCTGTGCTCAAGTCTGTCTGCCTTCTCCCATTCCTCTCTCACCATCTATATCAGGGCAGAAGTCCTTGTAGACCCAGTGTGAGTTGACTCCGTCTGCGCTGGCTCGGACTCGGAGCACGTACATTCCCAGGTAGTGCAGATCAGAACCTGTGAGGTCACAGCGGGTGTGTGTGGTCCTTTCACACACACGGCTCCAGTTCTTCTTCTTCTTCATCTTCCTGTTGGGGAGCGAGCGAGAGGGTCAGTGATGAGAGGCAGTCTTGGCCTAATACCAGATCATGACTCTCATGGTGGTAAAATAAAACAGACGAGTTACGGTTTGGGTGTAGGAGGTGAAATACAGTACAGTAGGTGACATGTAGGTGGGGGGAGGTGAAATACAGTACAGTAGGTGACATGTAGGTGGGGGGAGGTGAAATACAGTACAGTAGGTGACATGTAGGTGGGGGGAGGTGAAATACAGTACAGTAGGTGACATGTAGGTGGGGGGAGGTGAAATACAGTACAGTAGGTGACATGTAGGTGGGGGGAGGTGAAATACAGTACAGTAGGTGACATGTAGGTGGGGGGAGGTGAAATACAGTACAGTAGGTGACATGTAGGTGGGGGGAGGTGAAATACAGTACAGTAGGTGACATGTAGGTGGGGGGAGGTGAAATACAGTACAGTAGGTGACATGTAGGTGGGGGGAGGTGAAATACAGTACAGTAGGTGACATGTAGGTGGGGGGAGGTGAAATACAGTACAGTAGGTGACATGTAGGTGGGGGGAGGTGAAATACAGTACAGTAGGTGACATGTAGGTGGGGGGAGGTGAAATACAGTACAGTAGGTGACATGTAGGTGGGGGGAGGTGAAATACAGTACAGTAGGTGACATGTAGGTGGGGGGAGGTGAAATACAGTACAGTAGGTGACATGTAGGTGGGGGGAGGTGAAATACAGTACAGTAGGTGACATGTAGGTGGGGGGAGGTGAAATACAGTACAGTAGGTGACATGTAGGTGGGGGGAGGTGAAATACAGTACAGTAGGTGACATGTAGGTGGGGGGAGGTGAAATACAGTACAGTAGGTGACATGTAGGTGGGGGGAGGTGAAATACAGTACAGTAGGTGACATGTAGGTGGGGGGAGGTGAAATACAGTACAGTAGGTGACATGTAGGTGGGGGGAGGTGAAATACAGTACAGTAGGTGACATGTAGGTGGGGGGAGGTGAAATACAGTACAGTAGGTGACATGTAGGTGGGGGGAGGTGAAATACAGTACAGTATGTGACATGTAGGTGGGGGGAGGTGAAATACAGTACAGTATGTGACATGTAGGTGGGGGGAGGTGAAATACAGTACAGTATGTGACATGTAGGTGGGGGGAGGTGAAATACAGTACAGTATGTGACATGTAGGTGGGGGGAGGTGAAATACAGTACAGTATGTGACATGTAGGTGGGGGGAGGTGAAATACAGTACAGTATGTGACATGTAGGTGGGGGGAGGTGAAATACAGTACAGTATGTGACATGTAGGTGGGGGGAGGTGAAATACAGTACAGTATGTGACATGTAGGTGGGGGGAGGTGAAATACAGTACAGTATGTGACATGTAGGTGGGGGGAGGTGAAATACAGTACAGTATGTGACATGTAGGTGGGGGGAGGTGAAATACAGTACAGTATGTGACATGTAGGTGGGGGGAGGTGAAATACAGTACAGTATGTGACATGTAGGTGGGGGGAGGTGAAATACAGTACAGTATGTGACATGTAGGTGGGGGGAGGTGAAATACAGTACAGTATGTGACATGTAGGTGGGGGGAGGTGAAATACAGTACAGTATGTGACATGTAGGTGGGGGGAGGTGAAATACAGTACAGTATGTGACATGTAGGTGGGGGGAGGTGAAATACAGTACAGTATGTGACATGTAGGTGGGGGGAGGTGAAATACAGTACAGTATGTGACATGTAGGTGGGGGGAGGTGAAATACAGTACAGTATGTGACATGTAGGTGGGGGGAGGTGAAATACAGTACAGTATGTGACATGTAGGTGGGGGGAGGTGAAATACAGTACAGTATGTGACATGTAGGTGGAGGGAGGTGAAATACAGTACAGTATGTGACATGTAGGTGGAGGGAGGTGAAATACAGTACAGTATGTGACATGTAGGTGGAGGGAGGTGAAATACAGTACAGTATGTGACATGTAGGTGGGGGGAGGTGAAATACAGTACAGTATGTGACATGTAGGTGGGGGGAGGTGAAATACAGTACAGTATGTGACATGTAGGTGGGGTCTGCGGGGGTGGTGTGTGTGCATCTGGTGACTTACGCCATGTACTCTGCAGTGAAGGTAACAGCGTTGCCTGTGGTCGTCTGGTCCCAGTCCCACGTCAGTACGTACTGTGTGTTCAGGGTGAGCAGAGTCAGGTTCTGAGGTTGTGGCAGCTCTGCAAGCACTAGAACAAGCACAGAGTAAGACAGGCAGACCGGGTCATTGAGAAGTTCTTCACTGTTTGGTACCGTGTTGATTACATGTTACATGATGGGAGTTGGATATAGTCAACTGATTCGGCAGCAACTTTGAAGTTAAAATAACCATTTGCATACTTTAGGCTGTGTATTTCATCACTACTTCACAGCCAACCACCAATTCACATGTCCTGTGGACAATATGAAATATTCACCAAAAAAAGAGGAATTGATCCAATATTTAAAATCTCTGAAGAACCAATAAGCAAACACACCCCTGTGGTGAGAAAGAAACAATAGACTGGCAACAATGACATTGACTTCACTAGCTAGCCAGCGCTTCTATTGGGCGATTCCACACCAGCGAGAAATATTTTCAGTATCTCAGAATGTTCTTGTAATTCTCACATAGGAACGGCATTGGAAGGATGTTTAACATGTGTTATACCTTTGTAGCAAACAATTATTATTATTTAAACATGATGAAAGTGACCATGTAAGACCCTAATGATCTGTAAACCGTACATGATAGACATCTTGGTGTCATTATAACTCCTTGTAGTGTTCCCTCAAATATGGAGTATGTCTAGACTATTTTAAATAAAAATCGTCACATTAATTTATTCAACATTTAAAAAAATATTGATCTCAAAGCGACACTTTTCGATTTAGCTTATTTCTAGACAGTTTGTAACCAATATACTCTTCTTCAAAAAGAAACATTTCCAGAGTAGGCTCTGGTACATTTAATGATATGATCCATCTATTACATAGAAATGGACATTATAGGTCATTAACCAATCACAGCCCTCCTTTAGGATTGCACATAAAGCAAGTCACCAGCAGATGGATTGCCTTTGAATCCATTTTCCCCATTCACTGTGTTGGTGGTGCTCATAAACTGTTTCACACAGAATTAGCAGAGTCCACTCTGGAAATTTGATGTACTTGTAGAGTATTCAAATTGGTCGGAAGCCGAAAAAGGAAATTCCTGAGGACAACAATGCAAACTCCACCTATGCTCTCCAGTAAACATTAAATCACATGGTTTATCTGTTGCTCCGTGACTGCGATAACTTGAGAACAAAATTTGACTACAATAAAGTTACCAATGTCTTTGCAAATGATCCAAAATAAGCCACGAAAAACAATATGCTTCAAATGAAAACCCAGATGACTGCATTAAAATAAAACAGCAGGCTTATTACACACAAAAGAGAATAAATATCCCCTCCGGTCAGCGAACCCAAGACCTTCATATCCCAGGGCAGTGACGCCAAGCGTTACGCTACAAACCCTGTAATAGATACGTCAACTTGATTTAAAAATTGTCAGTCTGGTGATGACAGCACATTTTGTTCCACAAAGTTGGATATTCAGTACTGATTGAATGTTTAGTCATCTTTGGTTAATTTGTCTTAAAACAGTTGTTGGGTTCAAAGACAATATTAATCACATAGCTAACAAAGTTAGCAAGCATGGAGTTTGACTGCACACGTGTCACACAGGCAAGGAATGATCATTATGATGTTGTTTGACCATCTTTGAGATGTTTCTGCAACTTGGAGTCCACGTGGTAAATTTAATTGACTGGACAAGATTTGGAAAGACACACACCGGTCTAGATAAAGGTCCCACAGTTGACAGAGCATGTCAGAGCAAAAAAACAAGCCATGAGGTCAAAGGAATTGTCCATAGAGCTCAGAGACAGGACTGTGTCAAGCCACAGATCTGGGGAAGGGTACCAAAACATTTCTGGTCCCCAAGAACACCGTGGCCTCCATCATTCTTAAATTGAAGAAGAGGTGGCCGCCCGGCCAAACTGAGCAATCTGGGATCTGACCAAAAACCCGATGGTCACTGACAGTGCTCCAGAGTTCCTCTGTGGAGACGGTTGTCCTTCTGGAAGGATCTCCCATCTCCGCAGCACTCCACCAATCAGGCCTTTACAGTAGTGGCCAGACGAAAGCCACTCCTCAGTAAAAGGCACATGACAGCTCGCTTGCAGTTGGCCAAAAGGCACCTAAAGGACTGACAATGAGAAACAAGATTCTCTGATCTGTTGAAACCAAGATTGAGCTTTTTGGCCTGTATGCCAAACGTCACGTCTGGAGGAAACCTAGCACCATCCCACCAAGACAACGCAGTAGTGGCTTCGAGACAAGTCTCTGAATGTCCTTGAGCGGCTCAGCCAGAGCCCGGACTTGAACCCGATCGAACATCTCTGGAGATGCTTGAAAATAGCTGTGCAGCAACGCTCCCCATCTAACCTGAGAGCTTGAGAGGATCTCCATTGTGTCCTCCTCCCAGAGTGCTAAGAACCTTGGCGTGATCCTGGACAACACGCTGTCGTTCTCAACTAACATCAAGGCGGTGACCCGTTCCTGTAGGTTCATGCTCTACAACATTCGCAGAGTACGACCCTGCCTCACACAGGAAGCGGCGCAGGTCCTAATCCAGGCACTTGTCATCTCCCGTCTGGACTACTGCAACTCGCTGTTGGCTGGGCTCCCTGCCTGTGCCATTAAACCCCTACAACTCATCCAGAACGCCGCAGCCCGTCTGGTGTTCAACCTTCCCAAGTTCTCTCACGTCACCCCGCTCCTCCGCTCTCTCCACTGGCTTCCAGTTGAAGCTCGCATCCGCTACAAGACCATGGTGCTTGCCTGCGGAGCTGTGAGGGGAACGGCACCTCCGTACCTTCAGGCTCTGATCAGGCCCTACACCCAAACAAGGGCACTGCGTTCATCCACCTCTGGCCTGCTCGCCTCCCTACCTCTGAGGAAGTACAGCTCCCGCTCAGCCCAGTCAAAACTGTTCGCTGCTCTGGCACCCCAATGGTGGAACAAACTCCCCCACGACGCCAGGTCAGCGGAGTCAATCACCACCTTCCGGAAACACCTGAAACACCACCTCTTTAAGGAATACCTAGGATAGGATAAAGTAATCCTTCTAACCCCCCCCCCCCCCCCCCCCCCCCCCCCTTAAAAGAGTTAGATGCACTATTGTAAAGTGGTTGTTCCACTGGATATCATAAGGTGAATGCACCAACTTGTAAGTCGCTCTGGATAAGAGCGTCTGCTAAATGACTTAAATGTAATGTAAATGATCTGTAGAGAAGAATGGGAGAAACTCCCCAAATACAGGTGTGCCAAGCTTGTAGCGTCATACCCAATAAGACTAGAGGCTGTAATCACTGCCAAAGATGCTTCAACAAAGTACTGAGTAAAGGGTCTGAATACTTATGGAAATGTGATATTTACAAAAATGTAAAAAATTACTTTGTCATTATTGGGTATTGTGTAGATGGATTCAATTGTGAAAAAATTCATCAATCTTCCTTTGCTTTTCATCCAACTGGTGTTACCTAGATAGATGCTAGCTGCTACTGTTGTGCAGCAACTAGCTGATAGCCTTCTATTAGCTAGCTGCTACTGTTGCGTAGTAACTAGCTGATAGCCTTCTATTAGCTCGCTGCTACTGTTGCGTAGTAACTAGCTGATAGCCTTCTATTAGCTAGCTGCTACTGTTGCGCAGCAACTAGCTGATAGCCTTCTATTAGCTAGCTGCTACTGTTGCGCAGCAACTAGCTGATAGCCTTCTATTAGCTAGCTGCTACTGTTGCGCAGCAACTAGCTGATAGCCTTCTATTAGCTAGCTGCTACTGTTGCGCAGCAACTAGCTGATAGCCTTCTATTAGCTAGCTGCTACTGTTGCGCAGCAACTAGCTGATAGCCTTCTATTAGCTAGCTGCTACTGTTGCGCAGCAACTAGCTGATAGCCTTCTATTAGCTAGTTGCTACTGTTGCGTAGCAACTAGCTGATAGCCTTCTATTAGCTAGTTGCTACTGTTGCGTAGCAACTGAGTTGGTCCACCGGTTTAGAACTCTGAGATAGCGCTGAAAAGATGTCAACATTGTTAGGAACGCTACAAAAAAAGGTAGCACATCCTTAGTTTTTTTAATTAGCTGAAATGTGCCCATGAGTGATACATTGTGAATTTAATAAAAAATGGTTGCACCTACAAACCTGTTCAGTTCAAATGGATTTACATCTATAAAAACAATTTTTTTAAGTGTCTGAGTACCCTAATGCTAGCGACCTTGCTAGAAATCAGGTATAGTGGTTCTCAGTAACAGCCGGACGGATCATGACAAGAGGCGTGTCGTGTACCGCCTGTCAAGCTGATTTGCAAATGTTAATCGACATTGGTGTCATAT
Source organism: Salvelinus fontinalis (assembly GCF_029448725.1). Lineage (NCBI taxonomy): Eukaryota > Metazoa > Chordata > Actinopteri > Salmoniformes > Salmonidae > Salvelinus > Salvelinus fontinalis. The sequence continues at coordinate 2,309,799 of NC_074687.1, forward strand.
TGGCTTAGATATGACGGTAGAGAGATTTTAATTTAACATTTGAACTTCAAAAACAATGCAGTTGAGCCAAACAGGAACGACTATAATATTGTTCCCCAAAAAAAGTGTCCGTTTCTATTGATATTTTTTTATATTAACAAATTCATGTTAACATTTTTCCTTCGGAATCAAGACAGGCTACTCCATATGTTAGAGTACACTATAAGGAGTATAATGACATCGTCATCATAAGGTCTTACATGTATATATCTAAAAAGAGCCTAAAATTGCCACTTTCTCATAATTTCCCCCTCCAAAAAAAAAAAAGTGTACAAATTTAAAAATAATTTCAAACTTTATTTCCCCCAAAGAAGTTCCTATGTGAGAACGGCCAGATATCAAAAATATTTTCTGCTCCTGCTGGTGTGGAAAAACCTTGTAGAAGTTGCTTGACTGAGACACAATGCCTCAACAGGATGTTGTATCAGATGGGGGGGGGGGGGGTCTAATTTAGAGGAAGGAACAGTTCCCCTAACATCTGTGTGTGCTAAGCTTCAGTGCACCCTCTGACTCAAATCGGTTTATTTTTTTTATTTTTCTCTTTCCAAGTCAAGGGGGGGGGTGGGGGCACAGTCGGGGTGCCTGCTAAACCAAGTATAACTTCAAGAAATCTAAGACGTGTCAAATTATATCCAGCTCAGGGGCTCCAGCTATGCATTTGGCTGCTAACTTGCTAGCTAAGTGGCTAGATGTCAAGATCAAGTGTTTTGGTCACTGTAGAGACATTCAATCCCGTCCTGGATCGAGATCCCCCGTTGCCTAATTTGTTCAGTGTGTGACTATGACTGCTTATGACGTTTCCTCTAACTCAGCCTTTGCACTCCGAAACAGAGTCCACGGTGTTGGAGTTATAAAAAATATATATGAGGGTGTGACAGAAAGCTAAACCATGGTTTCGGGAATCATCCCAGGTTATAAATAGCCTGGCTACAATGAAACCAGTTCAACTGCTGATGACAATGTAAATAAAAAGTGCATTGGAATATGAAGTATGACACATCAAGAGCCAGCAAGTGACTCAACCGTAAAGGAATTTTACAGCGTGGAGAACAGCATAACTTTCCAAACGGTCTCTGAAGCACTGAAACGGCTTTGGAACCAGGGAATACAGGGACCTCAGGCTCAGGTCTGCTGACTTTAGTTCCTCTTCCCTGGCCTAACCTCTTCCAAGTCTATTCAGATGTTGCTACAAGGCATTAGGCTACAGGGCAATTCCACGGTGACAGCATTGAGTTTTGATTCGAGATGTATGGCAAAACAAAAACCCCATCGACTTCTAAAGTTTAACAAGTCATACAACTCTATGCACAAGGACTACTTTTAACAATTTACACTGAACATTTTATGAAAATACATTTACAGGAAGGACTGCACAGATGCAAAGTTTGGCAAGAGAATTTCTGTAAAATCTCCCTTCATTAACGTCTCCCAAAAAAAGTCTTAAATATTTACTTTGAAATCAAATTCAACGATATCTGAAAGACGGGGCCGTTAGCGATGACATGACACATTGACTCTGAAAACATATTTTGGTTATTGAACTACAGTAAATAAAGTTGATTTACAACCAATAACAGAGTTGCGGTAACGGAATTTAATCACAGGTCTCTGGTCTGTACTACACAGAAATGCATAATTAATTATGGATATGAATGGTATTCTCTTCATGGTGATGTATCCTATGCAGGGCTCTACATTGCGACCATTTTACACGCATATGGGAATAAATATTTTGCTATTGACCAGGATTGTTTTTACATCAAATATCCTAAAATGTATGTGTTGTTCCGGACCAAATCTGAACCAAGCATAGACATCTATGTTTCACAAGTTTGGCCATGAAAGTACACCACAGTACAGTTCAGTAGAGTACAGTGTACTCAAGTCGTGTGATCTACTGTGTACTGTACAGTAATGTACTGCTTCACTGTACTCTACTATCCAAACTTGTGAACCCAACAATGGTTTGACTACTATGAATTCCAAATGTAGCCAATTCAAATTCATAAATTCCGTTCTCGATTTTTTCATAAATTCCGTTAACAATTAGGTAATGGAATTGTTTTAAATCACTTAATAATTCCTAAACAAAACTGATCAGTAAAACTAATTGATAGTTCTAACTTTACTTGTTACTTCTGTGAACTTTCATTATCCTCCCTCATGAAAGGATACATTTTAAAATGCACTACATGCCCAAAGGTATGTGGACACCTGCTCGTCAAACATCTCATTCCAAAATCATGGTTATTAATATGGAGTTGGTGCCCCCTTTGTTATAGCAGCAGTCTCCACTCTTCTGGGAAAGCTTTCCACTAGATGTTGGAACATTGCTAGTGGGACTTGCTTTCATTTCAGCCACAAGAGCACTTGTGAGGGCACTGATGTTGGGCGATTAGGCCTGGCTTGCAGTTGGCATTCCAATTGGCCCAGCAGCGGTCGGGTTTGGCTGTCATTGTAATTAAGATTTGTTCTTAACTGACTTGCTTAGTTAAATAATAAATACATTAAAATATATATATATATATATTTTAATGTATCAGTAGAGGATGCCTGGTTATTCTTTAAAAGTGCTTTCCTCACCATCTTAAGTAAGCATGCCCCACTCAAAAAATGTAGAACCAGGAACAGATTTAGCCCTTGGTTCACTCCAGACCTGACTGCCCTTAACCAACAGAAAAACATCCTGTGGCGTTCTGCATTAGCATCGAATAGCCCCCGTGATTTGCAACTTTTCAGGGAAGTTAGGAACCAATATACACAGGCAGTTAGGACAGAAACAGAAATGTGCATCCTGTAGCACAAACTCCAAAAAGTTCTGGGAAACGGTAAAGTCTATGGAGAACAAGAGCACCTCCTCCCAGCTGCCCACTGCACTGAGGCTAGGAAACACTGTCACCACAGATAAATCCACGATAATTGAGAATTTCAATAAGCATTTTCTATGGCTGGCCATGCTTTCCACCTGGCTACCCCTACCCCGATCAACAGCTCTGCACCCCCCACAGCAACTTGCCCAAGCCTCCCCCGTTTCTCCTTCACCCAAATCCAGATAGCTGATGTTCTGAAAGAGCTGAAAAATCTGGACCCCTACAAATCAGCTGGGCTAGACAATCTGGACCCTCTCTAAAATGATCCGCCACAATTGTTGCAACCCCTATTACTAGCCTGTTCAACCTCTCGTATCGTCTGAGATCCCCAAAGATTGGAAAGCTGCCACGGTCATCCCCCTCTTCAAAGGGGGAGACACCCTAGACCCAAACTGTTACAGACCTATATCTATCCTACCCTGCCTTTCTAAGGTCTTCAGAAGCCAAGTTAACAGATCACTGACCATTTCGAATCCCACCGTACCTTCTCAGCTATGCAATCTGGTTTCCGAGCTGGTCATGGGTTCACCTCAGCCACGCTCAAGGTCCTAAACGACATCATCGATAAAAAACAATACTGTGCAGCCGTATTCATTGACCTGGCCAAGGCTTTCGACTGTCAATCACCACATTCTTATCGGCAGACTCAACAGCCTTGGTTTCTCAAATGACTGCCTCGCCTGGTTCACCAACTACTTCTCAGAGAGTTCAGTGTGTCAAATCGGAGGGCCTGTTGTCCGGACCTCTGGCAGTCTCTATGGGGGTGCCACAGTGTTCAATTCTCATGTCGACTCTTCTCTGTATACATACATCAACGTCGCTCTTGCTGCTGGTGATTCTCTGATCCACCTCTACGCAGACGACACCATTCTGTATACCTCTGGCCCTTCTTTGGACACTGTGTTAACTAACCTCCAGACGAGCTTCAATGCCATACAACACTCCATCCGTGGCCTCCAACTGCTCTTAAATGCATGCTCTTCACCCGATCGCTGCCCACACCTGCCCGCCTGTCTACATCACTACTCTGGACGGTTCTGACTTAGGCATTTGTAGTTGTCCACATATTCTAGGTGTCTGGTTAGACTGTAAACTCTACTTCCAGACTCACATTAAGCATCTCCAATCCAAAATTAAATTTAGAATTGGCTTCCTATTTTGCAAAACAAAGCATCCTTCACTCATGCTGCCAAACATACCCTCGTAAAATTTTGGCGATGTCATTTACAAAATAGCCTCCAACACTCTACTCAGCAAATTGGATCACAGTGTCATCCGTTTTGTCACCAAAGCCCCATATACTACCCACCACTGCGACCTGTATGCTCTCGTTGGCTGGCCCTAGCTTCATATTCGTCACCAAACCCACTGGCTCCAGGTCATCTATAGGTCTTTGCTAGGTAAAGCTCCGCCTTATCTCAGTTCACTGGTCACCATAGCAGCACCCACGCGTAGCACGCGCGCCAGCAGGTATATTTCACTGGTCACCCCCCAAAGCCAGTTCCTCATTTGGCCGCCTTTCCTTCCAGTTCTCTGCTACCAATGACTGGAAACGAACTGCAAAAATCACTGAAGCTGGAGACATATCTCCCTCACTAACTTTAAGCATCAGCTGTCAGAGCAGCTTACAGTTCATTGCACCTGTACATATCCCATCTGTAAATAGGCCACCCAACTACCTATATTGTTGTTTTTTTGCTCCTTTGCACCCCAGTATCTCTACTTGCACATCTATCACTCCAGTGTTTAATTGCTAAATTGTCATTTATTACACTACTATGGCCTATTTATTTCCTTACCTCCCTAATCTTACTTCCTTTGCACACACGGTATATAGACTTTTCTATTGACTGTACGTTTGTTTATTCCATGTGTAACTCTGTGTTGTTGTTTGTGTCATACTGCTTTGCTTTATCTTGGGCAGGTCGCAGTTGTAAATGAGAACTTGTTCTCAACTGGCCTACCTGGTTAAATAAAGTTGAAATAAAATTTAAAATTAAAACTCAATGTAAGCGTGAATCGATTCACAATTGCGGTACGGTTCTAGAAACAAATCCATTTACTTGTATATCACATCAAAATAAATACTTACTGTATACTGTTTTAAAGGTGAACACTGTTGCAGCCGACAGTATTTTTCAGTGTATACACATTTGCGGCGTCTGTCTTTGTTTACACACAATTGTTCGGAGAAGCAGATAGCTAGCTAATTAGTACAGGTAACGTTAGTCCACTGTCGTCCGTCTGTTTTCCGTTAACAAGCGCTGTAACGCGAAAATATGGCCGTGTGGCTAACAGACTAACCAGTTCTGCTAGGGCGAGAAATGGTCATAAGGGGGTGTCTGGAAGTAGCTAGCATGTGTGGTCAGAATGCTTGGAGCAACCCTACACCTCGACCAGAGCGTCCAGGATGCACTCTGAACACTCCGGATTTATTAAAACGGTCAATCTGACAATGCTCTGGGTTTTCTAACGTCCGGAGCACCCTCTGGCACTCCATAGTGAATTTACGTACACACCCAGTGGTTTCGAAGACAACAATTGTATCCATATATCATCGGGTCGACATCTATATTCATGTAGCTAACACACGGGTTTCAACCACTGACGTACCCACCATTAGAATCGAATGTTTAATAGCTCTCAGATATTACAAATCAAGTCGATATAAACCCACCTCGTCCGACCGAAGGTGACGTTAGCTATCCATTGATTACAGGGATCTAACTACAGCTAAGCTAGCTAGTTACTGTACTTACCATTGGTTATTGGGAGAGACCAGAGGAGAACGAGTGCAAAGCCCACGTTCATGATGAATAATGATTATTTAACAAGTAATCCAACGGTACGTTTTCCCAAACTACCTTCACAGATCGTTCATCTTCCCACTCCCAGCTTTAGTTGCTGTGGCCAGTTGATTTGGTCTATCACCCAGTGAACATCACCAGGATAAACAATCCAATACGGATGCCAACGCAATGCCATATATGGAGATGTATGAATGACGTCGAACTCAGTAACTTTACTCTCATTGGTCCTAACGATTTGTTTACGTTTTTTGCACGTAGCTTGCGACACAATCGTCAAAACATGGATGAGATCAATGGATAATCAGATATTGCTAAATGCATAGATAGATAGATATATAGCTAGCTACTTGGGTACCAGTACAGGGTCAATGTGCGGGGGCACAGGTTAGTTGAGGTAATTGAGGTAATATGTACAAGTAGGTAGAGTTAAAGTGATTATGCTTAGATAATAAACAGAGAGTAGCAGCAGTTAAAAAAAAGGGGGGGGGGGGGACAATGCAAATAGTCTGGGTAGCCATTTGATTAGCTGTTCAGGAGTCTTATGGCTTGGGGGTAGATGCTGTTAAGAAGCCTTTTGGACTTAGACTTGACGCTCCGGTACCGCTTGGCGTGCGGTAGCAGAGAGAACAGTCTATGACTAGGGTGGCTGGAGACTGACAATTTTTAGGGCCTTCCTCTGACACCGCCTGGTATAGAGGTCCTGGATGGCAGGAAGCTTGGCCCCTTCCTTAATATTAGATTTCATGCACCAGCTGTTATTTACAAATAGACACAGGCCGCCATCCCTCGTCTTACCGGAGACAGCTGTTCTATCTTGCCAATGCACGGAAAACCCAGCCAGCTTTATGTTATCCATGTCGTCGTTCAGCCACAACTCGGTGAAACATAAGATATTACAGTTTAATGTCCTGTTGGTAGGATAGTCTTGATCGGAGCTCATCCAGTTTATTACACAATGATTGCATGTTGGTCAATAGGATGGATGGTAGAGGCAGATTACTCACTCACTGTCGGATCCTTACACAGACCGACCTACTTCCATTCTTCGTAAGAATGATGTGGATTTGGGCCTTATCGGGTGTCTGAAGTAAATCTTTTGCGTCCGACTCGTTAAAGAAAAATGATTGTCCAGTACAAGGTGAGAAATCGCTGTCCTGATATCCAGAAGCTCTTTTCGTTCATAAGAGACGGTGGCAGAAAAATTATGTACAAAATAAGTTATAAATAACGTTAAAAAACCCCTCAATAGAACAATTGATTAGTAGCCCGTAAAATGGCAGCCATCTCCGGCACCGACAGTAAATCCAGCACAATACTGTGACTTCATACAACCTTCATACAACAATACTGTGACTAAATATTACACTCTAAACCCTAGGCTGTTGAACGAGAGGCTGTTGAACGAGAGCAACTTACCAACCCCAGCGGCTACAAAGAGAGGTAGCTGAAATGAAGGCTACATGTAATGCAGATGCTGTAGAATATTTAAGAAATAAGGCCTGAGGGGGTTTGTGGTATATGGTCAATATACCACGGCTAACGGCTGTTCTTATTGCACGACGCAATGCAGAGAGCCTGGATATAGGCCTTAGCCGTGGTATATTGGCAATATACCACAAACCCCCAAGCTTCCTTATTGCTATTATAAACTGGTTACCAACTTAATTAGAGCAGTAAAAATAAATGTTTTGTCATGGCCGTGGTATATGGTATGATATACCACGGCTTTCGGCCAATCAGCATTCAGGGCTCGAAACACCCAGTTTATAATGTCCATTATTAAACCTTAAACCATCACCCCAATGATGGTCATGCCTTCATTTGGAGAATTTTAAGAATGGTATTTCTTTGTACATTACCAACAATTGTAACATTTTGACTTCAAAGACACTGTTTATCATGTACAATGCCTGGATTAAAATAAATAACATGAACGCATTGAACATTGCAGTATGAACAAATGCAAAAGAAAGTAATTTCACATTTATTACAGCACCTACAGGGGTAAAAATATTACTATATTATGTTGACTGTGTATCTAATGATTGTTATTAAAATGCCCTCATGCCTCCATGTGGGTTCAATCCCTTTTGTAGGGAAATTAACCCAAGTGGCATTCATAAGAGGTGAACGGCCATACCTCTCCTCACTCTCCCTAGTTATTTAACATACAGTTCATGACACTGTTCAGTGAACTACAAGATATTCTGTCCTTTTATCGATGTGATCTAAGCCGGCCCAGCGTCGTCCGGGTTTGTGGGGATAGGCCGTCATTGTAAATAAGAATTTGTTCTTAACTGACTTGCCAGGTGAAGTAAAAAATTACATTCCCGGGTTATATTCAAAGCGAATGTGAGTGGGTTTGACCACATTCTCAGAACTTGCTTTCTTTTCTAGGTACATTCCATCCGGAAAGTATTCAGACCCCTTGACTTTTTCCACATTTTGTTACGTTACAGCCTTATTCTAAAATTGATAAAAAAAAATGTTTTTATCATCATTCTCACCTGAGTATTTTGTCCCTGGCTGACCTCATTAGAAGTCACCTAATTTTGGACTTCTGGCTAAGGGTGAAGGCCTGAACACGGGCCTGACAGTAACAGAAGGAATCTTTGAACTTGCTAAACAGGCTGGTTGGTCTTCAACCTGGCACAATCCTTCACATGAGTTCTTCCTGGAGGAGGGAACAAGAGACAGAGAGAAATAGAGAAACCGAGAGCGAGATATCTTGGGAAAACAAAGCAAAGGCAACACTGATAATGATAAAATCCAAACTGTCCTAGATTGCACAATTGCAGTGATACAGTATTTTGCCTTTACCACGTAACCAGCTGAAAGGAAAGCACTTACTCAGCAGCTACACTAGAAGGATAGATAAAATGAAAGCATGGTACTGAAGTGTAAGTGTGAGCGTAGCTGATGCTCTGAACCGTGAAGTGGGTGTTGGCAGGACTCCCTGAACCGGGCAGCCAGGTCAGAGTGTGCTCAAGGTTGAAGGAGACAATGGACACGTTGCTAATGGCTGGGAGCAGGCACACCACTGGAACATATAGACATATAGACAGAGCGAGAGAGAGACCGACAAAACATCTAAAATGATAGACAAAGAAAATGTTTCAGAGAATAGAAAGAATGAAGATGAGATACTGTAGGTAACAGAAGCTGCTCTTTCCATGACATACACTGACCAGGTGAATCCAGATTAAAGCTATGGTCTCTTATTGATGTCACTTGTTAAATCCACTTCAATCAGTGTAGACGAAGGGGAGGAGATATGTTAAGCCTTGAGACAATTGAGACATGGATTGTGCATGTGCCATTCAGAGGGTGAATGGGCAAGACAAAAGATTTAAGTGCCTTTGAGTGGGGTATGACAGTAGGTCCCAGGCGCACCGGTTTGAGTGTGTCAAGAACTGCAACACTGCTGGGTTTTTCACGCTCAACAGTTTCCTGTGTGTATCAAGAATGACCGACCACCCAAAGGACATCCAGCCAACTTGACACAACTGTTGGAAGCATTGTAGTCAACATGGGCCAGCATCCCTGTGGAACGCTTTTTACACCTTGTATAGTCCATGCCCTGACAAATTGAGGCTGTTCTGAGGGGTGCAACTCTATATTAGGAAGGTGTTCCTAATGTTTTGTACACTCAGTGTATTTATTTGCAATCCATTTTGATGTAATATTAGTTGTGTTGTTGTGTTTCCTTGACTGTATTAGTTGTGTTTCCTTGGTTTGAAGGATACAGTGTACATATCTGTCAGGAACATGAAACTTCTAATGTTGTACTGAATAGTTTCTTAACTGTGTTTATAACAACAATAAAACAAATGTTCAGATGGTATCAAAAAATATTTTATTACATAAAAAAAATGAAGGATTAAATAAATGGTCTTTAAGATTCATTACAAAATGTTTGTATTATTCATCGCACCCTTGGCATTAACAAATATTACATTTATTTTACAGGTAAAAGGAATCTCTTTTTGCATCGATTACAAAAAACTGTATAATACACACTTCAAAAGGACTACCTTATCCTGAATATGTAACAGTTATAGTAAATGTTTCTTACAGTATAGCAAAAAGCAAGTAAAGTACTACTACGATGATCGCATAAACACTAAAAAGTATGTTGACCTTAAACTTGTGAATAAGTACAGAATACTGTATTGTATATCTTGACCAATGAAGCCCTTGACGTTTGCCCGTTGGCATTAGTACTACTGGCTAATGCTGTCTGTGAACATCGATAATACAGTATAACCCCAAAGTACTTGTAAACCAAATGTAACTTTTGATAATGGCTCTCACATTCAAGTTAGCAACTTAGCATGGCCTCTTGAGAACTAGATAGAGGTAATATCTACTTTACAATTTAATGATGTAAAAACATAATTCTATTTGTCTGAATACTTTAAAAACGATATGTAATCATTACGGACTACAAAGGGAAACACCAGCCGCCCAGTGGCGCGAGCCTACCAGATGAGCTAAATGCCTTTTATGCTCACTTCAAGGCAAGCAACACTGAAGCAGGCATGAGAGCACAAGCTGTTCCGGATCACGCTCTCCGTAGCCGATGTGAGCAAGACCTTTAAACAGGTCAACATTCACAAAGCCGCGGGGCCAGACGGATTACCAGGACGTGTACTCAAAGCATGCATGGACCAACTGGCAAGTGTCTTCACTGACATTTTCAACCTCTCCCTGACCGAGTGTTTAATACCTACATGTTTCAAGCAGACCACCATTGTCCCTGTGCCCAAGAAAGTGAAGGTAACCTGCCTAAACGACTACAGACCCGTAGTACTCACATCAGTAGCCAAGAAGTGCTTTCAAAGGCTGGCCATGGGTTACATCAACACCATCATCCAGGAAACCCTAGACCCACTCCAATTCACATACCGCCCCAACAGATCCACAGATAACACAATCTCAAATCACACTGCCCTTTCCCACCTGGACAAAAGGAACATCTATGTGAGAACACTGTTCATCGAGAGGTATTGCCATGTTGAATGCACCTTGAATGTCTGTCTAAACTACTGGCACACAGCTTGGACACCCATGCATAGCCCACAAGACATACCACAAGAGGTCTCTTCACAGTCCCCAAGTCCAGAACAGACTATGGGAGGCACACAGTACTGCATAGAGCCATGACTACATGGAATTCTATTCCACATCAGATAACTGAAGCAAGCAGTAAAATTAGATTTTAAAAAACAGATTAAAAAAACACCTTATGGAACAGTGGGGACTGTGAAGCAACACAAACATTGGCACAGACACACGCACACACGATAGCATACGCACTATACATACGCATAGATTTAGTACTGTGGTAGTGGTGGAGTAGGGACCTGAGGGCACACAGTGTGTTGTGAAATCTGTGAATGTATTGTAATGTTTTAAAATTGTATAAAATTGCCTTAATTTTGCTGGACCCCAGGAAGAGTAGCTGATGCTTTGGCAGCAGCTAATGGGGATCCATAATAAATACAAATACTAAAGCTCAGCGTTCAACACCATAGTGCCCATGAAGCTCATCACTAAGCTAAGGACACTGTGATTAAACATCGTCCTCTGCAACTGGATCCTAGACTTCCTGACGGGCCGCCCCCCAGGTGTTAAGGGTAGACAACAACACATCTGCCACGCTGATCCTCAACCCTGGGGCACCTCAGGGGTGCGTGCTAAGTCCCCTCCTGAACTCTCTGTTCAACCACGACTGCGTGACCAGGCACGACTCCAACACCATCATTAAGTTTGCTGAGGACAACAGTGGTAGGCCTGATCACCGACAACAAAGAGACAGCCTATAGGGAGGTCAGATACCTAGAAGTGTGGTGCCAGGACAACAACCTCTCCCTCAATGTGAGCAAGACAAAGGAGCTGATTGTGGACTGTAGGAAAAGTAGTGCCGAACAGGCCCCCATTAACATCACGTGGCTGAAATTGAGCGGGTTGAGAGTTGAGTTCCTTGGTGTCAACATAACCAACAAACTATCATGGTCCAAACTCACCAAGACAGTTGTGAAGAGGGCAAGACAACACCTTTCCCCCTCAGGTGACTGAAAAGATTTGGCATGGGTCCACAGATCCACAAAAGGTTCTACAGCTGCACCGTTGAGAGCATCCTGACCGGGTGCATCACCACCTGGTATGGCAACTGCTCTGCCTCTGACCGCAAGGCACAACATAGGGTAGTGTGTACGGCCCAGTACATCACTGGGGCCAACCTTCCTGACATCCAGGACCTATATAATAGGCGGTGTCAGAAAAATGCCCTAAAAATTGTCGAAGACTCCAGTCACCCACGTCAGACTGTTCTCTCTGCTACCGCACAGCAAGCGATACCGGAGCGCCAATTCTACGACCAAAAGGCTCCTTAACAGTTTCTACCCCCAAGCCATAAGACTACGGAACAATTAATCAAATGGCCACCAGAACATTTTACACTGCTGCTACTCGCCGTTTATTATCTATGCATAGTCACTTTACAAATGACCTCAACTAACCTGTACCCCTGCACATTGACTCGGTACCGGTGCCCCCTGTATATATCCTCCACATTGACTCGGTACCGGTACCCCCTGTATATAGCCTCCACATTGACTCGGTACCGGTACCCCCTGTATATAGCCTCCACATTGACTCGGTACCGGTACCCCCTGTATATAGCCTCCACATTGACTCGGTACCGGTACCCCCTGTATATAGCCTCCACATTGACTCGGTACCGGTACCCCCTGTATATAGCCTCCACATTGACTCGGTACCGGTACCCCCTGTATATAGCCTCCACATTGACTCGGTACCGGTACCCCCTGTATATAGCCTCCACATTGACTCGGTACCGGTACCCCCTGTATATAGCCTCCACATTGACTCGGTACCGGTATTCCCTGTATATATCCTTGCTATTGTATGTCATTTTCTTGTGTTACTTTTTGATTGTATTTTTTTCTCTCTTCAGTTTAGTTTATTTAGTAAATATTTTCTTAACTCCATTTATTGAACTGCATTGTTGGTTAAGAGCATTTCACTGTAAGCTTCGACGCATGTGACAAATAAAATGTGATTTGATTTTAGTATAGCCCATATCAGTATTATTGGTTGCCTGACGACTTTAACTGAATTATTCCGCTGTTCTGTCGTTCGCTACATACTTCAGTCTGAAACTGACATCAAAATGAGGGGAGTTGTACAAAACAAAGTCATCAGCGATTGGATCATCTCTAACCAATCAGAGTATCAAAGCCAATGACACATTTTCTAAATGCAGCTTTACGTGTGTTCCGGTTCTGGGCAAACCCAACAGTTTCTGGGACCAATCAAAATGGTTAGAGTGTGTTTGCAATCTAGAAATCGTCGGGGAGGTACTCGGCTCCAGACTCATTGCGGAGAAAATAACGAATGTCCGTGGGCGTGGCGTAGCATATGGCCGGAGCAAGGAGTCTGGGCAGTCAGGCAAATACATTGGCTCTTCTCTTTTAAATTTGAACTGGTCTGAAAATACAATAAAAGTCAACGCAATATGGTGGAGAGATAAACAGTTATTTTCACATAGTGCAGATAAAGGAGGGGAAGCCTACCTTGGGAAGACTGATATTTATGCCAGAAGAGTACACTAAATGTCCACTAGTCGGCACCATATGGCTTTCATTAATAAAAATAAAAAACTCCTGTCAAAAAAAGGAGGTCTCAAAAAGCTTGACATCCGCACGCTGTATGTAGTGGACAAGGCTCCCTTTGCTTTCACAGCATAACAGGGTGAACAACGTTGGGAGAAAGGATCTTCTCTCAATGTATTTACAGCCATCGTACACACAGAAGGAAGGATAGAAGGGAGAGGCTCGAGTGTAAAGAATTAGCTTGTGAAATCGCACAGTGTGAAGGCAACCATCAGGCCATGTTGTGCAGTGTGCTTTGAATTGCAAGCAGACATCGAATTGCATAGTGTGAGATGCTGCCACCGTTTCAGATTGGTGAAATTGTCCTTAAAGTAAAAATCCCAAACCACCCATTTCTATAATTTACCGTGTTAAAGAACAAAAAAATATGTCAACAAATGTTTAATTTAGGCATTATAAATAGGTTGCTAATCTAGCAACGTGAAAATCGTTGTGGAAATCCGTTAAAGCTCAGGTCGACTACAAAATCCACAATGCAATGCTCTCTCTATGGCCTGGCTGGCTAGGTACAAATAATAATACAAAAGACAATATAAGCATGTGAAGTAGATAGTTAACTGTAAAATCGCATAAACAAACTGCACTATCAATTTAGGAGTCTACAATCTCACCATGTTCAACCTGCAGATCGATGTGGGTCACAGAGTGGAGTCTGACATTGGTAACAGCAGAGATACTTTTGATGAGATGGGAAACTCCATTGGAAAAACGGCCATTGAGTTCGTTGCAAATGCTACGGCAATGGGCCATGCGGTTCATTCAGAGCGATTCTGGTACAGGGAGAGCGCTCCTTCAATGAGGAAATTGGAGTAAATTGGGCGCTAGCTCAAAACCCCAACATTTGCATGAATTTCGTCAACAAGAAAGAACAACAATACAAATATTTTCCGCGATGTGAGATAATTAACTTGATATCTGTAAAATTGTATAGCTTTGGGATCGTGATATTACGTAATTTTGAGGAAAATAGGCACGTTTCTCGACTCATTCACTGTAGCAACCGCTTGACACAGCATGACAACATGAACGCGATTGGTCGACTGTCTGCTGGGTGGGCCGTTATACTGTACGTTCCTCCATTCCCTGCCCAATGGGATTGCTATCTCCTTTCTCTAATATCAATTCAAAGGGCTTTATTGGCATGGGAAACATGTTTACATTTCCAAAGCAAGTGAAATAGATCAAATTAAATTAAACAATAAAAAATAAACAGTAAACATTAAACTCACAAAAGTTCCAATGGAATAGAGACATTTAAAATGTCATATTATGGCTATATACAGTGTTGTAATATCTCCTTTGCACCATCAAATGCAACCTGGACTGAAGAGGCAGACAAATAGGATAAATGTGTTAGACCCTCTGTTAAATTACACTTTTCTCTGGGTAGAAATATCGCAAACATATGATAATTGGCTCATTCAAAAGAAGACATGCCGAGTTATATCGTCCAGGATTAAAATCTGACATGTATGCTAGTCGTATTCCTATTAACTTCCAGTGTAATGAGAGTGGCTTTAAGACAGTACTACGTCATACCGGCCGCATATCTGCCTGCTTGAATGTCAATAACTCATATACACATGAAAACATGAAATGACAGAGAATCAATAGAACATCACTCAGAGATGCACAAAAAACAATATAAGATTCAAAATGGGTGAACCTTCCCTTTAACATACTGTACATCTTTCTCTCCACGGCCCTCCTCTCTCCTGAACTAGAGCTAATATTATTATTAGATACATTCGGGAATTGATCAGACACATCATGCAACATATTTACAAATAGACATTTCAGGTTTTAATACAGTTATTAATACTAACACACACAGAGCAAACAAGTCTTCACATACGATGACGTTGCAAGTGCAGATATTTCCTTCCCCTTAAAGCCAAGGTAACTTCTGACCTGTCTTGTGGCCTCTAAGTGGTCCTCATCCAACCCTGGCTATAATAAGTAGGCCTAGTCTACTTAACATACCTGCTCTTATACCTGGAGCTATGTTGTAGACCAGTGGCCGCCAAGCTTTTCTGGGTCAAGATGACTTTCTCAGTCAAAATGCTTGCCGAGATCTACCACTCAGTTTTTTTTTACATTATTATTTTTTTAAATGTACGTTTAACTTATTAACTTACTTATTAAAAACAGTTCTATAGCAATGAGGTTTGTGCAGTAAGCTAGAGGCCCAATAGATTATCTCCTCAGATTGGCTTTAATTCAATTGTTGTTCGGGCAATTAAATAACATTACATTTTTTTTATATTTAATCATTTGAGGTAGGCTATATGATTACACCGGTAATAGATCAGTTGCTGTATTACTTGAGAGGCACAGCTAAGTGAGCATAAATTTAAATAATTGGCGTTTTATTTTATTTTTTCTGGGCCAGCATCTGATGGTCAGTCTCAGCGGTGGAAGAGGGCAGCAGACTGGGTCTGCACTCTCAACTTTCCAGCTGATTGCGAAACTCAAGTCTCACTGCATTATTTCTGCCTCAAGCACAAATTCATGTTGTTCCTCCTATGAACAGAGAAAGCATACATTTAAATTGCACTTTGCTGTCTCGTCCTCTGAATGCTCGGCTATGAAAAGCCAAATGACATTTACTCCCGAGGTACTGACCTGTTGCACCCTCTACTCTACAACCACTGTGATTATTTGCCCCTGCTCAAATCAAATGTTATTTGTCAAATGCACCAAATACCTTACAGTGAAATGCTTACTTACAAGCCCTTAACCAACAATGCAGTTAAGAAAAGAAGAGCAGCAGTAAAATGACAATAGCGAGGCTATATACAGGGGGTACTGGTACAGAGTCAATGTGCGGGGGCACCGGTCACTGCTGGTCATCTATGAACGTTTGAACATCTTGAAGAACAATCTGGCCTTAATGGCCAAGTACTCTTATAATCTCCACCCAGCACAGCCAGAAGAGGACTGGCCACCCCTCAGAGCCTGGTTCCTCTCTAGGTTCCTGCCTTTCTAGGGAGTTTTTCCCAGCCACTGTGCTTCTACATCTGTATTGTTTGCTGTTTGGGGTTTTAGGCTGGGTTTCTATACAGCACTTTGTGACATCAGCTGATGTAAAACGGGCGTTATAAATACATGTGATTGATTAAGTGAAATTACTCCATATCAAAAAATTGCCTAGCTAATAATAACGCAAGCCTATCGATACACTTTCCTACTCATTCATTACAGCTGCAGTTCTGGTGTTGAATTAAAAAGTGTTGACAGTGCTGAGTAAGAACTTAAACTCACTAATAAAAACAGAAGGTATTTGCTGTATTCGTTGACAGTCTGTCTCTAGTCATGGTTTGAAACGTTTTAAAATATCACAGTATCAATTTTGCTGTAGAATTGTTTTACGCCTGCTACATTACTGCAGACAAGGTAATCTGAGCCATCCGGTTGGCCAGTGGTAAACCTATAGTGCACTTGATTTGCTCTCCGGGTCCGCCAGGGAGGAAGATTTTGTACCTTCGACACATGAAATGGTTCACATGGGAACACTACGCCTACACAGCGAGCAAGGCAGCTGAATCGGGTACACCTACCGCCAACAGCGAGACAAATAAATAAATAAAACTGGAACGCAAGCAAGGCTTTATCGTTGTTGTTTTTTTTTACAGAAATGTTTGGCAATCAATTAGTAATGACATGGAGATCGACCAGTTGGTGACCACTGTTGTAGAGTCATTATATAGCATGCCTACCTGCAACAGGACAGAAGAAACTATTCAATCATGTGGAACACGCAGTGGGGTCAAGCTCAACACTTACAAACCCTCCAGAGTATTAGTCCTCATAGTGTTTGCTGGGACAGAACCCTGCGGCAATCAAGGAACAGGGTTGGTGACCAATGCCTTTAGCACAAGCTCAGCCATCCACACAAAGATATGCGCGTGCAATGATTGAACTTGGAACATTTTCACGCTGTGAGAAATTGCACAACATGACATCACAATCACAACACAAGCATAACGATTGGGAACTATTTCACGCTGGGAAGATTTTTTACATGACAGGTAGGAAAGCCTGCTCCTTACTAACCCTAGGATAGGCAGGCCTACTGCACAGATAGTCGCTAGTTATTGTGGTGTTGGCCATTAGACCACAAATGCAGTGTTTATGTGTGCCTGGTCTTGTTCCATTGGCACTAATCTGTGAAACCCAAATAAACCTTTAGCCCTTAGAAACTTGTGTAGATCTGGAAGTATTGTAAAGGTGTACGCAATATGCTGGTAGCTCCATGTTGACCTCCGATAGGCCAGGTGGGATTAAAGACATTTGATGTTGAGGTGTGCTATTTGCAGTGTTAAACTGGGCGAAGAGTGTTGTGGTTTTAAATTACATTTACCTACTAGGTATACGTGCAGGTAAATGTAATATAAAACCACAACACTATTCGCACAGTTTAACACTACATATGAATTTGTTCTTAATTTACGTGCCTAGTAAAATAAAGGTTAAATACAAATAAATAAATGCGTCACCCAACTAACTTAAATTCACCCCATTCCGTACAAATGTGCGCAACCGCGACATTCAAACGAGGCTACAAAGAAAACTAATGGGACCGTGTTGACTTCAAAATCTGGGGTGTGAACTACGTTTCTATTCAAGCGTTGATCGACATGGTAATGGATTTATAGTATTGGAGAAAAGTTGAAAAACTGACCCTCCGTTACATCGACGTGTCATGCCGTAACGTACAGCACGCATAAAGCAACTATTTCTGTCTTACAATCTCTCTCCACCAGGTGTAGCACTTCTCTCATCGTTTAAAAACAAGAAATGGACAGTGACGGGGGTAAGGGGGGGATACTTAGGCATTTTTTGCGTCATCATTGTAAGCATCATGATTCTCAAAGCCGCTGTTTACTTCTGAAGATCACTTTAGCACCGCCCTAAAAAACAGATTCAAATTCGACACAAACCTTCAAATGGTATGTAATGACACATTATATAAACTCTTTATAGTGTTTTATTTACATTTTAGAGGCGATAAGGTGGACAGATCGAGTGAAAAAAAGTTGTTTTCCCACACATCTCTCATTCTCACTATCGGATTATTTTCGCTTCCCCACCGTCATTTTAAAAAAAGACCCGACGGAGCTCGTTGCCTTCTTGAATTATGCAGAAACGGGCTGCGTGGAGGTCATGTAATTGATTCTGTTGGAAAGTGGAGAAATTGTGCTTTACAATGGTATTGACATTACAGTTGATCTGGAAGTATTACGTTTTTTGGGCGCTAAAATAAGGTCAATTGTACGGACCAAGGCGATGTACAAAAGTGAGTGAGTTTACGTTAGCTCGCTAAATAGTTAGCGTTAGGTAAACAATCGCTAGCTGGTCGTTTTGTGAATCGTGTGCATCGCATTCAGATTTGCTTTAAAAATATAATTTTGTTGTTTTAAACTAACTAGCTAAGTAGCTAACTATATATCTAACTATCTATCTATGTATTTACCAAAATCTGATTATCCATTGATCTCGTCCATGTCATGACGATTGTGTCGCAAACTACGTACAAAAAACGTAAACAAATCGTTAGGACCAATGAGAGTAAAGTTACTGAGTTCGACGTCATTCATACATCTCCATATATGGCATTGCGTTGGCATCCGTATTGGATTGTTTATCCTGGTGATGTTCACTGGGTGATAGACCAAATCAACTGGCACACAGCAACTAAAGCTGGGAGTGGGAAGATGAACGATCTGTGAAGGTAGTTTGGGAAAAACGTACCGTTGGATTACTTGTTAAATAACCATTATTCATCATGAACGTGGGCTTTGCACTCGTTCTCCTCTGGTCTCTCCCAATAACCAATGGTAAGTACAGTAACTAGCTAATTTAGCTATAGTTAGATCCCTGTAAGGGATTATTATATTTGTTTTTACATATATTTGTAAATCTTTATTTAACTAGGCAAATCGGTTAATGACAGCCTACCCCGGCCAAACCCTCCCCTAACCAGGACAACGCTGGGCCAATTGTGCGCCGCCCTATGGGACTCGAGATCACCAGCTGGTTGTGATACAGCCCGGGATCGAGCCGGGGTCTGTAGTGATGCCTCTAAATCAAATCGTATTGGTCACATACACATGTTTAGCAGATGTTATTGCGAGTGTAGCGAAATGCTTGTGCTTCTAGTTCCGACAGTGCAGCAATATCTAATATGTAACCTAACAATTCCACAACTACATAATACACACAAATCTAAGTAAAGGAATAAGAATATATTTATATAAATATATGGATGAGCAATGACAGAGCGGCATAGGCAAGATGAAATAGATGGTATAAATACAGTATATACATGAGATGAGTAATGCAAGATATGTAAACATTATTAAAGTGGCCAATGATTTAAAGTCTGTATGTAGGCAGCAGCCTGTCTGTGTTAGTGATGGCTGTTTAACAGTCTGATGGCCTTGAGATAGAAGCTGGTTTTCAGTCTCTCGGCGGTGTGGTAATCCTACCCCTAGCACTGAGATGCAGTGCCTTAGACCGCTGCACCACTCGATAGCTACATTAGGACGAAATTGGGTTTAGCTATATGGATGTTGGCCCCGGTTTTATATGGATACGATTGTTACGTCTTCGCATCCAGTTCACTCTGGAGTGCCAGGGTGCTCTGGACGTTCGAAAATGCAAAGCATTGATTGTCCGTTCATAAATTCAGAACGCACACTGGACGCTCTGGTTGATCGGAGCGTTCCGACATCAACCGCAGTCAAGCACCCAAGCTAACTGGCTAAAGCTACTTTCAGACATAAATACGAGTTCACCTCCCTCTGACCAATTTTCCTCGCCCTAGAAGGGCTGATTAGGTTGTGTTCATGTTATCTAGAGGGATGGTGACTGTGCTGCTGGCAATAATTTAATAATGTTTTTTTTGCCGATGTTTACTGACACCGGTCATATTCAACATGTGTTGCGTGTTTGTACTTTCAACAGTTATTCTGCACTCCCGGACTCAGACGAGAGCGCTCTGGAGTCGGAATAGATAGCCAGAGTTCAATTCACGAACGCACAGCTCGTTCTTGACTCCCGGTTCCATTACACAGGGTTAGGATTGGATTCCCACACAGCCATATTTCCACGTTACAGTGCTTGTTAACGGAAAACAGCTACCTGTGCTAATTAGCTAGCCATCAGCGTCTCCGAACACCTGTGTTTAAACAAAGACAGACGCCGAAAATGTGTATTCACTGAAAAATACTGTCGGCTGCAACTGTGTACACCTTTAAAACAGTGTACAGTAAGTATATTTTGCGTTTGTTAAATTATTTTGATGTGATATGAAAGTAAAGGGATTTGTTTCTAGAACCATACCAGAATTGTGAATCGATTCACGTTTAAATTGAGTATTTGGCTGTTTTGTTTTCGAGACAATTTGCGCTTTAAACAAAACCTGTACATTAATTTGGACTAAGGATTAACCAAATAGACCACAGTCTGTCGTTTCCAATGGGCACAAATTTGATCTGAGTAGGCAGAACAAGCAAGGAGGTGGGCAGAGCCTAACAAGCGAGCTAGATCCTATTGGCACGTTCAAGCATGTATTTGCAAAATGGGTTTGGCGACTGCCAGGAGGGCGCTACTTGCCCGAATGCATAGTTCCAACTAACGTTTTGAGCAAGAATAATGGGTTTGGCAGTTTTTCATGTTTTGGGCTAGGCCCCTTTAGTTCCAGTGAAGGAAAATCTTAATGATACGACATTCTAGACGATTCTGTGCTTCAAACTTTGTGGCAACAATTTGGGGAAGCCCTTTCTTGTTTCGGTATGATAATGCCCCCATGCACAAAGTGAGGTCCATTTAGAAATGGTTTGTTGAGATCGGTGTGGAAGAACTTGACTGGCCTGCACAGAGCCCTGACCTCAACCCTATTGAACACCTTTGGGATGAATTGCAATGCCGACTACAAGCCAGGCCTAATCGCCCAATATCAGTCCCCAACCTCACAAATGGAGTGGCTGAACCTGGCTGAATGGAAGCAAGTCCCTGCAGCAGTGTTCCAACATCTAGTGGAAATCCTTCCCAGAAGAGTGGAGGCTGTTATAGCAGCAAACGGGGGACCAACGCCAATGCCCATGATTTTGGAGAGATGTTTGACGAGCAGGTGTAACAGTGTAACTTTAAACCGTCCCCTCGCCCCGACACGGGCGCGAACCAGGGACCCTCTGCACACGTCAACAACAGTCGCCCACGAAGCGTCGTTACCCATCGCTCCACAAAAGCCGCGGCCCTTGCTGAGCAAGGGGAAACCCTACTTAAGTCTCAGAGCAAGTGACGTAACTGATTGAAATGCTAGTAGCGCGTACCCGCTAACTAGCTAGCCATTTCACATCCGTTACACTCACCCCCCTTTCAACCTCCTCCTTTTCCGCAGCAACCAGTGATCCGGGTCAACAGCATCAATGTAACAGTATAACTTTAAACCGTCCCCTCGCCCCGACATGGGCGCGAACCAGGGACCCTCTGCACACATCAACAACGGTCGCCCACGAAGCATCGTTACCCATCGCTTCACAAAGGCCACGGCACCTTGCAGAGCAAGGGGAAACCCTACTTAAGTCTCAGAGCAAGTGACGTAACTGATTGAAATGCTAGTAGCGCGTACCCGCTAACTAGCTAGCCATTTCACATCCGTTACACAGGCGTCCACATACTTTTGGCCTTGTAGTGTATATTTTCTAATTTGTCTTTCATGAGGGAGGATAATGGAAGGAACAAGTACAATTAGACCTTTCAGTTAGTGTTTTTACTGATATCAATTTTGTTTATGAATTAAGTGATTAAGACAATTCCATTACCAAATTGTTAATGGAATTTCTGAAAAATTCGGTAGCGGAATTTATGAAATTGAATTGGCTACATTTGGAATTTATAGTAGTCACACCATCGTTGGGTTCACAAGTTTGGATCGTAGAGTATAGTGAAGCAGTACATTACAGTACACAGATCACACGACTTGAGTACACTGTACTCTATTGAGCTGTACTGTGGTGTACTTTTATGGCCAAATTTGTGAAACATAGATGTCAATGTTTGGATCGATCGGAACAACCAAATTTGGTCTTGTTTGGATGCAGAGCTCCTTTAGAATAATACCCAAGTATGCAAAGGAGGATATTGCATATTTATACCTTTTGTGTACTTACTTGGGTCTACGCTGTCGCTGACGTATTTTATAAGGAGCACATTGCATGTTGAAGTTGAGAAAAATGTAAGCGCACAACAACAAAAAATGTAGGAGCACAATGCAAAAATATTTGCGCTAATATTGCTAGAATACTTAATTGTTCCAGGCGCATTGGTGCTCCTAAATAAATAAAAAAATCCTGGTCACACAGCATAATACACTGCTCAAAAAAATAAAGGGACCGCTTAAACAACACAATGTAACTCCAAGTCAATCACACTTCTGTGAAATCAAACTGTCCACTTAGGAAGCAACACTGATTGACAATAAATTTCACATGCTGTTGTGCAAATGGAATAGACAAAAGATGGAAATAATAGGCAATTAGCAAGACACCCCCAATAAAGGAGTGGTTCTGCAGGTGGTGACCACAGACCACTTCTCAGTTCCTATGCTTCCTGGCTGATGTTTTGGTCACTTTTGAATGCTGGCGGTGCTTTCACTCTAGTGGTAGCATGAGACTGAGTCTACATCCCACACAAGTGGCTCAGGTAGTGCAGCTCATCCAGGATGGCACATCAATGCGAGCTGTGGCAAGAAGGTTTGCTGTGTCTGTCAGCGTAGTGTCCAGAGCATGGAGGCGCTAACAGGAGACAGGCCAGTACATCAGGAGATGTGGAGGAGGCCGTAGGAGGACAACAACCCAGCAGCAGGACCGCTACCTCCGCCTTTGTGCAAGGAGAAGCACTGCCAGAGCCCTGCAAAATGACCTCCAGCAGGCCACCTCCAGCAGGCCACAGGCCACATTTTACTGAAATTCTCTCGCCAGACTTTGCATCTGCTGAGTTCTTTCACAACAATTTAGGCAACAGGGATCTCGATCCAGGATGAGATTGAATGTCTCTACGGTGACCAAAACACTTGATCTTGACATCTAGCCACTTAGCTAGCAAGTTGGCAGCCAAATGCATAGCTGGAGCCCCTGAGCTGGATATAATTTGACACATCTTAGATTTCTTATAGTTATACTTGGTTTAGCAGGCATCCTGGCTGTGTAGGCGGCACCCCACACGTGCTTACAAAAAAACAACTAAGAAAGGCTGCAACTTACCTAGACAGGTGTGTGCCTTTTCACATCTTGTCCAGTCTATTGAATTTACCACAGGTGGACTCCAAGTTGTAGAAACATCTTAAGGATAATCAATGGAAACAGGATGCACCTGAGCTCAATTTTGAGTCTTGTAGCAAAGGGTCTGAATCGTTATGTTTTAGAAATAAGGTTGTAACGTAACAAAATGTGGAAAAAGTCAAGGGTTCTGAATACTCTCCGAATGCACTGTATCTATTGCTATATAATGTTTTTCTTCTGGCTGAATACTGTCATCTGTGTAAACTTCTGTCCTGGACACTTGTGTGTAATCTGAGCAGAAACAAATAAACTAGCGTACATCCTCTGCTGCTATTATAACCAGTTAGATACACTGAACTCTGGGAAAACTGGTCATTTATAATACATACACACACCAGACGGACGCATCGCTGGTAGAAGATCCAGAGCAAATTCTAGCCCTTGTGTATAAATTCACACCGCTCAGGCTGTTGGTAATTACATTTTT
Organism: Salvelinus fontinalis; assembly: GCF_029448725.1. NCBI lineage: Eukaryota > Metazoa > Chordata > Actinopteri > Salmoniformes > Salmonidae > Salvelinus > Salvelinus fontinalis. Next base: position 2,333,994 of record NC_074687.1, read on the forward strand.
GTTCTTGTGTAAATGTGTGCTGACTGATCAACACCGTGTCTAGTTAGTTTTCAATGTGTTTCTGAAAACCTTCAATGTGTTTCACCATCCACAAGTTTAAAAAAATAGCAGGGGTGTGGGTTGCACATGAAGCATCCAGGTCAAACAACATAATGATCATTCCTTGCTTGCGCGACATGTGCACAGTCAAAAAACGTAACGTTTGCTAACTTTGGTTAGCTATGTGACAAAATGCAAGTGTTCTTGAACCCATCTACTGTTTTAAGACTAAGTTAACCAAGCAAGATGACTAAACCAACCGGAGGGGATATTTAGACCATTGTCTTTCGTGTGTAATAAGCCTATAGCCTGCGGTTTATTTTTACCGCAGTCATCTGTGTTTTCATTTGAAGCATATTGTTATACGTGGCTTGTTTGGATCATTTGCAAAGACATTGGTAACTTTATTGTAGTCAAATTTTGTTCTGAAGTTATCGCAGTCACAGAGCAACAGATAAACCATGTGATTTAATGTTTACTGGAGAGCATAGGTGGAGTTCGCATTGTTGTCCTCAGGAATTTCCTTTTTCGGCTTCCGACCAATTTGAATAATCTACAAGTACATCAAATTTCCAGAGTGGACTCTGCTAATTCTGTGTGAAACAGTTTATGAGCACCACCAACACAGTGAATGGGGGAAAATGGATTCAAAGGCAATCCATCTGCTGGTGACTTGCTTTATGTGCAATCCTAAAGGACGGCTGTGATTGGTTAATGACCTATAATTACCATTTCTATGTAATAGACTGGATCATATCATTAAATGTACCAGAGCCTACTCTGGAAATGTTTCTTTTTGAAGAAGAGTATATTGTTTACAAACTGTCTAAAAATAAGCTAAATCGAAAAGTGTTGTTTTGAGATCAATATTTTTTTTAATGTTGAATAAATGAATGTGACGATTTTTATTTAAAATAGTCTAGACATACTCCATATTTGAGGGAACACTACAAGGAGTTATAATGACACCAAGATGTCTATCATGTACGGTTTACAGATCATTAGGGTCTTACATGGCCACTTTCATCATGTTTAAAAAATAATAATTGTTTGCTACAAAGGTAAAACATCCTCCCAATGCCGTTCCTATGTGAGAATTACAAGAACATTCTGAGAGACTGAAAATACTTCTCGCTGGTGTGGAATCGCCCAATAGAAGCGCTGGCTAGCTAGTGAGGTCAATGTCATTGTTGCACGTCTATTGTTTCATTCTCACCACAGGAATGTGTTTGCTTATTGGTTCTTCAGAGATTTTAAATATTGGATCAATTCCTCTTTTGTTGAATATTTCATATTGTCCACAGGACATGTGAATAGGTGGTTGGCTGTGAAGTAGTGATGAAATACACAGCCTAAAGTATGCAAATGGTTAGGTTATTTTAACTTCACAGTTGCTGCCGAATCAGTTGATTATATTCAACTCCCATCATGTAATCAACACGGTACCAAACAGTGAAGAACTTCTCAATGACCCGGTCTGCCTGTCTTACTCTCTGTGTTCCAGTGCTTGCAGAGCTGCTACAACCTCAGAACCTGACTCTGCTCACCCTGAACACACAGTACGTACTGACGTGGGACTGGGACCAGACGACCACAGGCAACGCTGTTACCTTCACTGTAGAGTACATGGCGTAAGTCACCAGATGTACGCACACCACCCCCGCAGAACCCTCCACCCCTCTTACATGTCACGTACTGTATTTCACCTCCCCCCTCCTACATGTCACACATGATACCGTATTTCACCTCCCCCCTCCTACATGTCACACATGATACCGTATTTCACATCCTACACCCAAACAGTATCTCGTCTGTTTTAATTTACCACAGAGTCATGATCTGGTATTAGGCCAAGACTGCCTCTCATCACTGACCCTCTCGCTCGCTCCCCAACAGGAAGTACCAGATGAAGATGAAGAAGAGGAACTGGAGCTGGATCTGTGTCTGTGAAAGGACCACACACACCCGCTGTGACCTCACAGGTTCTGATCTGTACTACCTGGGCAAATACATGCTCCGAGTCCAAGCCAGCGCAGACGGAGTCAACTCAGACTGGGTCTACATAGAGTTCTGCCCTGATATAGATGGTGAGAGAGGAATGGGAGAAGGCAGACAGACTTGAGCACAGATGGAAAAACTAAATGAGAGAAGAAAATAAACACAGTTGCGAACATTCACACATTTAAACGCCCACCAACAGCCACACACCAACAGCCACACACCAACAGCCACACGCTTGTGTTGATTGAGCTTTCAGAAGTTGTAAAGGCACTCAAATCTATTACTCTTAAGAAAGCGGCTGGCCCGGATGAATTGAACCCTCATTTTTCAAATAATGGGTGCAGAGATTATTGCTGCCCCTCACTCATATGGTAAATCTTTCATTGGCGAGTAATACCATTCCTAAAGTCTGGAAAGCAGCCTACGTCACGCCTTTACATAAGGGTGGAAATCTGTCCCAGTTGGATAACTATCGTCACATATCTAAACTGTCTGCACATGCAAACATTTTGGAAAAAACTGAGTTATGATTTCATCAGTTTTATCTCAATTCCAGTCGGGTTTTAAAGCCAAGTATACTGCCCTACCAAGCAAAAAGCCAGTAACTGCTCATAGTGTGGAACTGAGGAAAAAGGGCTTTTATTTACCTTGGTTTCACAGTAACTTTATGCAGTTACTGCTAACATGACCCCCATTTTCACCAAAACACAATACAATAGAGGCAGAATACTTGTCCACATGATTAAGCATGTATTTAATGGAGCAAAAATGACTAACTCATTTTCTACCAAATGATCAGTTACTGCCTTTTTGCTTGGTAGGGCAGTATAGTACAATTACTGCACTAAGGTTGTTGGGGATTTTTTTAGATGTTCACTTTTTATCGACTTGTCAAAGGCCTTCGACACCATTGACTATGCCCTGCTGTTGTATAGACTAAATAAAAGTCAGTTTAAGTGTTGATGCTTTGTATTGGTTCCAAAATGACCTTTCTGACAGAACAGTGTGTAGCACAACAGGGAATGGAATCTGAGTTTCGAAGGCTTACGAAAGGAGTTCCCCAGGGCTCAACTTTAGGTCCGATCCTTTTTACACTGTATATAAATGATATAGGGAAGACTGTTGACACTGATTTATTCTTGCGCATCTACTATTGAGATCGCTTTTCAGGACTTATAGTTGGCTTTTGATGTTATTCAGAGGCATCTTTTCGAATTGACACGTGCTTTTTTTTTTTTTTTGTAAACAGATGGTCACTTTCAGATTTTAACTATGAAAGGCCAGCAAATTGATAGGGTCACCTCCTATAATATCTATGGGAATTAGTTGGATGAAAAGCTGAATTTTAAACAGCACATTGTTAACCTTGAAGAAACTGACGTTGAAATTGGGTTTCTATTTTAGGAACAAATCTTGCTTTTCAATGTCTGTCAGAAATGATCTTGTTCAAAGCACTTTGTTATCGGTCCTCGATTATGGTGATATTGTCTATGTGTAACCGATGTGAAATGGCTAGCTAGTTAGCGGTGGTGCGCGCTAATAGCGTTTCAATCGGTGACGTCACTCGCTCTGAGACCTTGAAGTAGTTGTTCCCCTTGCTCTGCAAGGGCCGTGGCTTTTGTGGTGCGATGGGTAACAATGCTTCGTGGGTGTCAGTTGTTGATGTGTGCAGAGGGTCCCTGGTTCGAGCCCAGGTAGGGGCGAGGACAGGGGAGAGGACATGCAGGCCTCCACAAGTACCTTAAACTCTGGACACGGTGTATCATGGTGCTTTAAGATTCACAACAAATGCTACATCAATTACCCATGGTGCAATTATGGATTTTTTTATATTTTATTTAACATTTATTGAACCAGGGAAGTCAGTTAAGAATAAATTCTTATTTGCAATGACGGCCTACCAAAAGGCCTCCTGCGGGGAAATAAATACAATATAAATATTGGACAAAACACACATCATGACAAGAGTGACAACACTACATAAAGAGAGACCTAAGACGTCATGTGTTGCTATGTTGTCAACACAGCATGGTGGCAACGTAAGAAAAACAACATGGTAGCAACACAACATGGTAGCAGCACAAAACATGGTACAAACATTATTGGGCACAGACAACCGCGCAAGAAGGTAGACAACAATACATCACACGAAGCAGCCACAACTGTCAGTAAGAGTGTCCATGATTTGAGTCTTTGAATTAAGAGATTGAGATAAAACTGTCCAGTTTGAGTGTTTTTTGCAGCTCGTTCCAGTCGCTAGCTGCAGCGAACTGAAAAGAGGGACCCAGGGATGTGTGTACTTTGGGGACCTTTAACAGAATGTGACTGGCAGAACGGGTGTTGTATGTGGAGGATGAGGGCTGCAGTAGATATCTCAGATAAAGGGGAGTGAGGCCTAAGAGGGTTTTCTAAATAAGCATTAACCAGTAGGTCTTGCGACGGGTATACATAGATTACCAGTTTACAGAGGAGTGCAGTGATGTGTCCTATACGGAGCATTGGTGGTAAATCTGATGGCTGAATGGTAAAGAACATCTAGCCGCTCGAGAGCACCTTTACCTGCCGATCTATAAATTACGTCTCCGTGATCTAGCATGGTTAGGATGGTCATCTGAATCAGGGTTAGTTTGGCAGCTGGGGTGAAAGAGGAGTGATTACGATAGAGGAAACAAAGTCTAGATTTGACTTTAGCCTGCAGCTTTGATATGTGCAGAGAGAAGGGCAGTGCACTGTCTAGCCATACTTCCAAGTACTTGTATGAAGTGACTACCTCAAGCTCTAAACCCTCAGAGGTAGTAATCACACCGGTGGGAAGAGGGGCATTCTTCTTACCAAACCACATGACCTTTTTGTTCTGAACACCTCCAAAACAAGGTTAAGGGTAGAGAAAGCCTGTTGGGCACTAAGAAAGATTTGTTGTAGAGCATTAACACAAAATCTGGGGAGGGGCCAACCTAGTATAAGACTATCGTCTGCATATAAATGGATTAGAGAGCTTCCTACTGCCTGAGCTATGTTGTTGATGTAAATTGAGAAGAGCGTGGGGCCTAGGCTTGAGCCTTGGGGTACTCCCTTGGTGACAGGCAGTGGCTGAGACCGCAGATGTTCTGACTTTATACACTGCACTCTTTGAGAGAGGTAGTTAGCAAACCAGGCCAAAGACCCATCAGACACCAATCCTCCTTAGCTGGCTCACAAGAATGGAATGGTCTACTGTATCAAAAGCTTTGGCCAAGTCAATAGAAATAGCAGCACAATATTGCTTAGAATCAAGGGCAATGGTGACATCATTTAGGACCTTTTTAAGGTTGCAGTGACGCATCAATAACCTGAGCAGAAAACATTGCATAGCAGAGAGAATACTATAGACATCAAGAAAGCTAGTCAGTTGATTATTGACAAGTTTTTCCATCACTTTTGATAAACAGGGCAAAATAGAAATTGGCCTATAACAATTAGGATCAGCTTGATCTCCCCCCTTTTTAAATAAAAGATGAACTGTGGCTCCCATCAAAGCAATGGGAACCTCCCCAGAAAGGAGATACAGGCTTGGCAATGATAGGGGTAAGAACATTTTTTAAGAAGAAAGGGTCTAATCCATATGACTCAGATGTTTTTTGGGGGGTCAAGTTTAAGGAATGCCATTAGCACCTCGGACTTAGTGACTGCAGGGAGAAACTTTGTAGCGGGGCAGGTGAAAAAGAGGGAGAAGCATCGGGGATAGTCACATTAGAAGGGGTGGGAAATGAGGAAATGTTGGACTGGCAATGAGGCATGGCTGAGTCAAATATGAATCCTGACTTAATAAAATGGTGATTAAAAAGCTCAGCCATGTTCTTGTCTGTAACAACCACATCATTAACATTAAGGGACATGGGCAGCTGTGAGGACAAGGGTTTATCCTCCAGGTCTTTAACCGTTTCCCAGAACTTCTTGGGGTTAGACCCACAGAGAGAGAACTGCTCCTTAAAGTAACTAACTTTGGCCTTCCGGATAGCCTGTGCACTTATTTCTCATTTGCCTGAATGAGAGCCAGTCAGCCTGAGTATGCGTGTACCAAGCCTTTCGCCAAATGCAATTCTTGAGGTGGAGTAACTCTGCCAGATCACTGTCGAACCAGGGGCTGAACCTGTTTTTTCGGTTCTCATTTTCTTTATGGGGGTGCGTTTGTTAACAATACCACTGAAAATATCAAAAAAGAAGGACCAAGCCCCTTCGACATATGGGATCAAGCTGTCTCTATCCCATTTTACAGATATAGTTAGTATGACAAGTCCCGGATGTCGTCCTAAATTTGCCAAAATATGAAGTATACACGCAGAGGACACTATTGCCGTACTTTAGGGCCCATAATGCAATTCCTCAAAATGGGGAGGGGCTTCACAACATTTTCAGATTTGTAGTAAATGGCGGAAGATATGCAGCCGAAGTCCAACGAGAGCAGATACAAATTCATTGCTTTAACCTCTCTAGGGGGTGTGGGACGCTACCACCTGGCCAACATCCAGTGAAATGTAACTAATTATGACGAATGTTGAGCAATGTAATGACTTTTCACATAAGTTACGTTATGTTGGCTGACAATTTGTTACCTACGCTATCCTCACGAACCACATAGCATATTACAGTAGTATGTACCAGTATGTTAGCTAGCTACCTAACGTTGGTTGGCTACTAATACATCGGACTTGCCAGTATATCAACTATATGCTATCTAACTTAGCTAAGTTGTGTAGTTTTTTAAAGCGTGATTAAATTGTTGCTAGCAGCACAGTTACAGTTACCAACACTCTGGATAACATGAAACCAGCCTAACCAGCTCTGCTAGGGCAAGTACAATGGTCAGAGTGAAATGTTCTCTCATTTGTGTCTGGATGTAGCTAGCCAACATTAGCCAGTTACAACGGCAGCCAAGCACCCAAGCTCAGGTCAGAACACTTGGATCAACCCTAGTCCTCGGCCAGAGCGCCCAGTGTGCGCTCTGAACGCTTATGAACAGATAATCTGACAACACTCTGAATTTAGGAACGCCCAGAGTGTGCTCTGGCACTCTCAGATTGAATTTACGAACACGCCCCAAAGTCATATGATGTCCTAACTAATAATTTGTTATGCTAGCAAGAGGTTGCTCAGCAACAGCATCAACTTCCGGGATAGACGGGTGAAGCGCTAGTACGCTCAACTGAAAGAATACAGTTTAGTTTACAGTATAATACAATTAACTAATAGTATGTAGTGTATGGGTATTCGAACACAGCTTTTGTCTTTTGTATTTATCTGTAATATTTTCCGTACACGCTGCTATTTCCCTGTTTTGCCTTCTTGCCAGGTCGCCGTCGCAAATTAGACTTTTAACCTCAATGGGTCTTACCTGGTTAAATAAAATGAAAATATAACACGCACAGCCACCCTCACACACAACTAGCACAGAGACCGTTAATCTGTCCTTCACCAAGAGTCATTCCCAGAACTCTGGAGTTGCCTGTATGGCAACTATTGATTATTAGTGAGTTTATTTTGGTCTGATCTGTTCTTCCCCGTGTAGCTTCTTTGGGCCCACCGTCCAGGGTGGAGCTGGCTCCTGTGAAGAACCTGCTGGATGTGACCATCTCTGATCCCCTGACCAGCACCCAGGGCTCCATGAAGGAACACATCCCCTTCCTGGACTACCGCATCCTGTACTGGAGCCGCTCTGATGACCCTCAGGTACTGGCACAACCTTCTGCCTTTTTCTGTGGCCTCTAAAGACTCCTGGGCCTCCCCTCAGTAACCCTGGGACTGCTGTAACCTGGGCCTCCCCTCAGTAACCCTGGGACTGCTGTAACCTGGGCCTCCCCTCAGTAACCCTGGGACTGCTGTAACCTGGGCCTCCCCTCAGTAACCCTGGGACTGCTGTAACCTGGTCTTCCCCTCAGTAACCCTGGGACTGCTGTATCCTGGGCCTCCCCTCAGTAACCCTGGGACTGCTGTAACCTGGGCCTCCCCTCAGTAACCCTGGGACTGCTGTAACCTGGGCCTCCCCTCAGTAACCCTGGGACTGCTGTAACCTGGGCCTCCCCTCAGTAACCCTGGGACTGCTGTAACCTGGTCTTCCCCTCAGTAACCCTGGGACTGCTGTAACCTGGGCCTCCCCTCAGTAACCCTGGGACTGCTGTATCCTGGGCCTCCCCTCAGTAACCCTGGGACTGCTGTAACCTGGGCCTCCCCTCAGTAACCCTGGGACTGCTGTATCCTGGGCCTCCCCTCAGTAACCCTGGGACTGCTGTAACCTGGGCCTCCCCTCAGTAACCCTGGGACTGCTGTAACCTGGGCCTCCCCTCAGTAACCCTGGGACTGCTGTAACTTGGGCCTCCCCTCAGTAACCCTGGGACTGCTGTAACCTGGGCCTCCCCTCAGTAACCCTGGGACTGCTGTAACCTGGGCCTCCCCTCAGTAACCCTGGGACTGCTGTAACCTGGGCCTCCCCTCAGTAACCCTGGGACTGCTGTAACCTGGGCCTCCCCTCAGTAACCCTGGGACTGCTGTAACCTGGGCCTCCCCTCAGTAACCCTGGGACTGCTGTAACCTGGGCCTCCCCTCAGTAACCCTGGGACTGCTGTAACCTGGGCCTCCCCTCAGTAACCCTGGGACTGCTGTAACCTGGCCCTCCCCTCAGTAACCCTGGGACTGCTGTAACCTGGGCCTCCCCTCAGTAACCCTGGGACTGCTGTAACCTGGCCCTCCCCTCAGTAACCCTGGGACTGCTGTAACCTGGCCCTCCCCTCAGTAACCCTGGGACTGCTGTAACCTGGGCCTCCCCTCAGTAACCCTGGGACTGCTGTAACCTGGGCCTCCCCTCAGTAAGCCTGAGACTGCTGTAAAACACCAGAAGCTACAACAACATGTTGTAACACTCTAAACAATCATCTTAAAGATAGGAACACAAGTGTGTTCTAATGTGGTTTTCAATGCAGGTAACTGGTTGGTGCTCTGTATTCTGGAAGGTTTTGAAGTGTTCTATATTGGTGCTTTGTATTCTGGAAGGTTTTGAAGTGTTCTTTGTTGGTGCTTTGTATTCTGGAAGGTTTTGAAGTGTTCTATATTGGTGCTTTGTGTTCTGGAAGGTTTTGAAGTGTTCTATGTTGGTGCTTTGTATTCTGGAAGGTTTTGAAGTGTTCTATGTTGGTGCTTTGTATTCTGGAAGGTTTTGAAGTGTTCTATGTTGGTGCTTTGTATTCTGGAAGGTTTTGAAGTGTTCTATGTTGGTGTTTTGTATTCTGGAAGGTTTTGAAGTGTTCTATGTTGGTGCTTTGTATTCTGGAAGGTTTTGAAGTGTTCTATGTCAGTTGTTCCATGTTCTCTGGAACTCTTCCAGTTGAAACAACATCAATAACCCTTCTGCTGTGTCCCTGTGTTACACCAGAGCAGATATATGATTTCTATGTCATCTCTATATCCCAAACCTTTCCTGGTGTACCCCCAACCGTTCCACTTTTGTGACGTATTCAGGACTAGCACATCTGATTCAACTTGTAAAGGGCTTGATGATGAGTTCACCACTAGAATCCCATGTGCTCCTACTGGAATGGGTGAAATAAGTGGAACGGCTGGGGGTAGTGCAAGACAGGGCAGCGTATCCCAACCCTGTCTGATTTTATAACCTGTTCTTATTGGATGTTCAGGGTCTGAAGCCTAAAGTGGTGGACTCTAGCAACAACCTGGTGACGCTGCCTGAGCTGGAGGCCTGGACGTGGTACTGTGTCATGATCCAGTCTCGCTATTACTACTACAACAAGACTAGCAGCTACACAGAACCCCAGTGCATGCAGACAGAGGGTAGGAATGAACACTTCACACTAAAGACTTGGAGATTGGTTTCCAAATTGCTTGACAAATTACCTACCTGTGTAATGTGTGTGTAGAGATGGCAGAGAGCGTGTTTTACAGGAGCAGTTACATAATAAGGCCACTAAAGTGTGACTGTCCTCGTCCTCAGGTGACACCCCGTACTGGCAGATCTTCCTATACTTCCTGGTCTCCATGATGCTGTGTTTCCTGCTCGTGTTGCTTCCCTCCTACGCCTTCTTCATGTTCTACAGAGTCTTCAAAAACACCTTTTACCCCTCTATCCAGCTGCCTGCACACATCCAGGAGGTAGGCCTCACAAATACTAACTCAACAGTAAACAGCATAACAGTAATATCCAGGTGTACCGTCCATCCTCTTGGTGGGTGAATCTGTGTGTTTAAGGGTGGTTGGGATTAAGCCATGACAATTATCATCTTTCTCTCTTCCCCTCCCCCCAGTACCTCTGTGACTACTCCCCCGGCTCCGACATGCCCCGCCTCCCCACTGCTGATTCAGAGGCGGAGCTGTGCTGTGATAAGCTGACCATCTGTCCTGAGGTGTTGCTCCTGGAGATACATGTCGCTCCTCCTCTCACAGCGCCCCCCTCAGAGCTGGAGCAGGACAGCGGCAAGCACATCCGCCAGGACAGCGGAGACTCTGGGATCTACTCCACAGAGGGAGGCTCCGCCCAGCAGGGTCGTAGTGGTGGGGAGCCAATCAGGAGAGACCAGGAAGTGGACTCCTGGCAGGCACTGGAGCAGGTCAAGATGGAGGCGATGGGGAGAGAGTCGGCCGACGAAAGAGATCTGGACGAGGGGGTTGTGGATGTGTGCGTCTGAGGAGAAATGGAGAGCTGGGTGGAAAGACCATCAATGATGGTTGGCGATTTGTAATGAGGAAATGAGAATGGTCGCACAGAATGTTCTCAAGTCTCCGTCTTGCTGCCTCTCCTCAAAGGTCACTGTGAAGAGAATGACGTATGAGCCAAAGACGCATCGTCACCTGTCCTGCCTACATTAAAGGAAAAATCTACTCCAAAACTATCTTATAATATTGTTTCGTTAGTCCACTGTTGATACAGTCCCAAATTGTTTTGCATGTCAACAGACAAGTTTTCAAAATATTGGACTTTCAAGAAGCAAAGTGTCACATGATGTAAAATGCATCATTGTGTGGCAAGTGACACTTCTTGAAAGTCCAATACCTTAAACTTGTCTGTTGACATGCAAAACATTTTGGGACTGTATCATCAGTGGACTAATGAATCCCATGTTGCTGTGTGTTTAAGGGTATAGAAACAAGCTTAAAAGTGTCAGATTTGGTATGGGGGGCACATTGACTTCAAGATGTCTAAAAGACCCCAGTCCACCTTTCTTTTCTATGACTTGGGTATAGAAGCTGATAAGGGTCGTGTTGGTTCCAGACTTAGTGCACTGTTGTTGCTCGAGTCTTTCACAACGTCAGCAACGTGGGGCCTTCCTCTTGACACAGCCTGGTATAGTGGTCCTGGATGGCAGGGAGCTCTGCCCGAGTGATGTACTGGGCCGTATGCACCCCACTTTGTAGCGCCTGGCGATCGGGTGCCTTGTAGATGCCGTTCCAAGCGGTAATGCAGCCAGTCAAGACGCTCTCGATGGTGCAGCTGTAGAACAGCCTCCCGAGGTGTAGAGGCGCCGTCATGCCCTCTTCTCAACTGTGTGTATGGACCTTAAGTCCTTAGTGATTTGGACACTGAGGAACTTGAAGCTCTCGACCTGCTTCACTACCGCCCCATTGATGTGGATGGGGGCGTGTGTTCACCCCTCCGGTTCCTCTAGTCCACGATCAGCTCCTGTGGTCTTGCTGACGTTGAGGGAGAGGTTGTTGTCCTGGCACCACACTACCAGGTTTCTGAACTCCACCCTATAGGCTGCCTCTTCGTCCTACGTGATAAGTCCTACCACCGTCGTGTCGTCAGCATACTTGGTGTTGGACTCGTGCGCAGTCATGGGTGAACGGAATACAGGAGGGGACTAAGCACACAGCCCTGCGGGGGCCCCGTGTTGATGGTTAGTGTGGTGGATGTGTTGTTGCCTACCCTCACCACCTGGGGGCGGCCCATCAAAGTCCAGGATCCAGTTGCAGAGGGAGGTGTTCAGACCCAGGGTCCTGAGCTTGGTGGTTAGCTTGGAAGGGACTATGGTTTTGATTGCTGAGCTGTAGTCAATGAACAGCATTCTTACATAGGTACTCTTTTTGTCCAGAGGGGTGAGGGCAGTATGGAGTGCAATAGAGATTGCGTCATCTGTTGGGGCGAAATGCAAATTGGAGTGGGTCCAGGGTGTCTGGGATGATAGTGTGAGCCATGACCAACCTTTCAAAGTATTTCATGGCTATAGATGTGAGTGCTACGGGGCGATTTGCCAGCTACTCAGTGCAAACTTTGAGTATGTGGCCTGGTATTCCGTCGGGCCCCACGGCCTTGTGAATGTTAACCTGTTTGAAGGTCTTACATTGACTACGGAGAGCAAGATCATACAGTCGTACTGAACAGCTGGGGCTCTCATGCATGGTTCAGTGTTGCTTACCTCAAAGCGTGCATAAAGGCATTTAGCTCCTTTGGTAGGCTTACATCGCTAGGCAGGTCGTGGCTGGGTTTCCCGTTTATAATCTGTGGTGGATTACAAAGGGTGTGCAAGTTTTTTTTGTTACTTTTTAAAACATGAATTAGTTTGTTCTTTATGGAATCTGAAATCAAGGAAAGTGTCATGTTTTCTCTCTATCTTCTTATTATTTGACTTCATCTTTCTTTTAAAAGGTGCTTTGGTCCAACTGTTACTGGTTGGACCCCTGAGTCTTAAACAAGAACTGAATCCCTGAAGGTCTGTTTATTGATGTCTGTCTTTCTGATTGTTTGTTTTCTGAGGTGAAACAAATTCCTCCTAGAGGTTTTTTCATACAACATCATTTCGTCGAAGTTAAATTATCGGCATCATTTGGATAAAAAGTGACATAAAACAAAATGCATCCAACAAAACCATACCTTACATCTGTCAAAGCCTCATAAACACAGCCAATGCAAATGTTTGTCTATGTTTTATCATACCTAGCTGACATCTGACGTAGCATTATAGTTACCTACTGTAGGTTTAAAAAGTAGTCCTGGTCCTAAAAAGTAGTGTGCAGAAACAATTGTCGCATTTTACAGTAACACACCGACTCATTCAAGGTTTTTTTGGGGGGGTTTCACTGTTTTCTACATTGTAGAATAATTGTGAAGACAAACTATGAAATAACATATGGAATCATGTAGTAACCAAAAAAGTGTTAAACAAATCTAAATATATTTTAGATTCTTCAAAGTAGCCACCCTTTGCCTTGATGCCAGGTCATCTGATGCAGCATTCCATCACTCTCCTTCATCACATAGCTCTTACACAGCTTGGAGGTGTGTTTTGGGTCATTGTCCTGTTGAAAAACAAATGAAGGTCCCACTAAGCGCAAACCAGATGGGATGGCGTTTCGCTGCAGAATGCTGTGGTAGCCATGCTGGTTAAGTGTGCCTTGACTTCTAGGACATATTTCCACCAGTCTAATGTCCATTGCCTGTGTTTCTTGGCCCAAGCAAGTCTCTTCTTATTATTGGTGTCCTTTAGTAGTGGTTTCTTTGCAGCAATTTGACCATGAAGGCCTGATTCACACAGTCTCCTCTGAAAAGTTGATGTTGAGATGTGTCTGTTACTTGAACTCTGAAGCATTTATTTGGGCTGCAATCTGAGGTGCAGTTAACTCAAATGAACTTATCCTCTGGGTCTGCCTTTCCTGTGGTGGTCCTCATGAGAGCAAGTTTCATCATAGCGCTTGATGGTTTTTGAGAATGGACTTGAAATGTTCAGCATTTACTGACATTCATGTCTTAATGTAATGATGGACTGTCATTTGTCTTTGCTTATTTGAGATCTTCTTGCCATAATACGGACCTGGTGTTTTACCAAATATGCTGTACAATACGGAACACGCTGTACAATACGGAACACGCTGTACAATACTGAACACGCTGCACAATACGGAACACGCTGTACAATACTGCTTCCAAATAGAGTTGAATTCATATTAAAGAAAGTATCTCATCTCGTACTCCTTGCCCAGGTCTTTTATTGCATACGGACACTACCTTTTTCCTAGATAAATGATGTGAGCTTGACCTATGTTACATCTGTGAAGGAAACATATTATTCATCAGTGAGTAACAACCACGTGTGGCTGTGAGAGTACATGCTGCTACATGTACACAGTCACTAACTTTTGGCCCTGTACTGATTTCCTGTGTAGTCTGTTCCTTTATGAATCACACTGGGCCGGGAAGTTGTGACCGTGAACAAGCTGCCGCATGTAGGGTATGATGAGAATGAGAACAAAACACAACGGAGCGTTTTTTGAGAGAGCTTCTTGTCAACGTGACAGAAGGATCAGCCTGGCCTCAGACTAGAGGCTAGGGGCTGGGGGATAAGGTTAAGAGTTATGGTTAGCTAACATGCTAGGTAGTTGCAAAGTTGCTAATTAGCTAAAATGTTATCTATGATGTGATTCAAACATGCAAACTTTGGGTTGCTAGACATTCATATTACACACCCAACCAACCTCTCTACTTTAGTTTTTGACTTATGTAACCATACCAACCATAAACACATCATACTCATTTGAGTGTCACACATTTAACCTTACTATGTTATGTCTAGTCAACGTTAGCCAAAACAAATTGCAATTTGTAACATATCATACGAATTGCATTTTGTAACATCATATGAAATGGACATTCACAAATGAATACATACCATATGAAACGTAACATATGATACTCATTTGATTGTTACAGCTTTACTATGTTCCTTCTACCCCTGAGTCCAGGTTGGAAGGACCTGTGGAAATAGAGGGGAGAGAGGCTGTCAAGATCAGGGATGAAGATATGCTATTAAACCTATTTGCATGGCCAGCTTTCCTCTTTGCATACCAAGGTAAGTTTTCTAACTCAAAATTAAATTATAGATTGCTCCACTTGTACTTTTGCGATACTTGAGCAGTGTCTAGACATTTGATTAAAATAAATCCCAACTACACAAGTGTTACAGGTGAATCTAAAAGCATGCAATGTTGATCGTGCATACAGTGCATTAGGAAAGTATTCAGACCCCTTGACTTTTTCCACATTTTGTTACGTTACAGCCTTAATCTAAAATTGATGACATCATTTTTTTACTCATCTATACACAATACACCATAATGACAAAGCAAAAACGGTTTGGTAGAATTTTGTACAAATTTATTAAAAAATAAATAAATACATCTTCAGACTCATTACTCAGTACTTTGTTGAAGCACCTTTGGCAGCGATTACAGCCTCAAGTCTTGCGTATGACGCTACATACTTGGCACACCTGTATTTGGGGAGTTTCTCCCATTCTTCACTGCAGATCCTCTCAAGCTCTGTCAGGTTGTAAGGGGAGCTTCACTGCACAGCTATTTTCAGGTCTCCAGAGATGGTCGATCCGGGGTCTGGCTGGGCCACTCAAGGACGTTCAGAGACGTCCAGAGACCACCCAAGCAACTGCCTGTCACCCCGCTATCATCCAGAAGGCGAGGTCAGTTCAGGTGCATCAAAGCTGGGACCGAGAGACTGAAAAACAGCTTCTATCTCAAGGCCATCAGACTGCTAAACAGTATATATAATATTTTTCAGCGCTGATCTGATTGGTCAAAAGACCAGTTAGTGAGAAAAGATCATAATTGATCTCCGTGTCTAAACTCAGCCATCTTAAACCATGCTGTTAAATGATACTTGAAATTACTTTTTTTCATGTCATCATTCTGTCAATAGTGACATTTTCTCCAGTGTTGCAATGATTTTTATTTTTACAGAACTGAGAACCTCAGAAGCACATGTCTCATTACACAAGGCCAATTGTCTATGTTAATTCCCATAACAGACTGATAATTAAGTGGCTGGTTTGTGTGTCATCATAGACCCTGTTATACCAGTTTTTTTTTGGGGGGGGGGGGGGGGGGGACCTATTGTGGACAGATCTTCTTGACCACCTCAGGAAGGTAATCAGTGACGCATCATGCATTGTATCTGGAAATCTAACCTCATCCTCAGGCTACATTGCTAACGAGAGAGAGCCGGCTGGTGGACGAGATTACTTGTGTAATGAAAACCACATGTTAATGCAAGGTGTAACCAGTGTTTATATAACTATGGTTTGTCACACATATATATGTTCCATTAGCTAAGATTCATTAGTTTTCTTGGCCAACTTAACAGCCTGATTGCCTGCTGTACTTTAGATTACTGGCCCTGAATAGTGGGTAAGAGCTGTTTGGTATGTACACCACACACAAAAGCCTAATTTGGCTTCCTCAGGGTTAAGTGCTGTTGTCTTTAGTAATTCCTCTTTTTTTAGATCAGATATGCCACTTCAATTGGTACTGTATTTCTGTTAACAGGTGGCAGAATTTCAGTGTCAGTTTAAATTATGGATGCTCTGTAGAGCAAGTCACACAGCAGACACCTGCCTTCATACTAAGAGCAGAAAACCCCTGTCCACTCCTTGGATTAACCGAGGACTGGTAGACTTCCAACCCACATGGAGATGTGTGAAACTCACTCGTCAGCCTGAAGTGTTCCGACTTGCGCTGCTGAATAGCTTTTCGGTGGCAGAACTAGGTAAGATGTTTCAGGAGGACGGTCATGTGTGTTTGCGAGGCAGAGCTCCTCGGGTTTGAGCCTCGGTTTGAGCTGAATCAGGTGGATGTGGTAAGCCTACTCGCTAAGCAAGCAACTGGGCAAAAACTTGTTGAACCAATGTTGTTTCTGCGCCATTTCAACCAAAAAATGTACTGTGATGTTGAACAAGGAAAACGACTTGGATTTGCAAAAAAGTGTGTGAATGTGAATTTTTGTCTTTTTTTTCACCCAACTTTTAACCTAAATCCAATTTTTGGGGTTTGATTTCACATTAGCTGATAACTTAAACAAATGTAAATCAAAACTAGACGTTGAACTTACGTATGTGCCCACTGTGTTACACCTTTACTGTTTAGCATAATTATCATACAGTCCAGTTAGTGAACATTTCTAATACAAATTTTTTTTTGTGACATGTTCTTCATACTGTATGTGTCTAATCTTATCAGTGGTGGGAAAAGTACCCAAATGTCATACTTGAGTAAAAGTAAAGATACATTAATAGAAAGTTACTCAAGTGAAAGTCACTGAGTAAAATCATACTTGAATAAAAGTATGAAAGTATTTGGTTTTAAATATACTTAAGTATCAAAAGTAAACGTAATTGCTAAAATATACTTAAGTATCAAAAGTAAAAGTACAAATAATTTTAAATTCCTTATATAAAGCAAACCAGACGGGCACATTGTTCTTGTTTTTATTTATTTATAGATAGCCAAGGGAACGCACCAACTAAACATCATTTACAAACAAAGCGTGTGTTTAGTGAGTCCGCAAGATCAGAGGCAGTAGGGATGACCAGGGATGTTTTCTTCATAAGTGTGTGAATTAGACAATGTTCCAGTCCTGCTAGGCATTCAACATGTAATGAGTACTTTTGGATGTCAAGGTTAAATGTATGGAATAAAAAGTACATCATTTTCTTTAGGAATGTAATGAAGTAAAAGTTGTCCAAAAAAAATAAAATAGTAGAGTACAGATACCCCCCAAAAAACGACTTAAGTAGTACTTTATAAAGTGTTTTTACTTAAATACTTTACACCACTGAATCTTATTGTGCTGTTTATACTAGATGCTGGAGGTGTTACTTGTGTGGTTTGTTTGACTGTACCCCAGCCCTCACATATTCACCACTGAAACCACACTGATACCGCAGACTCCTCTCACTTACAATAAGCATGAGGTGCATAGACTTACACTCTTTGAAAACACATTTCCAAACGGATTCTTTGTGTGGGAAACTGGTTCTTCCAAAAAACGTTTTCATCTGAAGAACCGGGCCCTTTTTTTGGAAGAGGGTTCTTTGTAAGGCAAAGGGTTCTACCTAAAACCTCTTAAATGTTAATTCCCCTATTTTGTTTTATCAAGGTATGTCAAGGTAATTCGCTTATAAATACATTTATATTAAGGCCAAATCGCTTCATGACAGTTGTGGCTGACCGCCTCGTTTTCCTGATTGTTTGCCTCGAATGACTCTGCGGTATCGAATTACATATCCACAGCCATTGGAGACTCGGGAGTCCTGTCTTAACTCTCATTCGCTGATCGGACTGTCCGTCAATTAGGGGTGACACAGCGGCATAGCGCTGCAAAACTGAGAGTACTGCAGTGATAGGAAGTAGTACCATCGTTCTGTACCAAGCACAAATCGAATCTATTCAATCAGATAAGCTTTAGCTGACATCCAAATCGCGGTTGTTTTGACGGTGTCGGTACTGCATTAGAGGTGTCAAATGGCTCCCGGTGTTGTGAACGGATGATGTGTTTACGTTTATACTGTTGCGGTTTAGTGGAGCAGGTCTACAACAGTGTTGACAACTAGCATTGTTGCTAAACCTAACCCTTTACTAGCCTTAACCTCATTCCCCTAACCTGCTGCGTTAGTTATCCTAACCTGCTATGTAAACAAACCATCTCTGCCGACAAATAATCAGTATCACCACACCTGTTTAACTTCATATGATTTAATCTAGGGGTATTCAATCCATTTCGCGGAAATTCGGCGTTACAGCGTGAGTGATATGCAAAGGAAATGTTCTGCATTCACTGTAAACCCTGTATAAATCGTCTGTCGGAAATTACCTTTACATTTCTAGCACGCTGACTCGCTTCAGTGAAAGACTGAATAGAGCCCTGTTGATTTTTCAGTGTAAACTAGACGTTGAATTTACGTATGTGCCCAGTGTGTTACACCTTTACTGTTTAGCATAATTATCATATATTCCAGTTAGTGAACATTTAATTCAGGATTAAAATAAACCAAGTGTTGGTTTTAAAAACCAGAGTTGAGTGTGATTGTGTCATTTCTAATCTGTGTCGAGTAAAACACTCCAAACCACGCTCATCATTCTCATATTTTCCAACATGCTTAATTGCAGGTTGATTTTCAGAATTGTTTGTTTCAATATCTGTGTTTTTCCATGTAAATGGATTGGTTGATTTAATCTTGAACTAAATTAAGATAAACATATTTTTCTAAAATAAACCAATCTGTTTAGTAGTTGGACATATTGCACCCCGTTACTGAGATGTTTGTTCCAGTTTAGATGATTTAGGTAATCTTAATAATTCATCTTTCCTACCCTGGCAGTCATTTTGTAAAAATTCACTCTGGCTGGATTCCAATGGGAAAGGGGTTGTCAGCAGAACCCTTCGCAGAGGGTTCTAGGTAGAACCATTTAAAATGGGTTCTATGTAGAATTCTACCAAGCACCAAAAATGGTTCCTCTATGGGGACAAACTGAAGAACCCTGTTTGGTTATACTTACCATATATCTTTTCTAAGAGTGTACAAACTGTAAGTAGTCATTGGTACCACCAAATCTCTACATCAAGAGTGATCTTGCAGTTGTCCAATACAGAGAACACCTTACGGGAACAATTTTTTTCAATTTATATTGTTTTTAAAGATGAGCCTACTCTCATTGATAATACAATTATGACTATCTGTTCTGTAATAACTCCTACACAGGAGCATAACATTTTTACTCTGATATTTCATAAAACATGTTGCCGTTGGGTTGTTCCTTTAAATGGGCGTTTCTACTTTGCCTAGGACTAAGCGATTGGACAGGAGAAGGGTTCACTCAGAAGTAGGTTCACTCAGATTCTGGGAATTGAATTTAGGTTTCGCTGAAGGTTGTTACTAGATAGTGATCTATAATAGTATGTTGCAATCGCATAAATTAGCCTGATCTACTGAAATGTTGTGTCTGAAAGGCGTTTTGTTGTTTTGGACTCTCTGTCATGTCCTCAGACAAGGTAATCCATTTTTTCCCCCCTCATTGGCTATTATTTCTGCTTCTTCGGTTTCGATTTAAAAGCTACACTTTTTCATAATGTTTGCAAGTGGCTAGCTGGTCAGCAGTCTAGGATTTCCTTATCTAACGTTAGATAAAAATGCTCATGATTTTATTCTAGCTAACTATAAATGTCTAGAGACATTCCTGATGGACACTCTTACTGACAGTTGTGGCTGCTTTGCGTGATGTTTGTTGTCTCTACCTTCTTGCCCTTTGCTGTTGTCTGTGCCCAACAATGCTTGTACCCTGTTTTGTTCAGCTACCATGTTGTGCTGCTGGCATGTTATGCTGCTACCATGCTGTGTTGATGCCATGCTATGTTGTCCTCTTAGGTCTCTCTTTATATAGTGTTGTCTCTCTTGTCCTATATTTGTATTTTATTTATTTTTAATCCCAGCCCCCATCCCCGGCAGGAGGCCTTTTTGGTAGGCCGTCATTGTAAACAAGAATTTGTTCTTAACTGACTTGCCAAGTTAAATAAAAGAAAATTGTATTAAGCTCCAGAAAGTGATGAATCTTTTGTCTGTAGCATGGTCTGAGGATGAGCTGTTATCTCCACGGAACGTGCGCGTTGACTCTGCTGTGAGTTGGAGCCCCGCCACAGACAGCCCAGGGATAAAGTACACGGTTCAGTACAGGACGTGAGTATGTCTAGTAGCTGTAGTACATGGGTTAAATCCAATCAAAGTTTATTTGTCTACAACAGACCTTACAGTGAAATATTGACTTACAGGCTCTAACCAACAATGCATTTTTTTAAGTAAAAAAGAAGGTATTAGGTAAACAATAGATAAGTAAAGAAAGACAACAGCAGTTAAAAATACAGTGGGAAAAAAACAGTAGCGAGGCTATATACAGGCACCAGTTAGTCGGGCTGATTGAGGCAGTATGTACATGTGGGCATGGTTAAAGTGACTATGCATATACTTTTGAAGTTGGAAGTTTAAAACTTGTTTTTCAACCACTCCACAAATTTCTTATTAACAACTAAAGTTTTGGCAAGTCGGTTAGGACATCTACTTGGTGCATGACACAAGTCATTTTTCCAACAATTGTTTACGGACAGATTATTTCACTTATAATTCACTATCACAATTCCAGTGGGTCGGAAGTTTACATACACTAAGTTGACTGTGCCTTAAAACAGGAAAATTCCAGAAAATGATGTCATGGCTTTAGAAGCTTCTGATAGGCTAATTGACATAATTTGAGGCAAATGGAGGTGTTCCTGTGGATGTATTTCAAGGCCTACCTTCAAACTCAGTGCCTCTTTGCTTGACATCATGGGAAAATCAAAAGAAATCAGCCAAGACCTCAGAAAATAACTTGTAGACCTCCACAAGTCTGGCTCATCCTTGGGAGCAATTTCCAAACGCCTGAAGGTACCACATTCATCTGTACAAACAATAGTACGTAAGTATAAATACCATGGGACCACGCAGATGTCATACCGCTCAGGAAGGAGACGCGTTATGTCTCCTAGAGATGAACGTACTTTGGTACGACAAGTCCATATCAATCCCAGAACAACAGTAATGGACCTTGTGAAGATGTTGGAGGAAACCGGTACAAAGTGTCTATATCCACAGTAAAACGAGTCCTATATTCGACAACAAGGAAGAGGCCACTGCTCCAAAACCACCATAAAAAAAGCCAGACTATGGTTTGCAACTCCACATGGGAACAAAGATCATACTTTTTGGAATAATGTCCTCTGGTCTGATGAAACAAAAATAGAACTGTTTGGCCAAAATGACCATCGTTATGTTTGGAGGAAAAAGCGGGAGGCTTGCAAGCCGAAGATCACCATCCCAACCGTGAAGCATGGGGGTGGCAGCATCATGTTGTGGAGGTGCTTTGCTGCAGGGTGGACTGGTGCACTTCACAAAATAGATGGCATCATGAGGAAAGAAAATGATGTGGATATATATTGAAGCAACATCTCAAGACATCAGTCAGGAAGTTAAAGCTTGGTCTTCCAAATGGACAATGATCCCAAGCATACTTCCAAAGTTGTGGCAAAATGGCTTAAGAACAGCAAAGTCAAGGTATTGGAGTGGCCATCACAAAGCCCTGACCTCAATCCCATTGAAAATTTGTGGGCAGAACTGAAAAAGCGTGTGCGAGCAAGGAGGCCTACAAATCTGTCTCAGTTAAACCAGCTCTGTCGGGTGAATTTTGGCCCATTCCACCTAACTTATTGTGGGAAGCTTGTGGAAGGCTATCTGAAACGTTTGACCCAAGTTAAACAATTTATAGGCAATGCTACCAAATACTAATTGAGTGCATGTAAACTTCTGACCCACTGGGAATGTGATGAAAGAAATAAAAGCTGAAATAAATAATTCTCTCTACTATTATTCTGACATTTCACATTCTTAAAATAAAGTGGTGATCCTAACTGACCTAAAACAGGGACTTTTACTAGGATTAAATGTCAGGAATTGTGAAAAACTGAGTTTAAATGTATGTTAACTTCAGACTTCAATTGTATGATAAACAGAGAGTAGCAGTACAGTTCCTCATTGTTGTTTGATAGACACACACTTTCAGAACGTTTTCACACCCCTTTTGCATTTTTCCACATTTTGTTGTGTTACAAAGTGGGATTAAAATGGATTGGAATTTGTCAATGATCAACACACAATACTCTGTCAAAGTTGAATTGTCCATTTCTTTATTAATGCAATATACTTTTTTTTGCTAAGTATTCAATTTAGTCAATACAGGTTACAATTACCTTTGGCAGTGATTACAGCTGTGATTCTTTCTAGGTAAATATGGATAAGAGCTTTGCAACCCTGGATTGTACAATGCTTGCCCATTTTTTATTCTTTGTAAAATTCTTCAAGCTCTCTCAAGTTGGTTGTTGATCATTGCTAGTGTCGTGTCTTTGGCATCATTAAAGATATTTCATAAAATCAATTCTCTTTCATTATTATTACGTGATTAAACTAATCATGTAAATGTAATTAACTAGGAAGTCGGGGCACCAAGGAAAATCTTAAGATTACAAAGTTATAATTTTCCTAATATAACTCTTCAGATACTTTAATATCTGATCAATTAGTCTTCTAATTAATGAATTATTCTTTACCTCACATTAGTCTAATTTCAAACGTCGTAAATTGTTGGTTATCTGCACGAACCCAGCCTTTACTATGAATCATCCATACATCAATTGTCTTAGTAAATAAATTATTAACTAAATATTCACAGAAATGCATAAACAAACAACAGTAGATATGGTTACAAGGAAATGATAGGGGAGGTTCCCTAGTGGGCTAAGCCAATATGACTGGTTGGTGGACAAAGGGAAGTGGGTGTGGACTGAGAAGGGCGGGAAAGACGTCACTACACGGTTGATAATTATATTAATTGAAATGCTAATCCTTTGCACATGAACGCTCACTTGTTCGGGAAAAATTGCAATCAATATATACAGTGGGGCAAAAAAGTATTTAGTCAGCCACCAATTGTGCAAGTTCTCCCATTTAAATAGATGAGAGGCCTGTAATTTTCATCATCGGTACACTTCAACTATGACAGACAAAATGAGAAAAAAAATTCCAGAAAATCACATTGTAGGTTTTTTTTATGAATTTATTTGCAAATTATGGTGGAAAATAAGTATTTGGTCCCCTACAAACAAGCAAGATTTCTGGCTCTCACAGACTTGTAACTTCTTCTTTAAGAGGCTCCTCTGTCCTCCACTCGTTACCTGTATTAATGGCACCTGTTTGAACTTGTTATCAGTATAAAAGACACCTGTCCACAACCTCAAACAGTCACACTCCAAACTCCACTATGTCCAAGACCAAAGAGCTGACAAAGGACACCAGAAACAAAATTGTAGACCTGCACCAGGCTGGGAAGACTGAATCTGCAATAGGTAAGCAGCTTGGTTTGAAGAAATCAACTGTGGGAGCAATTATTATGAAATGGAAGACATACAAGACCACTGATAATCTCCCTCGATCTGGGGCTCCACGCAAGATCTCACCCCGTGGGGTCAAAATGATCACAAGAACGGTGAGCAAAAAATCCCAGAACCACACGGGGGGACCTAGTGAATGACCTGCAGAGAGCTGGGACCAAAGTAACAAAGCCGACCATCAGTAGCACACTACGCCGCCAGGGACTCAAATCCTGCAGTGCCAGACGTGTCCCCCTGCTTAAGCCAGTACATGTCCAGGCCCGTTTGAAGTTTGCTAGAGAGCATTTGGATGATCCAGAAGAAGATTGGGAGAATGTCATATGGTCAGATGAAACCAAAATATAACTTTTTTGTAAAAACTCAACTCGTTGTGTTTCGAGGACAAAGAATGCTGAGTTGCATCCAAAGAACACCATACCTACTGTGAAGCATGGGGGTGGAAACATCATGCTTTGGGGCTGTTTTTCTGCAAAGGGACCAGGACGACTGATCCGTGTAAAGGAAAGAATGAATGGGGCCATGTATTGTGAGATTTTGAGTGAAAACCTCCTTCCATCAGCAAGGGTATTGAAGATGAAACGTGGCTGGGTCTTTCAGCATGACAATGATCCCAAAAACACCGCCCGGGCAACGAAGGAGTGGCTTCGTAAGAAGCATTTCAAGGTCCTGGAGTGGCCTAGCCAGTCTCCAGATCTCAACCCCATAGAACAGGGGTGTCAAACTCATTCCACGGAGGGCCTAGTGTCTGCAGGTTTTTGGTTTTTCCTTTCAATAAAGCCCTAGACAACCAGGTGTGGGGAGTTCCTAACTAATTAGTGATGTTAATTCATCAATCAAGTACAAGGGAGGAGCGAAAACCCGCAGACACTCGGCCCCCCGTGTAATGAGTTTGACACCTGTGCCATAGAAAATCTTTGGAGGGAGTTAAAAGTCCGTGTTGCCCAGCAACAGCCCCAAAACATCACTGCTCTAGAGGAGATCTGCATGGAGTAATGGGCCAAAAATACCAGCAACAGTGTGTGAAAACCTTGTGAAGACTTACAGAAAACGTTTGACCTCTGTCATTGCCAACAAAGGGTATATAACAAAGTATTGAGAAACTTTTGTTATTGACCAAATACTTATTTTCCACCATAATTTGCAAATAAATTAATTAAAAATCCTACAATGGGATTTTCTGGAATTTCTTTTTCTCATTTTGTCTGTCATAGTTGACGTGTACCTATGATGAAAATTACAGGCCTCTCATCTTTTTAAGTGGGAGAACTTGCACAATTGGTGGCTGACTAAATACTTTTTTGCCCCACTGTATATATTTATGCTCAGTGTGTCGTCGTGATCTCTGTTGGAATCGTCTGTCTTTCTGTTGGAAAGTTCATCCGAGTGTAACCGATGTGAAATGGCTAGCTAGTTAGCGGTGGTGCGCGCTAATAGCCTTTCAATCGGTGATGTCACTTGCTCTGAGACCTTGAAGTAGTGGTTCCCCTTGCTCAGCAAGGGCTGCGGCTTTTGTGGAGCGATGGGTAACGATGCTTCGTGGGTGACTGTTGTTGATGTGTGCAGAGGGTCCCTGGTTCGTGCCCGGGTTGGGGCGAGGGGACGGACTAAAGTTATACTGTTACACGAGCTTCTCTCTGCTTCCCTGGAGGCTTTCGTGGTTAGAATGGTTACTTCAGAGTACGATTCAAAAATGTTCTTATAGAACAGATGTTTCGGCGGTTGTCGGTCTTCGCATTCCAGGTCGACATAATTTCTAGCTGCAGACTAATAATTAGTATCGAAGATTTGCTCTTATTCAGTCGGGATCGATAGTCTCAGAGTTTAACCATTTCCACCCGTGTAGCCAATGCTCTACGTGGTTTGGTTAGGAATTCAACCACCTGTCGTGGTAATTTCCTGTATTACTCAATAAAGAGAGCCAACCACACACAAGTCAGAGTTATATTATAAAGTCCATCTTTAATAATATATGAGCTTCACCATAGACCTTTTTGACTCTCAGATCAATTCAGTGTCTATAAATGAATTCTCTGAGTGCTTACAATTCTTAGTTTCATTTATAGCCAAGATACACCCCTCTCAACTTACAAAGAACATTTTACTTGAAAGAGGAGTATCCCATAGCTAGATAACATTAGCTATAAATTATCGTTCAGTTTGGTCTCCTAAGACGAGGTTTCAATCTCATGCTTGGTACCACAACATTACCTCATCCAATGGCATATATCAATTGTCAAGTCTAGATACTCCCATCTAAAATACACCCCTTCCTGGATAAGCTCAGAGAAAAGACAGTGAGCCTTATAGGTCATATACTAGATCAAGATAAGGGCAACCTCAGAGGGGACATACAATGGTTCCAAACACTGCCATACTCCTTCCCCCAATGAGAAAAGTAGGGAGTGACTGGCGTACAGACATTGTATGAGATAACTAACTGGTTCCCCATTAATAATAATTAATTAATAATTAATCCCTTCACATGGTTTAGGAATAGTTACAGACACATTTCCATAAGAAGACAATGTTCCATTCTGTTCTCCTCCCCTTCTGATATTCTACATAGCACCACATGGTTTAACAGATACATTGACATATGAAGACAAGCCTGACCTCTCCCCTCTCTGGGCCCCAAGTGACTAAGCCCTAGCTCAGAAGGGGAAAATGCACTGCCAACCCTATAGTCCAAAGGGCACCATTCTAATGACAAGTATCTCACAAGCATATGATGACAATAACATCTTATCTATCTATATTACCTAACTAATTATGATTCAGCCACGACACATCCTTCCAACCTTAGCTTATACTGAGGTTTTTGTGGTCTCTACTCAAACCTTCGCCCCCTCGGTGATTGAGGTACTTATGGTCTCAAGAGGATTTATTCAGGTGGGGGTTTTGATCGTAACAGTAGAAAAGGGCTGTCTCATGAGCCAGATCATGTCATGCCAATGACTTAGTTCAACTTTAGAGGGAATGCAATTTTCTCACATTAACAGTTTAAAATCACATTACACAATTTCACATAGTTTCATCTTTACTCATTCATTTAAAACAATAATTAGACGCAAACCTCATAACGGAGGCTCCTGTATAAAGAGTTATGGTAATGTGGCTTTATTGTCTTTCATGTGGTCACAAACATGAAACAAACCGGACCGGGTCGTAGCTTGATTCTCCACTGACCGTTTACACATTCTCCAAAACATGGACATTATTCAGTTCTGAGATAACAAAGGAACTTCTTCTACATGTGTCTCTTTCTGCATGGCCAGGAGGAGAGAGTCTCCTCCAGGAATTTACGACCTGAGATAACAGAACCTGAGTGTTGGAGGGGGGAGCCACTCGCTATACCCAAAGAGTATATGACACTAGACAGACATTTTCAGGTCTTGCCATAGATTTTTAAGTCGAAATTGTAACTACACCACTCAGGAACATTCAATGTCGTCTTGGTAAGCAACTCCAATGTATATTTGCAGTATTACTTCAAATCAAATCAAATCAAATTTTATTAGTCACATACACATGGTTAGCAGATGTTAATGCGAGTGTAGCGAAATGCTTGTGCTTCTAGTTCCGGCAATGCAGTAATAACCAACAAGTAATCTAACCTAACAATTCCACAACTACTACCTTATACACACACACAAGTGTAAAGGGATAAAGAATATGTACATAAAGATATATGAATGAGTGGTGGTACAGAACGGCATGGCAAGATGCAGTAGATGGTATAGAGTACGGTATATACATATGAGATGAGTACTGTAGGGTATGTAAACATAAAGTGGCATAGTTTAAAGTGGCTAGTGGTACATGTATTACATAAGATGGCAAGATGCAGTAGATGATATAGAGTACAGTATATACATATGAGATGGGTAATGTAGGGTATGTAAACATTATATTAAGTGGCATTGTTTAAAGTGGCTAGTGGTACATTTTTACATAATTTCCATCAATTCCCATTTTTAAAGTGGCTGGAGTTGAGTCAGTATGTTGGCAGCAGCCGCTAAATGTTAGTGTTGGCTGTTTAACAGTCTGATGGCCTTGAGATAGAAGCTGTTTTTCAGTCTCTCGGTCCCTGCTTTGATGCACCTGTACTGACCTCGCCTTCTGGATGATAGCGGGGTGAACAGGCAGTGGCTTGGGTGGTTGTTGTCCTTGATGATCTTTATGGCCTTCCTGTGACATCGGGTGGTGTAGGTGTCCTGGAGGGCAGGTAGTTTGCCCCCGGTGGTGCGTTCTGCAGACCTCACTACCCTCTGGAGAGCCTTACGGTTGTGGGCGGAGCAGTTGCCGTACCAGGCGGTGATACAGCCCGACAGGATGCTCTCGATTGTGCGTCTGTAGAAGTTTGTGAGTGCTTTTGGTGACAAGCCGAATTTCTTCAGCCTCCTGAGGTTGAAGAGGCGCTGCTGCGCCTTCTTCACAACGCTGTCTGTGTGGGTGGACAATACAATTTGTCCGTGATGTGTACACCGAGGAACTTAACTTTCCACCTTCTCCACTACTGACCCGTCGATGTGGATAGGGGGGTGCTCCCTCTGCTGTTTCCTGAAGTCCACAATCATCTCCTTTGTTTTGTTGACGTTGAGTGTGAGGTTATTTTCCTGACACCACACTCCGAGGGCCCTCACCTCCTCCCTGTAGGCCGTCTCGTCGTTGTTGGTAATCAAGCCTACCACTGTAGTGTCATCCGCAAACTTGATGATTGAGTTGGAGGCGTGCATGGCCACGCAGTCGTGGGTGAACAGGGAGTACAGGAGAGGGCTCAGAACGCACCCTTGTGGGGCCCCAGTGTTGAGGATCAGCGGGGTGGAGATGTTGTTACCTACCCTCACCACCTGGGGGCGGCCCGTCAGGAAGTCCAGGACCCAGTTGCACAGGGCGGGGTCGAGACCCAGGGTCTCGAGCTTGATGACGAGTTTGGAGGGTACTATGGTGTTAAATGCTGAGCTGTAATCGATGAACAGCATTCTCACATGGGTATTCCTCTTGTCCAGATGGGTTAGGGCAGTGTGCAGTGTGGTTGCGATTGCGTCGTCTGTGGACCTATTGGGTCGGTAAGCAAATTGGAGTGGGTCTAGGGTGTCCGGTAGGGTGGAGGTGATATGGTCCTTGACTAGTCTCTCAAAGCACTTCATGATGACGGAAGTGAGTGCTACGGGGCGGTAGTCGTTTAGCTCAGTTACCTTAGCTTTCTTGGGAACAGGAACAATGGTGGCCCTCTTGAAGCATGTGGGAACAGCAGACTGGGATAAGGATTGATTGAATATGTCCGTAAACACACCAGCCAGCTGGTCTGCGCATGCTCTGAGGACGCGGCTGGGAATGCCGTCTGGGCCTGCAGCCTTGCGAGGGTTAACACGTTTAAATGTTTTACTCACCTCGGCTGCAGTGAAGGAGAGCCCGCAGGTTTTGGTAGGGGGCCGTGTCAGTGGCACTGTATTGTCCTCAAAGCGGGCAAAAAAGTTGTTTAGCCTGTCTGGGAGCAAGACATCCTGGTCCGCGACGGGGCTGGTTTTCTTTTTGTAATCCGTGATTGACTGTAGACCCTGCCACATACCTCTTGTGTCTGAGCTGTTGAATTGCGACTCGATTTTGTCTCTGTACTGGGACTTAGCCTGTTTGATTGCCTTGCGGAGAGAATAGCTACACTGTTTGTATTCGGTCATGTTTCCGGTCACCTTGCCCTGGTTAAAAGCAGTGGTTCGTGCTTTCAGTTTCACGCGAATGCTGCCGTCAATCCACGGTTTCTGGTTTGGGAATGTTTTAATCGTTGCTGTGGGTACGACATCGTCAATGCACTTCCTAATGAACTCGCTCACCGAATCAGCATATTCGTCAATATTGTTGTTGGACGCAATGCGGAACATATTCCAATCCGCGTGATCGAAGCAGTCTTGAAGCGTGGATTCAGATTGGTCGGACCAGCGTTGAACAGACCTGAGCGCGGGAGCTTGTTGTTTTAGTTTCTGTTTGTAGGCTGGAATCAACAAAATGGAGTCGTGGTCAGCTTTTCCGAAAGGTACTTTCGTACCTTATTGCGTACAGGATGGATGTTTTGGAATATTTTTTATTCATTAAAGACTTCCTTCTTTTCACTTTCATTTATGTTATTACTGTGGGGAGTAACTACAATGTTATTGATCCATCCTCAGTTTTCTCCTATCACAGCCTTGTAACTGGTTTAAAATCACAATTGGCCTCATGGTGAAATCTCTGAGTGGTTTCCTTCCACTCTGACAAATTATTTAGGAAGGATCTTTGTAGTGACTGGGTGTATTGGTACACCATCCAAAGTATAATTAATAACTGCCCCATGCTCAAAGGGATATTCAATGTCTGCTTTTTTTTTTTTGTCCATCAACCAATAGGTGCGCTTCTTTGCAAACCATTGGACAACCTCCCTGGTCTTTGTGGTTGAATATGTGCTTTTAAATTCACTGCTCGGCTGAGGGACCTTACAGATAAATGTATGTGTGAGGTACATAGGTGGTGCAGTCATTAAAAAATGTTTAACACCGTTATTGCATACAGTTAGTCCATGCAACTTAATAAAGTACTTGTTAAGCATATTTTTCTCCTGTTATTTAGGCTTGCCATAACACAGGGTGAATACTTATTGACTCAAGAAATTTGAGCTTTTTATTTTCTATTAATTTCTATTATTAATTTAAATCAAATTCCACTTTAACATTATTGGGTATTGTGTGTAGACCAGTGACATAAAACCTCAATTGTATCCATTTTAAATTCAAGCTGTAACACAACAGAATGTGGAAAAAGTCAAGGGGTGTGAATACTCTCTGAAGGCAATGTTGATCGGTGTCCCAGGTCAGTTGATCAGCAAAAACTCCTGGCCCCGTAAGGATAGATGTTTTGCTCAGTTATGACACAATTATTTTCTCATCTGAGCCTTCTTTTTAATCCACAGCAGTGACAGCGAGAAGTGGCACAACATTTCGGGCTGTGTTCAGACCGAGCTCACCACCTGTAATGAACTGTTCGGGCTGGGATGTGTGATGGTGCAAGTCCTGGCTCAGGAAGGCAACCGCACATCCAGATCCGGCGAAGCCTGTAGCTATGGTAACGGATCATTCAACTTCGCTCCTGATAGGCCAGATCCAAATTGTATACAGTTTGTCATGTCCAAGGCCTAGTCTGCTTCATCAGTAGGCCAGCACACTGGTAGCATTGTGGTTTGGTTCGAAAAGCTTGAGCAACGTTTTTTTTAAATCAAGTTTCCCTCTCTTTCTGACTCAACCACCCCTCTCTTTCTGACTCAACCACCCCTTCTCTTTCTGACTCAACCACCCCTTCTCTTTCTGACTCAACCACCCCTCTCTTTCTGACTCAACCACCCCTCTCTTTCTGACTCAACCACCCCTCTCTTTCTGACTCAACCACCCCTCTCTTTCTGACTCAACCACCCCTTCTCTTTCTGACTCAACCACCCCTTCTCTTTCTGACTCAACCACCCCTTCTCTTTCTGACTCAACCACCCCTTCTCTTTCTGACTCAACCACCCCTCTCTTTCTGACTCAACCACCCCTCTCTTTCTGACTCAACCACCCCTCTCTTTCTGACTCAACCACCCCTCTCTTTCTGACTCAACCACCCCTTCTCTTTCTGACTCAACCACCCCTCTCTTTCTGACTCAACCACCCCTCTCTTTCTGACTCAACCACCCCTTCTCTTTCTGACTCAACCACCCCTTCTCTTTCTGACTCAACCACCCCTCTCTTTCTGACTCAACCACCCCCTCTCTTTCTGACTCAACCACCCCTCTCTTTCTGACTCAACCACCCCCTCTCTTTCTGACCCACCCACCCCCTCTCTTTCTGACCCAACCACCCCTTCTCTTTCTGACTCAACCACCCTTCTCTTTCTGACTCAACCACCCTTCTCTTTCTGACTCAACCACCCCCTCTCTTTCTGACCCAACCACCCCTTCTCTTTCTGACCCAACCACCCCTTCTCTTTCTGACCCAACCACCCCTTCTCTTTCTGACCCAACCACCCCTTCTCTTTCTGACCCAACCACCCCTTCTCTTTCTGACCCAACCACCCCTTCTCTTTCTGACCCACCCACCCCTTCTCTTTCTGACCCACCCACCCCTTCTCTTTCTGACTCAACCACCCTTCTTTTTCTGATTCAACCACCCTTCTCTTTCTGACCCAACCACCCCTTCTCTTTCTGACCCAACCACCCCTTCTCTTTCTGACTCAACCACCCCTTCTCTTGCTGACCCAACCACCCCTTCTCTTTCTGACCCAACCACCCAGCTGATTCTTGCAGCCCTGAAGTCCAGTTGACCTCCAAGGAAGGACTTCTGATCGTAAACATGGTAAAGAACAACCGTCTACTGGAGGATAATGGAAAGCATTTTCAATACATCGTTCAATACGGCAGAGACGGGGAGGAGCTCAACGTGAGTAGCAATGTGGAAGCAAGCCAGGTTTAAAAAAATATATTTTTTTTTTTAAATGAATGCAGGTTTTTTTATCCAGCCCAGCACTGAAACACCGTATTCATCCAAGGTTTGGGCAATTCATTGGGAAGTTATCAGGTGTTTTGGTGATCCCCCACTGTAGGATGTTAGTGTGATCGAAGATGAGTTGATGTGCCTCTCTCTACCCTTGTTTTAGCAGGATCATGACTCCTCCACATCCCATACGACCATCAAAGGTCTGGATGTGGGCCGGAGGTACTGTGTACAGGTCCGGTATTACTGTTACCACAAACCCTTTGGAGCTCCCAGCACTCAACATTGTGAGTCCATCCAAGAGTCAGGTGAGGCTCATCCAGGCTTTCTTTATATTAGTTGACTTGCTGTTACCATTATCCTATCCTCTAATGCAGGTACTCCCAAACTGGGGTACGCCAAACAAAAATGTGTTTCACATAAAAAAATATATATATTCTTCACATTTTCAAACAGTCCATTAAATTTTTTACAACGGGGCTATCCGCAACTCTCCGCAACCATATTCAATGTGCGGGAGAAAATTGAGGCTGTGATTTAAGAAGTTGGAGCTCTTCTCCAGGTCTTTCCATCATTGTATGATTTTTTTTTTTTGTGTGCAAATGTGCAAATGAAGTTTACGGACAGTGTCAAATGTGATGTAGCGACGCACCTGAGTGAGTTGGTACACAATTACGAAACGGATGACACAAACAACTGGATTTGTTATCATGCCCTGCCCCCAGTCCACTTACCGATGTCTGAACAAGAGAGCCTCATCGAAATTGCAACAAGCGGTTCTGTGAAAATTTTATTTAATCAGAAGCCACTGCCAGATTTCTGGATTGGGCTACGCTCAGAGTATCCTGCCTTGGCAAATCGTGCTGTTAAGACACTGATGCCCTTTGCAACCACGTACCTACGTGAGAGTGGAGTCTCGGCCCTCACTAGCATGAAAACTAAATACAGGCACAGACTGTGTGTGGAAAATTATTTAAGACTGAGCCTCTCTCCAATACAACCCAACATTGCAGAGTTATGTGTATCCTTTCAAGCACACCCTTCTCATTAACCTGTGGTGAGTTATTCACAATTTTTGATGAACAAATAAGGTTTTATATGTAAGATGGTTAAATAAAGAGCGAAATTATTGATCATTATTTGTGCCCTGGTCCTATAAGAGCTCTCTGTCACTTCCCATGAGCCGGGTTGTGACAATAACTCACTCATTCTTGTGTTTAATAAATGTATTGAATAGTGTGTGTGTAGCAGGCTTACAATGATGGCAACAACAAAAAACATTTGAGAGTGCGCGACCCTGGTGCTAGAGGGGGTACGCAGCTGACCCTGGTGCTAGAGCGGGTACGCAGCTGACCCTGGTGCTAGAGGGGGTACGCAGCTGACCCTGGTGCTAGAGGGGGTACGCAGCTGACCCTGGTGCTAGAGGGGGTACGCAGCTGACCCTGGTGCTAGAGGGGGTACGCAGCTGACCCTGGTGCTAGAGGGGGTACGCAGCTGACCCTGGTGCTAGAGGGGGTACGCAGCTGACCCTGGTGCTAGAGGGGGTACGCAGCTGACCCTGGTGCTAGAGGGGGTACGCAGCTGACCCTGGTGCTAGAGGGGGTACGCAGCTGACCCTGGTGCTAGAGGGGGTACGCAGCTGGAGGTTGAATGTTTGAAGGGGTACGGGATGATAAAAGTTTGGGAACCACTGTTCTAATGATAACACTTCACCTAGTAACTCCTCCTTCTCTCAAAACACTCAAAGGACAGTTTTAAGTACACCACCTCGTTCACGAAAATGGTTCGCTCCTACAGAGAGTGAGTCACGTGGCCATGGCTTGCTATGTACAGTGTATTCGGGAAGTATTCAGACTCCTTGACTATTTCCACATTTTGTTATGTTACAACCTTATTCTAAAATTGATTACATACTTTTTTTCACCTCATCAATCTACACAAAATACTCCATAATACCTCCAGAACAGCCTGACTTCTTCGGGGCATGGAAACGTTTCCAAATTGGTATCAACAGACCTAACGTGTGCCATGAAAACAATCTCCCACACCATTACACCACCGCCACCAACCTTGACTTTTTCCACATTTTGGTACGTTACAGCCTTATTCTTAAATTGATTAAATCGTTTTTTCCCCCTCATCAATCCGTTTAATAAAAAAACTAATTTTGCAAAAATGTAAAAAATTTGGACACCTACTCATTCAAGGGTTTTTCTTTACTTTTACTATTTTATACATTGTAGAATATTAGTGAAGACATCAAAACTATGAAATAACACATATGGAATCATGTAGTAACCAAAAAAGTGTTGAACAAATAATTATATTTGAGATTCTTCAAAGTAGCCACCCTTTGCCTTGATGACAGCTTTGCACACTCTTGGCATTCTCTCAACCAGCTTCACCTGGATTTTTTAATTTTTTTAATTTAACCAGGTAGGCTAGTTGAGAACAAGTTCTCATTTGCAACTGTGACCTGGCCAAGATTAAGCAAAGCAGTTTGACACATACAACAACACAGAGTTACACATTGAATAAACAAACATACAGTCAATAATACAATAGAAAAATCTATATACAGCATGTGCAAGAGAGGTAAGGCAATAAATAGGCCATGGTGGCAAAGTAATTACAATATAGCAATTAAACACTGGAATGGTAGGATGTGCAGAAGATGAATGTGCAAGTTGAGATACTGGGGTGCAAAGGAGCAATATACTGTAGATAAATAAATACAGTATGGGGATGAGGTAGATTGGATGGGCTATTTACAGATGAGCTATGTGAGCTGCTCTGACAGCTGGTGCTTAAAGCTAGTGAGGGAGGTAAGAGTCTCCAGCTTCAGAGATTTTTGCAGTTCGTTCCAGTCATTGGCAGCAGAGAACTGGAAGGAGAAGCGGCCAAAGGAAGAATTGGCTTTGGGGATGACCAGTGAGATATACCTGCTGGAGCGCTTGCTACTTTTCCAACAGTCTTGAAGGAGTTCCCACATATGCTAAGCACTTGTTGGATGCTTTTCCTTTACTCTGCGGTCCAACTCATCCCAAACCATCTCAATTGGGTTGAGGTTGGGTGATTGGAGGCCAGGTCATCTGATGCAGCACTCCATCACTCTCTTTCTTGGTCAAATAGCCCTTACACAGCCTGGAGGTGTGTTGGGTCATTGTTCTGTTGATAAATGAGAGTCCCACTAAGCGCAAACCAGATTGAATGGCGTATCGCTGCAGAATGCTGCTGTTTAAGTGTACCTTGAATTCTAAATAAATCACTGACAGTGTCACCAGCAAAGCACTCCCACACCACCACCTCCATGCTTCAAGTACTGAGTACTTATGTAAATGCCGCACTGCTTCTTGATACAATGGCCATTTAACCTGGAAGCCAGCCGCACCAATGTGTCGAAGGAAACACCTGGCAACCGTGTCAGCATGTACTGTGCCCGGCACGCCACAGGAGTCAGTAGTGTGTGATGGGACAAGGACATCCCCTAACCCGGACGACGCTGGGCCAATTGTGCACCACCCAATGGGCTGCGACCGAGCCTGGACTCGATTCCAGGATCTCTAGTGGCACATTTAGCACTGTGATGCAGAGCCTTAGACCATTGCGCCACTCGGGAGGCCCTCAGTTTTTTATATTTAATAAATTAACAAAAATGTCTAAAATCCTGTTATTGCTTTGTCATTATGGGGTATTGTGTGTAGATTGATGAGGAAAAAAAACAATTTAATCAATTTTAGAATTAGGCTGTAACCTACCAAAATGTGGAAAAAGTAAAGCGGTCTGAGTACTTTCCGAAGGCACTGTATATATCTATATACAGTTGAAGTCGGAAGTTTACATACACCTTAGCCAAATACATTTAAACTCAGTTTTTCACAATTCCTGACATTTAATCCTTGTACAAATCCCCCGTCTTAGGTCAGTTAGGATCACCACTTTATTTTAAGACTGAAATGTCAGAATAATAGAAGAGAGCATGATTTATTTCAGCTTTTATTTCTTTCATCACATTCCCAGTGGGTCAGAAGTTTACATACACTCAATTAGTATTTGGTAGCATTGCTTTTAAAACTTCTTTAGGGCTGCAATCCCGTTAACGGGATCGATATGACAACAGCCAGTGAAAGTGCAGGGCGCTAAATTCAAACAACAGAAATCTCATAATTAAAATTCAAGTATTTCACACCATTTTAAAGATACACTTCTTGTTAATCCCACCACCGTGTCCGATTTGAAAAAGGCTTTACAGCGAAAGCACCACAAACGATTATGTTTGGTCACCGCCAAATCACAGAAAAACACAGCCATTTTTCCAGCCAAAGACAGGAGTCACAAAAAGCAGATATAGAGATAAAATTAATCACTAACCTTTGATGATCTTCATCAGATGACACTCATAGGACTTCATGTTACACAAAACATGTATGTTTTGTTCGATAAAGTTCATATTTATATCCCAAAATCTCAGTATACATTGGCGCGTTGTGTTCAGTAGTTCCAAAAACATCCGGTGATTTTGCAGAGAGCCGCATCAATATCCAGAAATACTCATAATAAACGTTGATCAGAGATCAAGTGTTTATACATGGAATTTTAGATCCACTTCTCCTTAATGCAACCGCTGTGTAAGATTTCAAATAAACTTTACGGAAAAAGCAAACCATGCAATAATCTGAGGTCGGCACTCGGAGCCCAGTCAAGACAAAAATATATCCGCCATATTTTGCAGTAAACAGAAGTCAGAAATAACATTATAAATGTTCACTTACCTTTGATGATCTTCATCAGAATGCACTCCCAGGAATCGCAGTTCCACAATAAATGTTTGATTTGTTTGGTAATGTCCATCATTTATGTCCAAATAGCTACTTTTGTTAGCGTGTTTGGTAAAGAAATCCAAAGTCACGAAATGTCAAACTTCCGTAACAGTCAGTAAAAACATGTCAAACGATGTATTGAATCAATCTTTAGGATGTTTGTTCCAACTTCAATAATGTTCCAACCGGAGAATTCCTTTGTTTTCAGAAATGCGATAGAACTGAGCTCGCTCTCACGTGAACTCGCATGGTCAGCGCATGTTCAGGTCATGGCAGACCTTACTCAATCCCCTCTCATTCGGCCCCCTCACAGTAGAAGCATCAGACAACGTTCTAAAGACTGTTGACATCTAGTGGAAGCCTTAGGAAGTCAAAATGACCCATATCCCACTGTGTATTCGATTGTCGGTGAGTTGAAAACCTACAAACCTCAGATTTCCCACTATCTGGTTGGATTTTCTTCTCAGGTTTTTGCCTGCCATATGAGTTCTGTTATACTCACAGACATCATTCAAACAGTTTTAGAAATGTCAGAGTGTTTTCTATCCAAAACTAATAATACTATGCATATATTAGCAACTGGGACTGAGGAGCAGGCAGTTTACTCTGGGCACCTCTGGGCACCTTTTCATCCAAGCTACTCAATATTGCCCCTGCAGCCATAAGAAGTTAAATTGTTTAACTTGGGTTAAACATTTCGGGTAGCCTTCCACAAGCTTCCCACAATAAGTTGGGTGAATTTTGGCAGAGCTGGTGTAACAGTCAGGTTTGTAGTCCTCCTTGCTCACACATGCTTTTTCAGTTCTGCCCACAAATTTTCTATGGGATTGAGGTCAGGGCTTTGTGATGGCCACTCCAATACCTTGACTTTGTTGTCCTTAAGCCATTTTGCCACAACTTTGTAAGTATGCTTGGGGTCATTGTCCATTTGGAAGACCCATTTGCGACCAAGCTTTAACTTCCTGACTGATGTCTTGAGATGTTGCTTCAATATATCCACATAATTTTCTTACTTCATGATGCCATCTATTTTGTGAAGTAGACCAGTCCCTCCTGCAGCAAAGCACCTCCACAACATGATGCTGCCACCCCCATACTTCACGGTTGGGATGGTGTTCTTCGGCTTGCAAGCCTCCCCCTTTTCCCTCCAAACATAACGATGGTCATTATGGCCAAACATTTATTTTTTTTAATTATCAGAATATAGGGCATTTCTCCAAAAAGTACGATCTTTGTCCCCATGTGCAGTTGAAAACCATAGTCTGGCTTTTTTTTGGTGGTTTTGGAGCAGTGACTTCTTCCTTGCTGAGCGGCTTTTCAGGTTATGTTGCTGTAGGACTCGTTTAACTGTGGATATAGATACTTTTGTACCTGTTTCCTCCAGCACCTTCACAAGGTCCTTTGCTGTTGTTCTGGGATTGATTTGCACTTTTTGCATCAAAGTAAAAATGTGGCTCCTCCACATTCAAATTCGTGTATTTAAACTTCTGACTCACTGGAATTGTGATACAGTGAATTATAAATTAAATAATCTGTCTGTAAACAATTGTTGGATTTTTTTTGTGTGTCATGTACAAAGTAGATGTCCTAACCGACTTGCCAAAACTATAGTTTGTTAACAAGAAATTTGTGGAGTGGTTGAAAAACGAGTTAATGACTCCAACCTAAATGTATGTAAACTTCCGACTTCAACTGTATCCATATCAATCTATATGCTCCCTATTTCTTTGTGTAGGATGTGTGTTACCTTCCTGTACAGAAAGGACACGGAAAAAGAAGATTGTGGCGATCAGTGTGACCTTGACCATCCTGTTGGGTGTCTTGGTAGTGGGCCTTACGCTCTTCATCTACAGGCACCATAAGAAAATCAAACAGTTCCTTCAGCCCCCACTACGGTTACCAGACCACTATTGTGAGGTACGTCTTTCCACGGATACAATAACCATAGATGTGTTTCATGTGATAACAGCGTCTGTTCATCTGGGTGCCTGTTAACTAAATGCCCTTTCATTTTAGTCAGATTTTAGTCCCATCACATTTTGTAATACCTCCTTTACCTATAGTAAACATACAGTGTCTTCTGAAAGTTTTCTTACCCCTTGACTTATTCCACATTTTGTTGTTGTTAGAGCCTAAAATCTAAATGGATGTAATAGATGTCTCACCCATCTCAACACAATACCCCATAATGACAAAGTGAAAACATGTTTCTAGAAATGTTTGTAAATTTATTGAAAATTAATTACAGATCTCATTTGCTTAACTATTAAGTATTCACAACTCTTTGGTATAAAACTCCAACCTGAGTTCAGGTGCATCCAATTTACTTTTATCGTCCTTGAGATGCAAGGAAGAATGGGAGAAAATCCCCAAATCCAGATGTGCAAAGCTGATACAAACATACCCAAGACGACTCAAAGCTGATACAAACATACCCAAGACGACTCAAAGCTGATACAGACATACCCAAGACGACTCAAAGCTGATACAGACATACCCAAGACGACTCAAAGCTGATACAGACATACCCAAGACGACTCAAAGCTGATACAGACATACCCAAGACGACTCAAAGCTGATACAGACATACCCAAGACGACTCAAAGCTGATACAGACATACCCAAGACGACTCAAAGCTGATACAGACATACCCAAGACGACTCAAAGCTGATACAGACATACCCAAGACGACTCAAAGCTGATACAGACATACCCAAGACGACTCAAAGCTGTAATCACTGCCAAAGGTGCTTCTACAAAGTGTTGACTCAGGGGTGTGAATACTAATGTAAATGAGATTTCTCTATTTTATTTTCAATACATTTCTAAAAACATGTCTTCACTATGGGATATTGTGTGTAGATGGGTGGGGGGGGGGTAATATTTAATACATTTTGAATTCAGACTAACAAGAGAATACTTTCTGTAGGCTCTGTATGTTTACTATAGGTTAATGAGGCAATACAAATGTGATGTGACAAAAATAAAGGGCATTTAGTTAACTAAAATGGCCCCGTTTTCATCATTTTGGAAAATAACTTGACTAAATCATTGTTCAAATAACAAAAATGACTTAATGCTATTTTATCTATTTATTTTAGTCTAAATTAATCAGATTAGACTAAATCTAAAGAAGTGCCAAAATTAACAGACATCTATTGGGACTCCCCTGCATAAATAAAATGCATCAGTTGCCTTGTGCGAGCCAGAATGGCCCATAGGGCAGGAGCCTATCTCCTGTTTCTGTAGCGTTAGGCCCCTTGATGTACAAGTAGCTCACAACCCCTGGACAAAGCGCTAACAACTTTTTCATGATTGGGTTCATTTTCCAGTACCTGTCAGGGGATTTCCCCCAGCAGGCCCTGTCCCTCACAACTAGTCCCTGTGAAGAACGTCATGATCTCATCTCCATCGTCTGCCGTGAAGAGGACCTGTCGGATCTGATTCCTGAGTCTGACAGAGAACAGGGTTATGACTCTCCTAACGGACTGGATTTATTAGATCATGAAGAATCATCCGTTGATCCTGTCACTTCAGACATGACACTTTTTCACTCCGTTAGGATTTGAGATGAACTTGATAGCGTCAATACATTAACTAGGGGCGGCAGGTAGCCTAGTGGTTAACGTGTAGGCAAGGTAAAAATCTGTCGTTCTGCCCCTGAGCAAGGCAGTTAACCCACTGTTCCCCGGTAGGCCGTCATTGTAAATAAGAATTTGTTCTTATTTACAGCTGATTTGCCAAGTGAAATAAAGTTTTAATTTTTTAATTTTAATAAAATAAAATAAAAACAATAGTAGGCCTGGCTATTGCACTGTTTCCACTCCGAAAGCCTTGTCTAGCATCAGCTACCAACATTATTGTTGATCAAAAGAAACTATTTTACAATAAAGTAAACTTCTGTGGGTATTTTAGTTTGTTCTGCAACCGAGGCCAGAGAAAGATGCTTGTGTCTCAGTAATTACACCTACCCAGTAATGACTGGATATTCATTGGATAATAATAGGTGCAATCAGGTAGTTCAGCTAAAAATAGAACATAAAATAGAACATTTCTAATTCGTTTTAGGAAAGTCCATTGCTGAGGGTTTCTAGAAAAGTAAGAAAGTGTCCTTGGGCCAGGACTTAAATTGAGCATTTTTTGTTTGTAACATTACTGCTGTATATTACAAATCTGTACATTTCAAACTATTTCTTTAGTATTAAAAAATAATTCGGAAGTTTTTAATGGGGTACTCTGGGATTTAAGCAATGCTAACTACCGTTAGTGCAATGATTGGGAAGTTCATGGGTAACTGCTAACAGGTCATTTCACGAACCAATTAAATGACATTTTCCCCTGAGGTGTATGTATGTTCAAAGTTTGTTATGTCTTAAGTGTAAAAGTTTGTTGAGACCTATGCTGTCACTTTATACAAGCGTTGTCCACGTACTGATTGAATGTATTTTTATATTCTATTTCTTCTGTCAATTCCTTTATTACTTCATGCTGTTCATAAAGTTTGGACACATTCAAGGGTTTTTCTTTATTTTTTACTATAGTGAAGACCACAAAACACTGAAATAACACACAGAATCATGTAGTACCCCCCCCAAAAAAGTGTGAACAAATCAAAATGTATTTTGTATGTTAGATTCTTCAAAGTAATGTTGGGTTCTGAGAATATGAAATATACTGTAGAGACCCGCACAGACAGCTGTGTGTTATGTTAGGCTAGGAGGTGGTTGTGTTGTACTTACCAGTACCCAGTGTTCGCGGGGTCCGACATGTCAATCAACTTGCTATCTGCCAATCACGGGAATGCCTGGAATGTTCTGATGCCGGGCATCGTGGCGGTTGGCGGAGTGGCGTGGAGGGGGGTTGGGCAGGGGGGTGGAGCATTGGAAGTTAAGACCAGGTTTAGCCTTTGTTCTCTCTCTCTTACGTCTGGCCTTCACAAGAGAAGGTCACGGTTGGCTTGTGGGTTATCTTTCATTTATTTGGCGTGGGCTACGGCCAAACAGTAGCCTGTGTAAAGTTGGGTTAATAAACTGTCAATTCGTAAACTCAAGCCTCTGTCTGGACAATTGTTCCTTTATGACCTAGTCAGGTCATTACAATACTTATTTAAGTCACTGAGGGAGAGAGGGTAATGTATAACATTTACAATATGTCAGGATGTGTTATTGTTAGCCATCAGGGATCCTCTGGGAGGAGAAGAGACACAGTCTGGTACCAGGCACCATAACAGCCGTGAGTTGGGCAGGCAAGCGATCACATGTGGCAGGCATTGAAAAGAGGTGATACCTCCTGTACTACTAGCACCTCAACAACTGCCAACTCTGGTACTACTACCATCTATAGTACTACCGCCTCCACTACTACTACCACCACTACTACTACCATCTCTACGACTACCATCTATAGTACTACCACCATTACTACTACTTCCATCTATAGTACTACCAAATCTACTACTAACACCTCTACTACCACTACCAGCTCTACTACTACCGTCTCCACTACTACTACTACCACCTCTACTACTACCACTGTAAGAAATTGTAATAGATACTGGAAACTTGTTATAACAACTTCTCAACACAAGCTATACTTTGCACAACATGCACCCACCCCCCCGCTTTTCTCTCAGACACATTCTGCTCTCATCAGATAACAACCACAGACACACACACCCAGAACAGGCCCCTGCAACAACAACACGCACACACATTATTTTCAAGGTTGGGACTCGAAGATAAAGAACAATGTTAAGAGCCAATGGAACGTCGACACCAGGCCCGAACAGGACTACCCACGACCCAGATCGACCAATCCGACGAACAGACTCCCAGAATATACCTACGTCATTTTATTGTATAAATGATCTGCACACCATGTTTCGGGGCTCCTTCCGATAGTTC
The DNA here is from genome assembly GCF_029448725.1 of Salvelinus fontinalis. Classification (NCBI taxonomy): domain Eukaryota; kingdom Metazoa; phylum Chordata; class Actinopteri; order Salmoniformes; family Salmonidae; genus Salvelinus; species Salvelinus fontinalis. Next base: position 2,377,040 of record NC_074687.1, read on the forward strand.
CATAAGAACTAGACGAACGAGTCCGTGCAGCACGCTTTGCCAGATATCTTTACCTTTGAATAAACTGCCTTTACTATATCTAAAGTCCACCCTGTCTAGCGTCTCAACTTGGTCTCATTTCTCCAGTAACGATTCATCAACACCACCACTACCACTACTACTACCATCTATAGTACTACCACCTCCACTACTACCACCTCTAATACTACTACCACCTCCACTACTACCACCTCTAATACTACTACCACCTCCACTACTACCACCTCTAATACTACTACCACCTCCACTACTACCACCTCTAATACTACTACCACCTCCACTACTACCACCTCTAATACTACTACCTCTAATACTACTACTACCACCTCCACTACTACCACCTCTAATACTACTACTACCACCTGTAATACTACTACTACCAGCTCCACTACTACGACTACTACTACTACCATCTCTACTACTACTACCACTACTACTACCATCTCTACTACTACTACCACTACAACTACCATCTCTACTACCACTACTACTACTACTACTACAACCTCCACTTCTACTACTACCTCCACTTCTACTACTACTACCATCTCTACTACCACTACTACTACCATCTCTACTACCACTACTACTACCATTTACATTTTACATTTACATTTAAGTCATTTAGCAGACGCTCTTATCCAGAGCATCTCTACTACTACTACTACTACCACCTCCACTTCTACTACTACCTCCACTTCTACTACTACTACCACCTCCACTTCTACTACTACTACTACCATCTCTACTACCACTACTACTACTTGTTCCGGAGTTCCAAATTAAGCAGCAGCAGCTGAAAAGATGAGCTCCTACAAATATTGAAATTTAAATGTTTTTTTAGAGTAAAGTACATCGAAAAAATCAAAAGAAAACTGCAAACTGAATAGGAGACCAAACAAGCAGCAAACAAAGAAGAAAGGCTTTTGAAAAAGTAACAATTTTTTCATAAAATTATACCGTTTTCTTAGCTAGCTAAGTTGTTTACCTGTTGCTAGGCAGTTGCTAGGGACATTCCTGGAAGAAGCAAGCTAACTAACAAGGAGTGTCTAGTTGGCAGAAGAGAAGAAGGGACAAAGAAGGGACAAAGTGGGACAAAATAAGGACAGAAGAAAAGGGAAAGGGGGGAAAGGGGACATTAAGGTGAAGCAGTCCTCTAAAGACACAAAAGACAATAATACAAGAAACAACACTTCTATTGCCTCTCCCTCTACGATACGCACTTCCGGGTTGGAGCGAGTAGTTGCATTCCGCTTTGCTCCACAGGTAGTATTACATTTTCATTTCATTACAGTACAACAGTTTGATTTGTTTGATCTTAGCTGGCTACATAGCCGTCTTTGTATCCAAGATAATTGTGTAGTCTAGAGTAATTGTCGAGGTTACCTAGCCAGTTAGAGGTTACCTAGCCAGCTACACTTTCAAACAAAGTCAACAACGCAGCCACTGCTAGCTAGCCTATTTCACTAGCCAGCAGTACTATATCATTTTAGTCAATAAGATTTTTTGCAACGTAAGCTTAACTTTCTGAACATTCGAGACGTGTAGTCCACTTGTCATTCCAATCTCCTTTGCATTAGCGTAGCCTCTTCTGTAGCCTGTCAACTATGTGTCTGTCTATCCCTGTCCTCTCCTCTCTGCACAGACCATACAAACGCTTCACACCGCGTGGCCGCTGCTACTCTAACCTGGTGGTCCCAGCGCGCACGACCCACGTGGAGTTCCAGGTCTCAGGCAGCCTCTGGAACTGCCGATCTGCGGCCAACAAGGCAGAGTTCATCTCAGCCTATGCTTCCCTCCAGTCCCTCGACTTCTTGGCACTGACGGAAACATGGATTACCACTGATAACACTGCTACTCCTACTGCTCTCTCCTCGTCTGCCCACGTGTTCTCGCACACCCCGAGAGCTTCTGGTCAGCGGGGTGGTGGCACTGGGATCCTCATCTCTCCCAAGTGGACATTCTCTCTTTCTCCCCTGACCCATCTGTCTATCGCCTCCTTTGAATTCCATGCTGTCACAGTTACCAGCCCTTTCAAGCTTAACATCCTTATCATTTATCGCCCTCCAGGTTCCCTTGGAGAGTTCATCAATGAGCTTGACGCCCTGATAAGTTCCTTTCCTGAGGATGGCTCACCTCTCACAGTTCTGGGTGACTTTAACCTCCCCACGTCTACCTTTGACTCATTCCTCTCTGCCTCCTTCTTTCCACTCCTCTCCTCTTTTGACCTCACCCTCTCACCTTCCCCCCCTACTCACAAGGCAGGCAATACGCTTGACCTCATCTTTACTAGATGCTGTTCTTCCACTAATCTCATTGCAACTCCCCTCCAAGTCTCCGACCACTACCTTGTATCCTTTTCCCTCTCGCTCTCATCCAACACTTCCCACACTGCCCCTACTCGGATGGTATCGCGCCGTTCCAACCTTCGCTCTCTCTCCCCCGCTACTCTCTCCTCTTCCATCCTATCATCTCTTCCCTCTGCTCAAACCTTCTCCAACCTATCTCCTGATTCTGCCTCCTCAACCCTCCTCTCCTCCCTTTCTGCATCCTTTGACTCTCTATGTCCCCTATCCTCCAGGCCGGCTCGGTCCTCCCCTCCTGCTCCGTGGCTCGATGACTCATTGCGAGCTCACAGAACAGGGCTCCGGGCAGCCGAGCGGAAATGGAGGAAAACTCGCCTCCCTGCGGACCTGGCATCCTTTCACTCCCTCCTCTCTACATTCTCCTCCTCTGTCTCTGCTGCTAAAGCCAATTTCTACCACTCTAAATTCCAAGCATCTGCCTCTAACCCTAGGAAGCTCTTTGCCACCTTCTCCTCCCTCCTGAATCCTCCTCCCCCTCCTCCCCCCTCCTCCCTCTCTGCTGATGACTTCGTCAACCATTTTGAAAAGAAGGTCGACGACATCCGATCCTCGTTTGCTAAGTCAAACGACACCGCTGGTTCTGCTTACACTGCCCTACCCTGTGCTTTGACCTCTTTCTCCCCTCTCTCTCCAGATGAAATCTCGCGTCTTGTGACGGCCGGCCGCCCAACAACCTGCCCGCTTGACCCTATCCCCTCCTCTCTTCTCCAGACCATTTCCGGAGACCTTCTCCCTTACCTCACCTCGCTCATCAACTCATCCTTGACCGCTGGCTACGTCCCTTCCGTCTTCAAGAGAGCGAGAGTTGCACCCCTTCTGAAAAAACCTACACTCGATCCCTCCGATGTCAACAACTACAGACCAGTATCCCTTCTTTCTTTTCTCTCCAAAACTCTTGAACGTGCCGTCCTTGGACAGCTCTCCTGCTATCTCTCTCAGAATGACCTTCTTGATCCAAATCAGTCAGGTTTCAAGACTAGTCATTCAACTGAGACTGCTCTTCTCTGTGTCACGGAGGCGCTCCGCACTGCTAAAGCTAACTCTCTTTCCTCTGCTCTCATCCTTCTAGACCTATCGGCTGCCTTTGATACTGTGAACCATCAGATCCTCCTCTCCACCCTCTCCGAGCTGGGCATCTCCGGCGCGGCCCACGCTTGGATTGCGTCCTACCTGACAGGTCGCTCCTACCAGGTGGCGTGGCGAGAATCTGTCTCCGCACCACGTACTCTCACCACTGGTGTCCCCCAGGGCTCTGTTCTAGGCCCTCTCCTATTCTCGCTATACACCAAGTCACTTGGCTCTGTCATATCCTCACATGGTCTCTCCTATCATTGCTATGCAGACGACACACAATTAATCTTCTCCTTTCCCCCCTCTGATAACCAGGTGGTGAATCGCATCTCTGTATGTCTGGCAGACATATCAGTGTGGATGACGGATCACCACCTCAAGCTGAACCTCGGCAAGACGGAGCTGCTCTTCCTCCCGGGGAAGGACTGCCCGTTCCATGATCTCGCCATCACGGTTGACAACTCCATTGTGTCCTCCTCCCAGAGTGCTAAGAATCTTGGCGTGATCCTGGACAACACCCTGTCGTTCTCAACTAACATCAAGGCGGTGACCTGTTCCTGTAGGTTCATGCTCTACAACATTCGCAGAGTACGACCCTGCCTCACGCAGGAAGCGGCGCAGGTCCTAATCCAGGCACTTGTCATCTCCCGTCTGGATTACTGCAACTCGCTGTTGGCTGGGCTCCCTGCCTGTGCCATTAAACCCCTACAACTCATCCAGAACGCCGCAGCCCGTCTGGTGTTCAACTTTCCCAAGTTCTCTCACGTCACCCCGCTCCTCCGCTCTCTCCACTGGCTTCCAGTTGAAGCTCGCATCCGCTACAAGACCATGGTGCTTGCCTACGGAGCTGTGAGGGGAACGGCACCTCCGTACCTTCAGGCTCTGATCAGGCCCTACACCCAAACAAGGGCACTGCGTTCATCCACCTCTGGCCTGCTCGCCTCCCTACCTCTGAGGAAGTACAGTTCCCGCTCAGCCCAGTCAAAACTGTTCGCTGCTCTGGCACCCCAATGGTGGAACAAACTCCCTCACGACGCCAGGTCAGCGGAGTCAATCACCACCTTCCGGAGACACCTGAAACCCCACCTCTTTAAGGAATACCTAGGATAGGATAAAGTAATTCTTCTAACCCCCCCCCCCCCCCTTAAAAGAGTTAGATGCACTATTGTAAAGTGGTTGTTCCACTGGATATCATAAGGTGAATGCACCAATTTGTAAGTCGCTCTGGATAAGAGCGTCTGCTAAATGACTTAAATGTAAATGTAAATGTACTACCATCTCTACTACTACTACTACTACCTCCACTTCTACTACTACCATCTCTACTACTACTACTACTACTACCTCCACTTCTACTACTACCATCTCTACTACTACTACTACTACCACCTCCACTTCTACTACTACCTCCACTTCTACTACTACTACCACCTCCACTTCTACTACTACTACTACCATCTCTACTACCACTACTACCATCTCTACTACTACTACTACCTCCACTTCTACTACTACTAGGAAGGTCATTTCGGCTGTACTATAAAAGAACCATGTAGAAAGAGAGGGAGAGAGAAATGGAAAGTCATCAGACTCACTAGGAACCACATATCCTCCCCACAGGATCCAGATGAAATCGATGAGGGAACCAAACATCATCATGAAACCAATGAACAGCCATAGACGAGCTCCTGCAGAGTCACAGCAGAGACACACAACGTAAAATAACAAAAAACTACACAAAAACACACACACAAATATCCTTGACATAGAACCATTATGGATATCAAGACAAACAAACCTGTCTTGCCAATGCAGCCCTCTCCATAGCTGTCCCTTGTGGTAGATATTCTGAGTTAACAAATGAGAGCCAGAACCAACAACCAAATCTGGTTATACTTGATCAAAAAAAAAATGTTTTACCTCTTAATAAGGGAGCCATCACAACATGCACACAGAGTGAATATAGTGAGAGCTCAGTGATTCTGAGTTGGGGCTTGCATTATGTAGCCCAACTTTTGTTACATTTCCTTATTGAGACAGTTGTGGTGGATTGTGTCAAACCTAACCGATATCTACTGGATGAGGTGGCTAAATTGTGTCCTCTGTGTTCTCTTGTGAGTACTAAGAGAGATACTAACAGAGATACCTCGTTCCGAACATGCAAGTTTCAGAATACGGAGGGTGGGGTCAAGAACACGAGAGCCGTGGTGGATTAGGAACAGAGTTAGGTGAAAACAGCGATGTACACAACCAGAGTACAGGATTGTACATGCCTATTATTTAAAGTAATGCTAATACAAACATTTTTCGCCCCCACACCCTTCGCACCTGGTTATTAGATATTGTATTGATCATTCAAAAACACTCTGGTCTGGGTGCCTGCCCTGGCCGGTACTGATACCTTCTCTTTGTGTGTGTGTGTGTGTGTGTGTGTGTGTGTGTGTGTGTGTGTGTGTGTGTGTGTGTGTACATGAAGAAGGCTATGGTGGAGAAAACACATGTGGAAGGCATTGTTCATCTCCTGGGTTGGGTAGGACACTGCTGCATCCTATCATGATCCTCCAACCTAACCAGTGAAAAACAGAGAGAGAGAAATGTAGTTAGTTCATAGGGGTACAACTAAATGATGTAGGTTGGTAGCATTGTCAAGTTATTCAATTGAAGTCTTAACTACTTTGGCTGCATCAAATAAGTACATCAAAGTAAACAAATGAATTAACGCGGCCTAAAATTAACTATGACCTTATGCATTCTGTACTGTAGGCTGTCTTGACGGTTTTCGTCCTTTTCACTAAATAGTTCCTTTGTTAAAGTTGTCAGTCATCCTGCCACTGTCCCTCTGACAGAGATTTTTTTATGAAACAGCATAACGGCAGATATTATTTGAGTTTCTTCCTCAGTCTTTATTCAGAGCTACTGGCTGGGGGCAATGCTACCTTGCTCTGCCCAGATATGATCAATCATGTCAATACAACACACAGATCTTGATGTGCTGTTCTTCTGTCTGTTATTGTGTGGGTGTGTCAGTGACCCTCCAACAGATCTCATTTCCAACAGACAATGCAGATTGCCAAACATATTCAGAGTAGAACAGACCCACACACAGAGACACAGAGAGCGAGAGACTGCAGGTCTGCGCTAAATTGCCTCAGGGGAAACCAGCCTTACAAAGTCACTGCAATATCCTGCTCAATCTTTAGCCTCCAATGGAAGTGAGAGCAGCAAATGAAATTGAGCTCAGACTGAGAAAACCTTGAAAGATTGAAAGAACTCGGTCGATTTGCAATTGGCTGAAGGTATTTTCGAATGAGCAGCACATCTTTGGCACTCTATGGGGTGAAGTGTCGACCGCTATCCGAATGGCACCCAGCGGAGGAGGAAGAAGATGGCCCCATAATCCATGCAGGAGGTCATTACTTATCCTCTTCTGATGATTGAGATAGAAAACAAGAACCAAAAGAACTCAAGCTATGCGACAGAACGGCTTTTAAAGTCTCTCTCTGTCTTTACAATCAATGGTCACTTTGCTTTGATTGTTCTGTGACAAGATTGTTACGTCTGGGCAATTCCACGGTAACACGGAGTGATGCTGAGACTCAGACTTTTCGCTTTAAAACATATGTCAAAGTAAAACCAATGATCACAAAGTTGGACAAGCCATACAACTCTATGCACAAGGACTACGTTTAACCATTTAAAACTGTTAAAAGTAGGACCCTATGAAATCCACGTTGCAGACGGAATCACAGAAATGAATCCTGAAATGTTTTCATTGCACTTAGTATGAAATCAACTAAATGTATTGAACTTATCAGAAAATGAATTAATATACCCAAGATTATCATAAAACATGAACAAAATGCATCATTGATTCCAATAGTGTAACTTTGTGTTGATATATTGGGGGGGGTGGGGTTCAACACCCAGGGTCATGTCCCCCCAGGAGATTTTTTATTTATAAGAAATGGCTGTGAAAAGGTTGTTTCTGGTGAATTTACTGATCATTTGTTCCAATCAATATTAGGTATTTTCTGCATATACATTGTTCCTTCAAAGGACAAACTCACCATTGGTGTGCGTGGCCAATGACCTCTATTTTCATGTAATCTGTACCATAGCACTGCCTGGAGTTTGCTAAATGACATTGGCACTTGAAACCAGCGCTATGGTCATATGACACGAAAACAGAGGTCTTTTGGCCACGCATACCAATGGTCGGTTTGGCCTTTGAAAAAACAATGCATAGGCAGAAAATACCTCATCCCTACTATAAAAATATGGTGGGGGATATTTGATGTTAAGGGGCTATTTTGCTTCCACTGGTCGTAGGGGTCTCGTTAAAAATCAACAGCATCATGAAGAATCATGAACTTTACCAAGTACCAGGGCATTTTAGCTAAGAAATTTGTCCGCAAGTGGATCTTCCAGCAAGACAACAACCCCAAGCACACATCAAACCACAAAGAAAATGTTAATTGACCACAAAATCAACAGTTTGCAATGGCCATCTCTTGAAGAGGGCAGTCCATTAGCTCAGACAAAGGATATCAAGGATCTGGAAAGAATCTCTATGGAGGAATGATCTAAGATCCCTCCCAATGTGTTCTCCAATCTCATTAAACATTTGAGATAAAAGCTCTGTGTCGTTATCCTCGCAAGGGGAGGGTCTTAGATGGGATGGAATCATTTGGACCCCTATATTTTGTAGATTTTTTGTTTTTAATCCTGGACCTCAATACCAGGCAGTGTCAGAGGAAGGCCCTAGAAATGGCCAAAGACTCCAGCCACCCTAGTCAGACTGTTCTCTCTGCTACCACACGGCAAGCTGTACCGGAGCACCAAGTCTAGGTTTCCAGAGGCTTCTGAACAGATTCTACCCCCAAGCCATAAGGCTCCTGAACAGCTAATCAAATGGCTACCCAGACTACTTGCATTGCCCCCCCCCCCCCCCCCCATGCCGCTGTTACTCTCTGTTGTTATCATCTATGCATAGTCACTTTAATAACTCTACCTACATGTACATATTATCTCAATTACCTCGACACCGGTGCCAGCGCACATTGACTCTGTACCGGTACCCAGCTGTATATAACCTAGCTATTGTTATTTACTGCTGCTCTTTAATTATTTGTTATTCTTATTTCTTACTTATACTTTTTTTTGGGGGGGGGGGGGTATTTTTCTTAAAGTGCATTGTTGATTAAGGGCTTGTAAGTAATCATTTCACTATAAGGTCTACACCTGTTGTACTCGGCGCATGTGACAAATACAATTTGATTTGAAGAAGAAAAAGATCTCTTTCTCTGAGCATAACATAATGTAATATTTCTCAGTATTTGTATTATTTATTTCATACAGTCTGTTTTGCTCATCTTTATCAAGGGGACCCCACTGTATCTCAACTACAACTGAAATAGCAATAATTTCTGTATTACTTTAAACTGTTTTTCTAATCCATGTTGCATCAACACGGATTAACTCAAACTGGTTTAAATCAAGGTTCATCTATTAATCTTGTTGCACCCAATTTTAAACATTGTTTTAAATTAATCCTAGTTAAATTAAATCCTTCCTCTAATCTAAATTTAGTTTTCACTTTAAACCTAGATTAATTATAAGCCTGTTGGTGCAACCCACCTTAACAATTCACAAAGTCACCGCCAAACTTCTGTTTTAAACCGATATTCTAACTTTTCTACTCTTCACCTCTTCACTCTGCATGTAATATTTTTATAACAACTGTGAGACAATCAGCTCTGGTAACTTTCTTACCCCCCCCAAAAAATGATGCAGATACTATCTAAAATATAATTTTCCCCTCCATAAACGAGCCAACATATTGGGTCATATTATCAGGCTGCTGTGCCATTTAGCAATAAGCACTATTAATTATAATGTCACGTGCAGGCCAACTGATAGCATAGTGGCTGTGAATAGGGGCGGAATAGTAATTTAGACAGGTTACCTTCGCATTCTTGGGCATAGGGATTATGGTGGTCTGCTTGAAACATGTAGGTATTACAGACTCTGTCAGGGAGAGGTTGAAAATGTCAGTGAAGACACTTGCCAGTTGGTCCACGCATGCTCTGGGTACACACCCTGGTAATCCGTCTGGCCCTGCGGCCTTGTGAATGTTGACCTGTTTAAAATATCTTGCTCACATCGGCTATGGAGAGCGTGATCACACAGTCGTCTGGAACAACTGGTGCTCTCATGCATGCTTCTGTGTTGCTTGCCTTGAAGCGAGCCTAAAAGGCATTTAGCTCATCTGGTAGACTTGCGTCACTGGGCAGCTCGCAGCTGTGTTTCCCTTTGCAGTCTGTAATAGTTTGCAATCGCTGCCACATTCGACAAGCATCAGAGCCGGTGTAGCAGTGGTGGAAAAGGTACCCAATTGTCATACTTGAGTAAAAGTAAAGACACCTGAATAGAAATTTACTCAAGTAAAAGTGAAAGTCACCCAGTAAAATTACTACTTGAGTAAAAGTGTAAAAGTATTTGGTTTTAAATATACTTAAGTATCAAAAGTAAAAGTATAAATCATTTCAAATTGCTTATATTAAGCAAACCAGACGTGACCATTTTCTTGTTTTTAAAATGTATGGATAGAGCCAGGGGCACACTCCAACACTCAGACATTATTTACAGAAGATGCATTTGTGTTGAGTCCGGCAGAACATAGGCAGTAGGAATTACGTGTTCTCTTGATAAGTGTGTGAATTTCACAATTTCCTGTTCTGCTAAGCATTCAAAATGTAACGAGTACTTTTGGGTGTCAGGGAAAATGTATGATATTTATAATAAGTATAATATTTTCTTTAGGAATGTAGTGAAGTAGTCAAAAATATATATAGTAAAGTACAGATGCCCCAAAAAACTACTTAAGTAAAAATACTTTAAAAGTACTACTTAAGTACTTCACACTACTGCAGTGTAGTAGGATTCAACCTTAGTCCTGTATTGACGCTTTGCCTGTTTGATGGTTCATCTGAGGGCATAGCGGGATTTCTTATAAGCGTCCGGATTAGTGTCTCGCTCCTTGAAAGCGGCAGCAGATAGGATTCCTTATTGATTCCTTCAATATCATATAATTTGTCCCATACCCATTGCAGTGTTTTAAATATCAAAGAATGGGACATGTAGCTGTTTAGTGTAAATGAAAGAGAAGATGTGCCAAGTGTGGAGGGGAACATTATTACGGTGAATGTGGGAGCAATGTGAAGGTTAAGTGTTGTAGCCCTGAAGAAAGAACAGTGATGCCGAAACATTTGGTGTTTTACCCAATTCATTACTGGGAGTTATACAATATACTGTACCAGTCAAAAGTTTGGACACACCTACTCATTCAAGGGATTTTCTTTATTTGTACTATTTTCTACATTGTGGAATAATAGTGAAGACATCAAATACTATGAAATAAAACATATGGAATCATGTAGTAACCAAAAAGATGTAGATGTAGAGATGTAGTAGTCGTTTATTAAGGAAAGTCATGGTTAACACTATTATTGCACACAGAGCGAGTCCATGCACATGTTTACTCCCAAACAACACGGTTGAATACTTATTGACTCAAGACATTTGAGCTTTTCACTTTGAATTAATTTATAAACATTTCTATAAACATAATTCCACTTTGACATTATGGGCTATTGTGTGTAGAGCAGTGACACAAAATCAAAATGGCATCCATTTTAAATTCAGGCTGTAACAACAATATCTGGAAACAGTCAAGGGGTGTGAATAGTTTCTGAAGGCATTGTAGTTAATTACTCATCACGAAACAGTAAAAACACCTGGATCCCTTCCATATTGAAACCAAGAAGACTGAATAAGAAAGGAGAAATGAACCAGCTTACTGCTGTGCAATCTCACATGCAATGAAGTCAATTTCTATTGTAGATTCTCAACTTGAAATAAAAACTAAACGTTGGTTCTGGAAGTTCCAAGTTAACTCACAGATTCGAGGGTTTGTTTAAGAAGAGAGGAAAGAGAGGGGATATTGTGCATCGCAGGATCTCCTTACAAGCCATGCTCAACTTTTTTCCCTTCTGCAAACCCTAGCTACTGAGGACTGGGCCAAACCAAAAGCATAATTAGCGGCGGGGGGGATCCAATCCTAAAATGAGGAAATGAGTAGCACTGTGTGATGCAAAGACACAGAAAGCCATTAGCAGCCTGGTGCTTTAGAGTGGGAGAAAAAATCTTCACGGTGTATTGTTGAGGGGCGTCAAATTGAGTCGTCAACTTTCAACTTTCTGAAAAGGCAACGGCTCAGGAATGCGGGTGTGCGCATTTTTCTACCACTTGGTGGAGCCTTTAGCGATGATGCTAATGTAATGACAACCATCTTCTGGTAGATGGGAAAGGCTCCCAAAAACCTGTTCGATTAAATGATAACTACAAAGTAGCCTATAGGTGCCAGCTAATGTGAGCTAGCTATAAATGTTTGCCGTTATCAGCTGCCTACTTGACTACTTGACTAGCTGAGACTGCTACTGTTAGTGAGCTAACATGCTGACCACACCGCTCGCGTCGCATGCGTTTGTGCGAGTGTTGCAAAAGAAATTGACACATACTTGTTATTCAGTCATTGCACCCACACATTTGTGACGCTTAATGTTCTGCAAGTCCCGCCTCTCTCGTCTCTTCATTTGTTTTTAGGAGCATATACCCACGTGGGTGATTGAAAGATGATCTGTGGTAACGGCAAGCTAGCTAGCTAAATTGCCATAAATTATAAATGCTTTTCGACCTGTCACCAAATGAATATAGTTGGTTCAGAGTTATTTCAACCTGTGTGTCCTGATTGCGTCTGGTTCTGGTGGACCAAATCAACATGCGCACGATGGCGCACGCGGACGAGCGGTCTGGTCAGCATGCGAGACTACAAGCTTCAAGCTAGCCATATGAGTAGCACGTAAAACCTACACTGCGAACTCTAAACAGATATTTAGTGAAATATTGTATTAATTATCATTAATTATAACAAGGTTTGCTGTTCATCTAGTTAGCTAGCCGAAATTAGAATGCTAGCTAGCTAGCGTTACGTAGCTAGCACTGATGCAGTGTCTCTGCTTCATCTATTCAACAGCCAGGTGCTTTATGGCAACAACAGGGCATAAATGTTTTGAATTAACTCAATCGTAGAATCGTGACTCGTAGAAATGTTTCATTTTGCTCACCTCAATGGTAACGTTATCAGTTTCCATTTAGCAACGCTACAGCGACGTCGCTACATTGTACCAAGGAGGCGTGCTTACCAATCACAGCAAGGCAATCAATCACTCTTTGTTTATAGAAAAGTCACTCTAGTTATCAAGTAATGTACAGTGGCTTGTCAAAAAAGAAAATAACACTATGTAAACTAAGTGGAGGATTTGCTTTACTTTCAAAATCAGACTCTCCAATAGCTGCTCTTTGTTGTATAAATAGTTATTCCAGTCATGCTACTACCAATACAAATCAAATTTTATTAGTCACATGTTCCAAATACAACAGTGAAATGCTTACTTACGAGCCCCTAACCAAAAATGCAATTTCCCCAAAAATATGGATAAGAATAACAGGGGAGGGGGGGTCTGTAGTTTCTGCAGCTGAACAGTTGGGACATGAACCGGTGTTGTGTGTTCTCATCTTATGGAGAGATTAATTGAGGCCTTTGTGTCCTTTGCAGTGACACCACTCCTCCCCATGAGTCATCATTTCATTGGGGGATGTGTCAGGGGAGGGGTTAAAAAGAGTTTTGACAGAGAGAAGCCACAGTAGTTCACAGTGCAGGAGAGAGACCAGAAGGACACTACATGCCCACTGGGCACACACTGGTTGAGAATCAACGTTGTTTCCACGTCATTTCCATTAAGTTACGTTGAACAAGGGGATTTCTAGGACAATGAGATGTTTCATACATAATTGCCCAGGAGGAAGGCAGGTCTGGACTTCACACGCTGAATGATACACCCTATGACGGCTTCCGATTTATTAATGGGGGTGGGGGTGGGGGTGTCCTGCTTTGTAGCATTTCACAAAATGCTTTGTGTTATACTGATTACACTATACGTGTTTGTGAGTGTAGATTTTTATTTTTATTTTACCAGGTAAGTTGACTGAGAACACGTTCTCATTTGCAGCAACGACCTGGGGAATAGTTACAGGGGAGAGGAGGGGGATGAAAGAGCCAATTGTAAACTGGGGATTATTAGGTGACCATGATGGTTTGAGGGCCAGATTGGGAATTTAGCCAGGACACCGGGGTTAACACCCCTACTCTTACGATAAGTGCCATGGGATCTTTAATGACCTCAGAGAGTCAGGACACCCGTTTTTAACGTCCCATCCGAAAGACGGCACCCTACACAGGGCAGTGTCCCCAATCACTGCCCTGGGGCATTGGGATATTTTTTTTAGACCAGAGGAAAGAGTGCCTCCTACTGGCCCTCCAACACCACTTCCAGCAGCATCTGGTCTCCCATCCAGGGACTGACCAGGACCAACCCTGCTTAGCTTCAGAAGCAAGCCAGCAGTGGTATGCAGGGTGGTATGCTGCTGGCAATATGGTTGTCCTTGTTCCATTGGATGTCTTTCAGCAATGTTCCTATTGGCGGATTCATTGCAACAAAAAAAAATCCAGTCTCTGAAAGACTACAACTTGTGTTGGGTGATTCTTCGTGTTCTGGCCCCCGTCTCTCCCCAAGGCGGGCTTTTTTTTTTAAAGGAGACAGACACTAACAACACAAACCTTCGGGCAAAATTGAAAGTACCGACCAGAAACAATGGCTTCAAGTGATCCTCTCATTAACACGAATTCGATGATGGAGAATTTTTTTTAATGTTCTATTAGGTACATGGTGACATTCAACCATACATTTCAACTGGAATATAGCGAAGAGGATTTGAAACAAAGAGTTGGATTTAGCTAATGTTAGAAGCTCACAGTCGATGCCAGCACAAAGAGGGCAGATGACAAATATGGTGCCTAGCTAACTAAGTTATTTTTCCTGCAAGCTACCTTGCAAGCTACCATAGTTGACGAGGGTTGACATTGGTTATGATTATAACCGTGGATGGATTTAAATCTTGCGGAATTATAGGCATGATGCAAGATAGGATTCCAACCAGATGTAAATAACAAGTATTGTATATCCAGCTAGCTAGCTAGCTAAGTTTACTAGCAACCCGTGAGGAGAAACAATAATACAACACTTTACTGTTGTAAATCTCTAAAACTGAAGCTGGTTTTACAATACAAATATTTGCCTAAGCATGCCTGATTAGATATGGCTGTAGGTAGGTACTGTCTGCCTACCTACCTAGGTACATTTGTACGGTTTGGTCACTGTGCAGAGGTTAAGAGTGTAAGAAATTGTAATAGATACTGTAAACTTGTTATAACAACTTCTCAACACAAGCTATACTCTGCACAACATGCACCAACCCCCCCGCTTTTCTCTCTGACACATTCTGCTCTCATCAGATAACAACCCCAGACACACACACCCAGAACAGTTCCCTGCAACCACAACACGCACACAACCTTTTCAAGGTTGGGACTCGAAGATAAAGAACAATGTTAAGAGCCAATGGAACGTCGACACCAGGCCCGAACAGGACTACCCACGACCCAGATCGACCAATCCGACGAACAGACTCCCAGAATATACCTACGTCATTTTATTGTATAAATGATCTGCACACCATGTTTCGGGGCTTCTTCCGATGGTTCCTTACGAGCTAGACGAACGAGTCCGTGCAGCACGCTTTGCCAGATATCTTTACCTTTGAATAAACTGCCTTTACTATATCTAAAGTCCACCCTGTCTAGCGTCTCAACTTGGTATCATTTCTCCAGTAACGATTCATCAACAAGAGTCATGCCATATTTCTTTCTATTATTGGGCTAGATATTGTTTTAACTAATCTCTGTGCCTGTTCAACTAGTCTACCCTAATGTTGATGTTATGCTGGCACAGATTAACTGTTGTTCAAACTGTACAATAGTGTATAATTTATTATATATTTTTTGTTTTGCTGACAATACCACGTGGTGCGTTCCTGGAGTGGATTCTAGATACAGAAACATAATTCCTTGCCTGGTTGTGTCGTAGCATAACTCTCGATGGATTGGACATTATGATTTCAAGCAGATGACTCATGAGGAAGTGAATGGCAGTTTGATCAAGACAACACTCCTTCCACAGCTTTCCAAGTATTCCTTGAACCTTACTAAACTAATCATGCTGTATCTTCCTACTGTATGTTTTTTTTGTGAATGGCAATTTCATCTTGACCACCAGTTCTCTTAGCTACAGATTGTTACACCAAATAATGTGATTTAAACAAAGATTTTTGGTATCCATTACTGGGAGTTACAGGATAGGTACTGTTTGGTGTAGCACAGAGAATGTTCAACCAACCTTAGCGATGCTATCTTTGTCCTCGATTCGAGGAAACAGGAGTCTCGTTAAATGTCTGTGTCCACTTGCAGGGGGTCAGTTTGGATTTAGAAAATGCTCCGCTATTAAAATAAGTACTTTTTTTTGCACCATGAAGTAATCCATCTTGTCAATTTCAAATCTTCTCTTAATGATCGAGACCGGTCTCTGTCATCATGACATGCAGCACTTTGGGGTGGACACCCACCTGTCTCGATCAATGAAAGAAGACTTGAAAGAAGATGAAAGAAGATCTTCAACCTCCTCTTCTGGCTGTGCCCGGGTGGAGATTATAACAGAACATGGCCAAGATGTTCATAAATGACCAGCATGGTCAAATAATAATAATCACAGTAGTTGTCGAGGGTGCAACAAGTCAGCACCTCAGGAGTAAATGTCAGTTGGCTTTTCATAGCCGATCATTAAGAGTATCTCTACCGCTCCTGATGTCTCTAGAGAGTTGAAAACAGCAGGTCTGGGACAGGTAGCACGTCCGGTGAACAGGTCAGGGTTCCATAGCCGCAGGCAGAACAGTTGAAACTGGAGCAGCAGCACGGCCAGGTGGACTGGGGACAGCAAGGAGTCATCATGCCAGGTAGTCCTGAGGCATGGTCCTAGGGCTCAGGTCCTCCGAGAGAGAGAAAGAGAGAATTAGAGAGAGCATACTTAAATTCACACAGGACACCGGATAAGACAGGAGAAGTGCTCCAGATATAACAGACTGACCCTAGCCCCCCGACACATAAACGACTGCAGCATAAATACTGGAGGCTGAGACAGGAGGGGTCAGGAGACACTGTGGCCCCATCCGATGATACCCCCAGACAGGCCCAAACAGGCAGGATATAACCCCACCCACTTTGCCAAAGCACAGCCCCCACACCACTAGAGGGATATCTTCAACCACCAACTTACCATCCTGAGACAAGGCCGAGTATAGCCCACAAAGATTTTCGCCACGGCACAACCCAAGGGGGGGCGCCAACCCAGACAGGAAGATCACGTCAGTGACTCAACCCACTCAAGTGGCGCACCCCTCCTAGGGATGGCATGGAAGAGCACCAGTAAGCCAGTGACTCAGCCCCTGTAATAGGGTTAGAGGCAGAGAGAGGGGAACCGGCCAGGCAGAGACAGCAAGGGCTGTTCATTGCTACAGAGCCTTTCCGTTCACCTTCACACTCCTGGGTCAAACTTCACTAAATCAAATGACCTACTGAAGAGATGAACATCAGCTATCTGGATTTGGATGAAGGAGAAATGGCGGTGGCTTTGGCGGGTTGCTGTGGAGGGTGCCGGGCAGTTGACCGGGGTAGGGGTAGCCTGGTGGAAAGCATGGCCAGCCGTAGAGAAATGCTTATTGAAATTCTCAATTATAGTGGATTTATTGGTGGTAACAGTGTTTCCTAGCCTCAGTGCAGTGGGCAGCTGGGAGGAGGTGCTCTTATTCTCCATGGACTTTACAGTGTCCCAGAACTTTTTTGAGTTAGTACTACAGGATGCAAATTTCTGTTTGAAAAAGCTAGCTTTAGCTTTTCTAACTGCCTGTGTATATTTGTTCCTAACTTCCCTGAAAAGTTGCATATCACAGGGGCTATTCGATGCTAATGCAGAACGCCACACTCGAGTCTATAATACCAACATGTTTTTGGCAGACCACCATAGTGCCTCTGCCCAAGAACACTAAAGTAGCCTACCTTAATGACTACCGACACGTAGCACTCACGTCTATAGCCATGAAGTGCTTTGAAAAACTGGTCATGGCTCACATCAACACCATCATCCCAGAAACCCTAGACGCACTCCAATTTGCATACCGCCCCAACAGATCCACAGATGATGCAATCTCTATTGCACTCCACACTGCCCTTTCCCACCTGGACAAAAGGAACACCTATGTGTCGAAACTGAAACCTGTCGAACACTGAAACCTGAACTAAAGACCTCGGTTTAAAAGCTGACAGTGTTTTTATATACTTTTATTTTATTTTGAATCCTGCGGCTCTGTTGGGCTAAATCGCTGTGTGCGCTGCTATCTGTCCCGGGATCCTGCAGATTCCATATAGGGGGAGAAATGAGAAAGCCCAGCTAGTCTAGATGGCTATGTGGGGTCTCACATGGAGGCCGCTGTTGAACATTTCCAACGTTGCTGGAGCTGCGTTTACTTTGCTTTGTTCCGGGACAATGTGGACCGCACTGACTTTCAGTGTAGCAGCTGCTTGCTTGTGGAGGACTACAGGAGCGAAGTAGCTACTCTTAGCAAGCAAGTAGCAAACCTACATAAGCTACTGGGGAACCCACGCCCACCTACTTTTTATTTTTCTTCCACCCCAGTAGCCAGACGCCTCTCTGGTCTGGTGGAAGTTTTGCAGCCATGCCGGCTCTCCACAGCCGACTGACCGGTTCTAGGCAGGGTTCCATCCCCGAAGGGGTCTCCCCCTTCCCTGGAGGACGGAGCTGATCTCGAACCAACCAACCAGCCATGGAGGTCCGTTACTCGCCGGGGAAGTTGAAGGCGTCCTCTGGCAACGGCGGTCTCCATGGAAATGTTGAGCCCGGAACTGACACAGACCAGAAACAGCTTTGCCGTCCTGGATCCAGGGATTCAGCATGATGCTGCATCAAATGTACATGATCTTAGGGACATTGGCAAACACAATGTAAGTCTTTTAATGTATGTACCCCTAATTGCAACGAATACATCTGTTTATCCTACAGCTATAGTAAGCAGTAATCATGAGCCTATAAACCAGAGTTACACTGTTAGCACTGAGGCGGTGTACAATAGTAGGAAGATGTTACGGACGCCTCTGAGAAGAGGGAACGCAACACCCTGCTGCAACTCAACTCCCCGTGAAGTGAAATAAGTATGGGACTGTAGGTGCGAGAAAGGACGACAAAAAACAGAATTTACCGCTTACTAGGATTTATTTCCTTTACACGGTAATATGGGGAAAAGGGGCTGGACGGAACCAAAGCAAAGAAAGTAAATATCTAACCTGCCTACCCACTACTTACCTAACTTAGCACCACCTGGTGCCCTAACCAAAATACAGGGGGTTGTCCGCCCAGGTCTTACCTAGTGTGCCTAGACAGTGAATATACTACGGGTATATGTATGCCCGCGGACCTCTTGCCTAAGCACTCCCTAGGTGCCTTCCCCTTCCCCCCTGGGAACAAATGAAACAGAATATCAAACAATTACTCAAACAAACTAATAAACAAAGGACATGAAATAAGCTCTAGCTGAGCATCAATCTCACACGGAACATACCAACGATTTCTGATAAACAACCAACACTATATATATATATAAATATCTCTCTCTCTCTCTCTCTCTCTCTCTCTCTCTCTCTCTCTCTCTCTCTCTCTCTCTCTCTCTCACTCTCTCTCTCTCTCTCTCTCTCTCTCTCTCTCTCTCTCTCTTCTCTCTCTCTCTCTCTCTCTCTCTCTCTCTCTCTCTCTCTCTCTCTCTCTCTCTCTCTCTCTCTCTCTCTCTCTCTCTCTCTCTCTCTCTCTCTCTCTCTCCTCTCTCTCTCTCTCCTCTCTCTCCTCTCTCTCATCTCATCTCTCTCTCTCTCTCTCTCTCTCTCTCCACTCTCTCTCTCCTCCTCTCTATCTCTCTCTTCCTCTCCCTCTCTCTCTCTCTCTGGCTTTTATAGCTTCAGGTGGCAATAGTAATTAGAGACAGCTGTATCTTGACGAGGGGGCGGAGTCAACTCTCCAATTATCAATTGGGGCCGACCAATCAGCTGCTTGGGGAGAAATTCCAGGAAGCCATCTTCTGAAACACACACACTCAAATAGAAACTACAACACAGAAACTGGGGGAACGTAACAGAAGACCACTTTATGCAGCTCACCCTGCACTATCAGCTCCAATGTAAATAACATGAGTGAGTCTACCTCTGATAAGCTTCCCAGTAAAGCATTAAAAGCAATCAATCAACCCAGAAAAGTGCTAAAAATAGCCCATATTTACATATGTAGCCTGAGAAACAAGGTCCATGAAGTCAATAACTTGCTTGTAACAGATGACATTCATATTCTGACTATCTCTGAAACTCACTTAGATAATACCTTTGATGATACAGTGGTAGCAATACATGGTTATAACATCTACCGAACAGACATAAATGCCAACGGAGGCGGTGTTGCAGTCTATATTCAGAAACACTTTCCTGTAAAGCTTAGAGACGATCTAATGTTAAATACTGTTGAAGTAATATGGCTACAGGTTCATCTGCCTCACCTAAAGCCCATTCTGGTGAGAAGCTGTTATAGACCACCAGGTGTTAGCAGTCAGTATCTGAATAATATGTGTGAAATGATTGATAATGTATGTGATATCAACAGACAGGTATATATTATGGGTGATTTTAAATATTGACTGGCTTTCATCAAGCTGCCCACTCAAGAAAAAACTTCAAACTGTAACCAGTGCCTGCAACCTGGATCAGGTTGTCAGTCAACCTACCAGGGTAGTTACAAACAGCACAGGAATTAAATCATTAACATGTATTGATTACATTTTTACTAACGCTGCAGATGTTTGCTTTTTTTATTTATTTATTTATTTTACCGTTATTTTACCAGGTAAGTTGACTGAGAACACGTTCTCATTTGCAGCAACGACCTGGGGAATAGTTACAGGGGAGAGGAGGGGGATGAATGAGCCAATTGTAAACTGGGGATTATTAGGTGACCATGATGGTTTGAGGGCCAGATTGGGAATATAGCCAGGACACCGGGGTTAACACCCCTACTCTTACGATAAGTGCCATGGGATCTTTAATGACCTCAGAGAGTCAGGACACCCGTTTAACGTCCCATCCGAAAGACGGCACCCTATACAGGACAGTGTCCCCAATCACTGCCCTGGGGCATTGGGATATTTTTTTAGACCAGAGGAAAGAGTGCCTCCTACTGGCCCTCCAACACCACTTCCAGCAGCATCTGGTCTCCCATCCAGGGACTGACCAGGACCAACCCTGCTTAGCTTCAGAAGCAAGCCAGCAGTGGTATGCAGGGTGGTATGCTGCTGGCAGGGTGGTATGCTGCTTTAAAGCAGTATCCAAATCCATAGGATGTAGTGATCACAATATAATAGCCATATCTAGGAAAACCAAAGTTCCAAAGGCTGGGCCTAATATAGTGTATAAGAGGTCAGGCTGGGCCTAATATAGTGTATAAGGGGTCAGGCTGGGCCTAATATAGTGTATAAGGGGTCAGGCTGGGCCTAATATAGTGTATAAGAGGTCAGGCTGGGCCTAATATAGTGTATAAGGGGTCAGGCTGGGCCTAATATAGTGTATAAGGGGTCAGGCTGGGCCTAATATAGTGTATAACGGGTCAGGCTGGGCCTAATATAGTGTATAAGGGGTCATACAAGAAGTGTTGTAGTGATTCATATGTTGATGATGTAAAGAATATTTGCTGGTCTGTGGTGTGTAATGAGGAGCAACCAGACACACACCCATTAAGAAAATGACTGTACAAACTGTTAAATCCCCTTGGATTGACGAGGAATTGAAAAATTGTATGGTTGAGAGGGATGAGGCAAAAAGTATGGCAATTAATTCTGGCAGCCCAACCGATTGGTAAACATACTGCAAATTAAAAAATCATGTGACTAAACTAAATTAAAAGAAAAAGAAACTACACTATGAAACAAAGATAAATTATATAAAGAATGATAGTAAAAAGCTTTGGGGCACCTTAAATTACATTTTTGGGGAAAAAAAGCAACTCGGCTCCTTCATTTATTGAATCAGATGGCTCATTCATCACAAAGCCCACTGATATCGCAAACTACTTTAACAACACTATCAACAAGGCAGGTCCTACAGGCCCTAGTTTTGTCGCAACTTGACTACTGTTCAGCCGTGTGGTCAGGTGCCACAAAAAAGGACTTAAGAAAATTGCAATTGGCTCAGAACAGGGCAGCACGGCTGGCCCTTGGATGTACACAGAGAGCTAACATTAATAATATGCATGTCAATCTCTCCTGGCTGAAAGTGGAGGAGAGATGGACTTCATCACTACTTGTATTTATGAGAGGTATTGACATGTTGAATGTACCGATCTGTCTAAAATACTAGCATACAGCTCGGACACCCATGCATACCCCACAAGACATGCCACAAGAGGTCTCATCACAGTTCCCATGTCCAGAACAGACTATGGGAGGCACACAGTACTACATAGAGCCATGACTACATGGAACTCTATTCCACATCAAGTAACTGATACAAGCAGTAAAATTAGATTTAAATAACAGATAAAAAACACCTTATGGAACAGCGGGGACTGTGAAGCAACACAAATATTGGCACAGACACAGACACACACACACACATATGATAACATACTCACTATACAGGATTTAGTACTGTAGATATGTGGTAGTGGTGTGTCAGAATTCACCTAGCGGTCATGATTTGGGGCTGTACAAATGTTTGATGTATTAGAATAATTGATTATGCGCATGTTATATTAATAGAAGGGGAGGGGTTATAAGACCCCACCCTCCTTACATTTATAGGTTCCTAGACTACAGATTAACAATACATATATATTCATTATAGAGGTTTAGTATTGTTCCACAGTTGTTTTCTCATTCACTCACTCAATGTGTGACTGAGACAGAACTCTGCAGGGGAGTGTGGGAGATAAGAGACTAGTTAGACATTCCACAATAAATCAGCTTTGGGGAGTGGACGTTTACTGCTAAGTTTAAGATACCACTAAAAGCCATTGTTTATATAGGGTTTTGGTCTCAGGAGTAAAAAGGTAATGACGTAGTCAGTGACATCACTAAGGCGGGACTTCGGTTTAATAAAACAACTGGAGACCTTTTGTTTGATGCAGAACTTATGTAACAGTATAACTTTACGCCCGTCCCCTCGCCCCGACCCGGGCGCGAACCAGGGACCCTCTGCACACATCAACAACAGTCACCCACGAAGCATCGTTACCCATCGCTCCACAAAAGCCGCAGCCCTTGCAGAGCAAGGGGAACAACTACTTCTAGGTCTCAAAGCGAGTGACGTCACCGATTGAAATGCTATTAGCGCGCAGCACCGCTAACTAACTAGCCATTTCACATCCGTTACACTCACTCAGAAACATGCGTGCTATGTTCCTGTTTGTCAACTTCTGTCTGCAATTCAATTAATAAAGGTTTTTGAATGATTTAATTAAAGATATTGTCATAATGCTAATTTCACCAATGAACCAATGATTGACAAAGAAGGACGTAAGGAACGAACCCTAACAGGTGGAGTAGGGGCATGAGGGCACACAGTGTGTTGTGAAATCTGTTGTAATGTTTTAGAATTGTATAAACTGCCTTTATTTATTATTATTTTTAGGTTATTGTCCTGCTGAAAGGTGTATATTTGTATTGCAGTCACTGCAATGTTGATCCATTCACAGTTTTCTTCTATCACAGCCATTGAACTCTGTAGCCGTTTTAAAATCACCAATGGCCTCATGGTAACATCCCTGAGCAGTTTCATGCCTGTCCTGCAACTCAGTTCAGAAGGATGACGGTATCTTTGATGTGTCTGAGTGGTTTAATACATAATCCGCAACATAATTATTAACTTGACCATGCTTAAAGATATATTCAATGTCTGATTTGTTATTGTTGCCCATCTACCAATCCCTGCCCTTCATTATGAGGCTTTCGAAAAGCTCCCTTGTCTTTGTGGTTGAACCTGTGCTTGAAATTCAATACTTGACTGAGGAACCTCACAGATGTTGTATGTATGGCGGACAGAGGAAGGGTTAGTCATTAAAACATTCTTTCAACCCCTATTATTTCACACAGAGTGAGGTCAGAAAAGTATTCGTACCCCTTGACTTATTTGTATGTGTATTTATTATGGATCTCCATTAGTTCCTGCCAAGACAGCAGCTACTCTTCCTGGGGTCCAGCAAAAACAAGGCAGTTACAGGGCATTTGGAAAGTATTCAGACCCCTTCCTGATAGTATTATTATAATTTATAAATTTGCAAACATTTCTAAAAACCTGTTTTTGCTTTGCTATTATGTAGTATTGTGTGTAGATTAAAAAATAATAATAATCCATTTTAGAATAAGGCTGTAATGTAACAAAATGTGGAAAAAGTCAAGGGGTTTGAGTACTTTTCGAATGCACTGTATATACCATTTCATAAACCTTGTTTTGATTGTAATAGTGTTATATTGGAGTAGGGTTGGTTGGTGGTGCAATTATTATTATTTTTTTATCCCTTTTTAATTTTTTGTATCACAAATGTAATGTGATTGAACACGCACTAACGCGGCGACGTGCACAAACAACATGTGCGAACGTCACAATACCAAGGAAGAAGAAGAGATCCCAATCCCATGACAGGCCCATGGACTCCACCCTGCAACAAAAAAAACGGTTTCCAGGGCCTGGTAGATATTTCACTGATATGTTGAAAGAATCTGGGCTACACCCTATTACCAAACCCACACATCCTGTACAGACTCGCCACTCATTCTTCCTGCTCCTGCGTCGAAACAAAATGGCGACGGGTGGTTTATCTCGGGAGCATTTTATCTGCTCTGTCTGTCTCGGTGTCTTCTCCAACCCCGTCACTATTCCCTGTGGACACAACTTCTGCCAGGGATGCATACAGGCCTACTGGAACAAAGGGGAGTGCAGCTGCCCTCTGTGTATGAGACAGTTCGCTCAGAGACCTGAGTTGGCCATGAACCATGTTCTAGACGCCCTGTCCAACACTCTCAGATTGGAGGAGCCACATCCGGACCCGGCGAAAATCTCCATTCCTCCCAGGAAAATGGCAGGGAAGTGTACAGCTATACCTGAAGACCTGGGCCAGCCAAGGGATGTGAACACATTATGTGGTGAACATGGTCAACCTCTGTCTCTGTTCTGCCTGGATGATAAGGCTCTGATCTGCGCTCAATGTGACTCTCTGGGTCATAAGACCCACAAAACCACACCTGCAGAGGAACAGATCCCCCAAATCAAGGTAAGGGGAGAAATTAGTATAAATAATGACCAAGAATTACTCTGGAGTATAATATCTACTGTAACTTTAAACTGCAGTATCTCTGTGCAACTTTGTGCGAGTAAATAAAATGCCCTGAATTTACAGCAGAGACTGCTAAAAGAGCTGCTTGCCAAAAAGAACAACGTGTGCACGGTAAAGACGGAGATTCTCAAAGCAAAGAACACCATGGAGTCATTCAAGGTACGGTACTAACCAGGTTTCCATCCAACTTTTTTACGTGAGTAAAGTACATGTTGGATAAAATGTTTTAATGACAGGCCTGATGGAAACAGTTTTTTGTTGTTGTAAACTTTCCAAATGTCGACAAAACTAAATGCTTCAGACAAGGTGGGATCTTTTTGTGTCGGGTAAAATGAATTAGGCTAGAAATGTCGGTGGAAACTTTTTTTATGCGCAAATATTGATATAATAACCTTCATATCGAAGTAAACTTGGAGTCAGGCGATGACATGTTGTGTGGTTCTCTCGTCGGCAAAGATGAGAATGTGTCGTCAATTGGATGGAAACCTAGCTACTGTTAAATGTATTTGTACTTATATGAAAAACACTGTGGATGAGTTGAGCCACAGTGACATGTTATGGTTACAGAGTTCTTTCCATCTACAAACCATCTGATTCTATTCTAGAAGATGGTTACGAGAGCCCTTTGATATATAATAGGAACCTTTGTAACATATAAAACTGGTTATTGGGAGGAAGATGAACTAAAAACAAGTGCAAGAAACCAACACTAGAAAACATCCACTGTGTCATGTCATTTGTTCCTCTTCCTGTCAGATCTCTGCCAATCTACAGAAACAAGAGCAGCAGACAAATTTCACCATGCTGATCTCAGCCATCACAGAGGGCCAGAAACAACTGATGGACTCAATGGAGGAGAAAGAGAACGAGATGCTGCTGAAAGCGGAGAGTGAGGTACAGAAGATGGAGAAGAGATTCAAGAGCTTGGAGGATGAGGTCACTGGGATAGAGCTCACATTGCAGGGTGAAGAACCTGGGAGGTTGCTTCAGGTGAATTTACACTTTGTTTCAACAAATATTTACCAACTCGAGCCCAAAAGGCATGTCAAAAGTGGACTTTGAGCTGACGTCTGTCTTAATGGTGTCATATATATTTTAGGTTTCAGGATTGTCTGTAAAACCCTGATGAAGGCTACAAGCTGAAACATGTTGGTTTTTAATGACAACACAGCAGTTCTAGGATCAACTTCCATTGTCCTCCAAGAGTGGCTAAATATCCTCCTGTTTTCAGGATTACAATGCCCTGCAGAAAGGCTCAGTTGATGCATCTCCATACTGTGTCAGTCTGGACCCAGAGGAGAGACTTGTTCAGGCAGGAAAACTCAGAGAGATGCTCCACATGGAGGTGGACAGGATCTGGAAGGGTCAGTACATTCATTTAATAAGTACCGTGTAATTAGACTATTTACAGTAATTCAGGAAGAGAAACTGCAGCTATTCATATAAACATCATTGTGTTCCATGACTATTTATTCTATCCACAGACCAAGGTTCTGCCGTTAGGACAGCTTTACGTGTAGATCCTACAGCTTGTTGGTGTTCACTGTCCACACTGAAACAATGTAAGTATAATGAATCTGATTAGATTTTAACATGATGTTATATTCACTTTGTGCAAGTCTCTGGTATTGAGCAATACTTCCATGTAGTCTAACGGTTCAGTACTAGACAAACACAATACCTGATATCAGAGCCTATTGTGTACAGCTGACACACTATGCTAATCAAACTGTTGGATTAGGTTACACTCCACAATAGGATCTCGCACAACCGTTATGGCTTTAATAGCTGGGTGCTCTGTCGTATCTGACACCGACTTCAAATTAAATCCCAAATTCAAGAACATTTGGAAACAGCAGCACTCAAAATAGTAAAAAAACTAATTTATTTTTTATTTCCGGTCGGGCAGGCAGACACATTTGGGCAGTTACGCCTTCATCAGAGCATCTAAAGATGTACCAAAACCATTGTATATACATTTTTATATGCAGGTGCCTAGCTGATCATTACAATTGCCTCACCTGTGTGAGGGTGGAACATAGTGGTAATAAAAACATTAGTGAACTAATGATTGTTACAATATATATATATACACATATCACACATTTGAGAATGGTGGTGCATTTAGTTACTTCCTATGGCACAGTAAAGCCTACAAAAAAATATGTTTTGGGGAATAGAAAAATAAATGTCTGGATAGAAAGATTGTGATTGAATATAGGAAATTATACATATTGCATAAGCATTGAAAATACAGTGCAGCTATATAATCTATAACAAAGGTCTGAATGAGAAATCATCACGTAGACCTCGAGGATCCGTGTTTTTGTATTGATAGATGAAATACCATCTCTCATTGTGAGAGCATGTTAGGGAGGTTACCCCCTCTGATAGGTGTGACCTGTTCTAGGCCCACAAAGCATAAAGAGGACGGTGGGCTGTGTTTGCTTTCCTAAGCAGTGTTTTACCATAGCATATTCAATATTACCGTTAACAATGACTGTTTTTGTAAGTATTCTTGACTGAATCAACAGATGAAAAGACCATCACCTTGGATCCCAATTCTGTCGGGAGACATATCTGGCTATCTCTTGACATGACCAGTGCTAGGAACACATACCCACACATCCAGCCCCACACCCTCCACCCAGAGAGGCTCAAACAGAGTGAAATGGTGAGGGGCACTCAAGGCTTCAGTAGAGGCTTCCACTTCTGGCAAGTGCACTTTATGAATCTTCCCAGTGGATCAAAGGAGGACTCGTATTATGAGGTTGGGGTGATGTACAAGGAAAACGCTGGCAAAATGAAGGAGAGTTGGCGCATACGGTTTCCCACCTCTCAGTCTAAACCACATGCTGAGGCGTATTCAGGTGAGACAGTTCATAACATAACCACTGGTAACAGGTTTAGCAGCATTCATATGTATTTAGACTATGACTCTGGAATCTTTGCTGTGTACGGTAATGTATCAAATACTGTAGGATATATAAATCAAATTAACTTAAATCGTGTTTACTCTTTCAACACCAAATTCAGTGAACCTCTGTACCCCATGTTTGTAATCCCTAAAGGGGCAGATATTAGGTTAAATTAGGGGACCCAAATGATGAAGTTACCCATCTGTAGATTTATAGTACTCTGAGCAGAAATCATGGAACAGTTACTTAATCTAAAATGTTAATTTGGAATACAATCTGTTTTTTGTACACTTAAAAGAAAAAGTAAAATGGCACAATTGATAGCTGTGTACTTATTAAGCATGATGCTTGCTGTGACTGCACAGAAAATAGGACTTTACCTCATTGATGTATTAAAAGTTTAATATCTTGTTTTTGCTTTTTGTTGAGACAATTTATTTTCCGCTTATCATAGATTTTCTGTAATGTCAGATTGCTGGGTGGGTGAGGGTTTAAAAAACACTCCAAAAAATGTGCACTTGATGAAATTGATGGATTGAAATATCAATAAAATGCAATGTAACAAAAATTATTTTTTCGTTCTTTAACCCTGTTGTGTTTTACTAACACATATTCAAAGTGTTTTTTATACTGAGTATATTTGTTGAAATATCAAGCTATATCTCTGAAAGGTTTCAAATGTAAACGTCATCCTGAAGAGGCTCCCGAGTGGCCACAGGGTCTAAGGCACTGCATCTCAGTGCTAGAGTCGTCACTACAGTCCGTTATGGCGGCGCACAATTGGTCCGGGGTAGGCCGTCATTGTAAAAAAGGATTTGATCTTAACTGACTTGCCTACTTAAATTTATATTTCAAGAGTGCTCTCTTTTGGGGGGGGGCAGGTAGCCTAGTGGTTAGAGCGTTGGTCCAGTAACCGGAAGATTGCTGGATTGAATCCCCGAGCTGACAAGGTAAAAACCTGTCGTTCTGCCCCTGATCAAGGCAGTTAACCCACTGTTCCCCGGTAGGCCGTCATTGTAAATAAGAATTTGTTCTTAACTGACTTGCCGAGTTAAATGGGATATATAGTGTAACAGCAGTGTCCTCTGCTGGTAGTTTAGTGTATTTCTTCCATCCTACTTGTACAGCACCCCTGGAGCAAACATCAACAGATTCTTGATTTTTTTTTACCAGTATTCAAACCAGCAACCTTTCAGCCCAACACTCTAACCTGTGTCCCCCCCCCCCCCCATGTGAACTGTTGAAGTGGTGAAGTATAATCACTTTAGAGTTCTAGGTTACCTAGGTTACATACCGCTGTGGTATTACACCTTGGTTACCATGACTTCCAAACTGGTGCATATTCTTTCCTCTGTATAGAAATACAGGTCAACAGAATGGAAACACTGAAGTAAATGAGGGATACAAAGTATTTTGAAAGAAGGTGATTCCATCTCACCATGCTTAGTCTTGTATAAAAATACCCAGTTGACCATTATGTTTGCAAACAGAGATCTCAGTGTCTTTGAAAGAGGGGCCTCAAAGGAACATAGGGGGTTTAAAGTGTGTGTGTGTGTGACACACGCGCGCGCGCGCGCACACACACACACACACACACACACACACACACACACACACACACACACACACACACACACACACACACACACACACACACACACACACACACACACACACACACACACACACACACACACACACACACATGATTAACGACTCACGGTGTAATTCTAGAAACATACAGGAACTCAAGTCCTTTTTTTCTCCCGACATAGAAACCTCACAATTTAAATGGCGACCATATTATCTCCCAAGATAATTCTCCTCCGTTATCGCCACGGCCATTTTACATCCCACCTCAAGCCGATATCTCGACAGCACTCAAAGAACTTTACTGGACTTTATGCGAACTGGAAACCACATATCCTGAGGCTGCATTCATTGTAGCTGGGGATTTTAACAAAGTAAATCTGAGAACTGCCCAAGTTCTATCAACATATTGACTGTACCACTCGCGCTACTAAGACTCTCGACCATTGCTATTCAAACTTCCAGAATGCTTACAAGGCCCTCCCCCGCCCTCCTTTCGGCAAATCTGACCACGACTCCATCTTGTCCATCATGCTCCTCCCGTCCTATAGGCAGAAACTCAAACAGGAAGTACCCGTGGTTCGTACTATTCAACGCTGGTCTGACCAATCGGAATCCATGCTTCAGGATTGTTTTGATCACGTGGACTGGGATATGTTCCGGATAGCTTGTGAAAATTATCTAGTCGCATACACTGATACGGTGACTGAGTTTATAAGTAAGTGTATAGTATGTGTAGTACCCACTGTGACTATTAAAACCTACCCTAATCAGAAACTGTGGATAGATGGTAGCATTCGCTCCAAACTGAAAGCGCGAACCATCGCCTTTAACCATGGCAAGGTGACTGGTAATATGGCAGAATACAAACAGTGTAGTTATTCACTCCGCAAGGCAATCAAACAAGCTAAACGTCAGTATAGAGATAAAGTGGAGTCGCAATTCAACGGCTCAGACACGAGACGTATGTAGCAGGGACTACAGACAATCAGACTACAACAGGAAAACCAGCCACGTTGCCGAGACTGACGTCTTGCTTCCGGACAGGCTTAAAACATTCTTTGCGCACTTTGAACATAACTCAGTGCCACCGATGCGGCCCACTGCCAAGGACTGTGGGCCCTCCTTCTCTGTGGCCGATGTGAGTAAAACATTTAAACATGTTAACCCTCGCAAGGCTGCACCCAGACGGCATCCCTAGCCAGGTCCTCAGAGCATGCGCAGACCAGCTGGCTGGTGTGTTTACGGGCATATTCAATCTCTCCCTATCCCATTCTGCTGCCCCCACATGCTTCAAGATGGCCACCAATGTTCCTGTACCCAAGAAGGAAAAGGTAACTGAACTTAATGACTATCACAATGTAGCACTCGCCTCTGTCATCATGAAGTACTTTGAGAGACTAGTTAAGGATCATATCACCTCTACCTTACCTGCCACCTAGACCCACTTCAATTTGCTTACCGCCGCAAAAGATCCACAGACGATGCAATCGCCATCTCTCTGCACACTGCCCTATCCCATCTGGACAAGAGGAATACCTACGTAAGAATGCTGTTTATTGACTTTTTTTATTTTTATTTTTTTATTTCACCTTTATTTAACCAGGTAGGCTAGTTGAGAACAAGTTCTCATTTGCAACTGCGACCTGGCCAAGATAAAGCATAGCAGTGTGAACAGACAACAACACAGAGTTACACATGGAGTAAACAATAAACAAGTCAATAACATGGTAGAAAAAAAGAGAATCTATATACAATGTGTGCAAAAGGCATGAGGTAGGCAATAAATCGAATAATTACAATTTAGCAGATTAACACTGGAGTGATAAATCATCAGATGATCATGTGCACGAAGAGATACTGGTGTGCAAAAGAGCAGAAAATTAAATAAATAAAAGCAGTATGGGGGGTGAGGTAGGTAAATTGGGTGGGTAGTTTACAGATGGACTATGTACAGCTGCAGCGATCGGTTAGCTGCTCGGATAGCAGATTTTTAAAGTTGTTGAGGGAGATAAAAGTCTCCAACTTCAGAGATTTTTCAATTCGTTCCAGTCGCAGGCAGCAGAGAACTGGAAGGAAAGGCGTCCAAATGAGGTTTTGGCTTTAGGGATGATCAGTGAGATACACCTGCTGGAGTGCGTGCTACGGACGGGTGTAGCCATCGTGACCAGTGAACTGAGATAAGGCGGCACTTTACCTAGCATAGCCTTGTAGATGACCTGGAGCCAGTGGGTCTGATGACGAACATGTAGCGAGGGCCAGCCGACTAGGGCATACAGGTCGCAGTGGTGGGTCGTATAAGGTTCTTTAGTAACAAAACGGATAGCACTGTGATAAACTGCATCCAGTTTGCTGAGTAGAGTATTGGAAGCTATTTTGTAGATGACATCGCCGAAGTCGAGGATCGGTAGGATAGTCAGTTTTACTAGGGTAAGTTTGGCGGCGTGAGTGAAGGAGGCTTTGTTGCGGAATAGAAAGCCGACTCTAGATTTGATTTTGGATTGGAGATGTTTGATATGAGTCTGGAAGGAGAGTTTGCAGTCTAGCCAGACACCTAGGTACTTACAGATGTCCACATATTCTAGGTCGGAACCGTCCAGGGTGGTGATGCTAGTCGGGCGTGCGGGTGCAGGCAGCGAACGGTTGAAAAGCATGCATTTGGTTTTACTAGCGTTTAAGAGCAGTTGGAGGCCACGGAAGGAGTGTTGTATGGCATTGAAGCTCGTTTGGAGGTTAGATAGCACAGTGTCCAAGGAAGGGCCGGAAGTATACAGAATGGTGTCGTCTGCGTAGAGATGGATCAGGGAATCGCCCGCAGCAAGAGCAACATCATTGATGTATACAGAGAAAAGAGTCGGCCCGAGAATTGAACCCTGTGGTACCCCCATAGAGACTGCCAGAGGACCGGACAATATGCCCTCCGATTTGACACACTGAACTCTGTCTGCAAAGTAGTTGGTGAACCAGGCAAGGCAGTCATTAGAAAAACCGAGGCTACTGAGTCTGCCGATAAGAATATGGTGATTGACAGAGTCGAAAGCCTTGGCCAGGTCGATGAAGACGGCTGCACAGTAATGTCTTTTATCGATGGCGGTTATGACATCGTTTAGTACCTTGAGCGTGGCTGAGGTGCACCCGTGACCGGCTCGGAAACCGGATTGCACAGCGGAGAAGGTACGGTGGGATTCGAGATGGTCAGTGATCTGTTTGTTGACTTGTCTTTCGAAGACCTTAGATAGGCAGGGCAGGATGGATATAGGTCTGTAACAGTTTGGGTCCAGGGTGTCTCCCCCTTTGAAGAGGGGGATGACCGCGGCAGCTTTCCAATCCTTGGGGATCTCAGATGATACGAAGGAGAGGTTGAACAGGCTGGTAATAGGGGGTGCGACAATGGCGGCGGACAGTTTCAGAAATAGGGGGTCCAGATTGTCAAGCCCAGCTGATTTGTATGGGTCCAGGTTTTCCAGCTCTTTCAGAACATCTGCTATCTGGATATGGGTAAAGGAGAAGCTGGGGAGGCTTGGGCGAGTAGCAGCGGGGGGGGGGGGCGGGGCTGTTGGCCAACGTTGGAGTCGCCAGGAGGAAGGCATGGCCAGCCATTAAGAAATGTTTGTTGAAGTTTTCGATTATCACGGACTTATCAGTGGTGACCGTGTTACCTAGCCTCAGTGAAGTGGGCAGCTGGGAGGAGGTGCTCTTGTTTTCCATGGACTTTACAGTATCCCAGAACTTTTTGGAGTTAGAGCTACAGGATGCAAATTTCTGCTTGAAAAAGCTGGCCTTTGCTTTCCTGACTGACTGCGTGTATTGGTTCCTGACTTCCCTGAACAGTTGCATATCGCGGGGGCTCTTCGATGCTATTGCAGTTCGCCACAGGATGTTTTTGTGCTGGTCGAGGGCAGTCAGGTCTGGAGTGAACCAAGGGCTATATCTGTTCTTGGTTCTGCATTTTTTGAACGGAGCATGCTTGTCTAATATGGTGAGGAAGTCATTTTTAAAGAATGGCCAGGCATCCTCAACTGACGGGATGAGGTCAATATCCTTCCAGGGTACCCGGGCCAAGTCGATTAGAAAGGCCTGCTCGCAGAAGTGTTTTAGGGAGCGTTTGACAGTGATGAGGGGTGGTCGTTTGGCCGCGGACCCGTGGCGGATACAGGCAATGAGGCAGTGATCGCTGAGATCTTGATTGAAGACAGCAGAGGTGTATTTGGAGGGCAAGTTGGTCAGGATAATGTCTATTAGGGTGCCCATGTTTACGGATTTAGGGTTGTACCTGGTGGGTTCCTTGATGATTTGAGTGAGATTGAGGGCATCAAGCTTAGATTGTAGGACTGCCGGGGTGTTAAGCATATCCCAGTTTAGGTCACCTAACAGAACAAACTCTGAAGCTAGATGGGGAGCGATCAATTCACAGATGGTGTCCAGGGCACAGCTGGGAGCTGAGGGGGGTCGGTAGCAGGCGGCAACAGTGAGAGACTTATTTCTGGAGAGATTAATTTTTAAAATTAGAAGTTCGAACTGTTTGGGCATAGACCTGGAAAGTATGACAGAACTTTGCAGGCTATCTCTGCAGTAGATTGCAACTCCTCCCCCTTTGGCAGTTCTATCTTGACGGAAAGTGTTATAGTTGGGTATGGAAATCTCAGAATTTTTGGTGGCCTTCCTAAGCCAGGATTCGGAAACGGCAAGGACATCAGGGTTGGCAGAGTGTGCTAAAGCGGTGAGTAAGGCAAACTTAGGGAGGAGGCTTCTGATGTTGACATGCATAAGGCCAAGGCTTTTTCGATCACAGAAGTCAACAAATGAGGGTGACTGGGGACATGCAGGGCCTGGGTTTACCTCCACATCACCCGAGGAACAGAGGAGTAGTAGGATGAGGGTGCGGCTAAAGGCTATCAAAACTGGTCGCCTAGAGCGTTGGGGACAAGGAATAAAAGGAGCAGATTTATGGGCGTGGTAGAATAGATTCTGGGCATAATGTGCAGACCAGGGTATGGTGGGGCACGGGTACAGCGGAGGCAAGCCCAGGCACTGGGTGATGATAAGAGAGGTTGTATCTCTGGACATGCTGGTCTCAATGGGTGAGGTCACCGCATGTGTGGGGGGTGGGACAAAGGAGGTATCAGAGGTACGGAGAGTGGAACTACGGGGTCCATTGCAAACCAAAACAATGATAACTAGCCTGAACAACAGTATGCAAGGCATATTGATATTTGAGAGAGACATACAATAAGGCATAAAGTGATTGCAGGTCTTGATTGGGAGAGCTAGCTAAAACAACAGGTGAGATAACAGCAGCTAGTCAGCTAACAGCAACAGCAGGTAAAAATGGCGACGACCAGGCAGACAGGGTCGGATTAACTACACACAGATCCTGAGTTAAAGCACAGAGCCGACAGATAAAACACTAATAAACGGAATGGAGTACCGTGAATTAATGGACAGTCAAGCAGGCATCAGCTATGTAGCCGAGTGATCATAGTGTCCAGGGGGCAGCCGTAGATGGAGCGGTGAGGCCTCCACTAAGCTAGCCCGCGGCGTTTAAAGTTAGTAGCCCGGGGGGGTGGTCTGCTCAGACGGAGGGGGTCTGCTCAGACGGAGGCCGGTTGAGGGCACAGCGGATGGGGTATTTGTCTGCAGACCAGACGTGGTCGTGTCGACAGAGAATCCAAGCCGGATGGCGGTGGCGAAAGAGAGGTTGTGAGTTGTAGAATTGTGTTTGCTAACTGGTGCTAGCTTCGTGATTCAGACAGCTAGTCATGGGTAGCAAGCTAGCAGAAGATGGAGGTCTGTTTTTAGCCACGCCGTGCAATTCCGTCGGTAGATTAGTGGGGTTCCGTGTGGTAGAGGGGACCAATCCAATTGTCAAAATAGTTATAGTGGCCTAAGAAGATTGTTCGATAGACCTGTTCAGATAGCAGCCGATATGCTCAAGACAGCTAACGATTAGCGGGCCGCAGTTAGCATATGGACGTTCAGGTTACGTCGCGATGGAGGGGCCAGTTGAAATACTCCCTCGGGCAGATAACGTCGGTATCCCAGTCGTGAAGGCCCGGCGGGGCTCCGCATCGGCAGTAAAACGGGTCCGGATAGGTGATTGTAGCCCAGGAGTGGCTGATGGAACTCTTCAGCTGGCTAGCTCCGGGATAATTGGTGTTTGCTCCGGAATTGATGTTAGCCGATAGTCACTCGGATAGCAGCTAGTTAGCTGCAAGATCCAGGTGTAAATGTCCAGAGCTTGCGGTAAAAATCCGGGGATATGGAGAGAAAATAGGTCTGGTATGCTCTGGTCTGAGTTGCGTTGTACAAAACTGGCAATAGTTTTCCGAGCTAAAGGATAGCTGATGAGTGCTAGCTGTGGTTAGCTGAACTACTAACGTTAGCTTGTGAGCTGGCTAACTTCTGGCTAGCTTCTGTTGTAGATTTCGGATACGAGGTGAATAATACTTTTGAGGAGAAAAAAAAAAACAGATCCGCACCACATTTGGTGAGGTGGGTTGCAGGAGAGTGTTTTGAAGTTGAGTTTAAGAAGAAAAATATATATATATAAAAAGATATGCGAAGAAAAATATATAAAATATATATACACGGGACAAGACGAGGACAAAGGACATCTGACTGCTACGCCATCTTGGATTCATCTATAGCTCAGCATTCAACACCATAGTACCCTCCAAGCTCATTATTAAGCTCGAGGCCTTGGGTCTGGACCCCGCCCTGTGCAACTGGGCCTTGGACTTCCTGACGGGCCGCCCCCACTCCGCTGATCCTCAACAATGGGGCCCCACAAGGGTGCGTGCTGAGCCCCCTCCTGTACTCCCTGTTCACCCATGACTGCATGGCCAAGCACGCCTCCAACTCAATCATCAATTTTGAGTGTGGTGCCTGGAAACAAAACTCTCACTCAATGTCAACAAAACAAAGGAGATGATCGTGGACTTCAGGAACAGCAGAGGGTGCACCCCCCTATCTACATAGATGGGGCTGCAGTGGAGAAGGTGGAAAGCTTCAAGTTCCTTGGCGTACACATCACTGACAAACTGAAATGGACCACCCAAACATACAGTGTGGTGAAGAAGGCGCAACAGAGCCTCTTCAACTTCAGGAGGCTAAAGAAATGTGGCTTGTCACCTAAAACCCTCACAAACTTTTACAGATGCACAATTGAAAGCATCCTGTCGGGCTGTATCACCGCCTGGTACGGCAACTGCACCGCCCTCAACCGCAAGGCCTTCCAGAGGGTGGTGCGGTCTGCCCAACGCATTACCTGGGGTAAACTACCTGCCCTCCAGAACACCTACAGCACCCAATGTCACAGGAAGGCCAAAGATATCATCAAGGACATCAACCACCCGAGCAACTGCCTGTTCACCCCGTTATCATCCAGAAGGCAAGGTCAGTACAGGTGCATCAAAGCTGGGACCGGGAGACTGAATAAACAGCTTCTATCTCAAGGCCATCAGTCTGTTAAACAGCCATCACTAGCACATCAGAGGCTGCTGCCTATAGGCATAGACTAGTTACTTTAATAATGTTTACATATCTTGCGTTACTCATCTCATATGTACACTACCGGTCAAAAGTTTTAGAACACCTCCTCTTTCAAGGGTTTTTCTTTATTTTTACTATTTTCTATTTCCCCATGAAACATTCTGTTTTTACAGTACCAGTCAAAAGTTTGGACCCAACTACTCATTCAGGGGTTTATTGTTTATTGTACTATTTTCTACATTGTAGAATAATAGTGAAGACATCAAAACTATGAAATAACACATATGGAATCATGTAGTAACCAAAAAAGTGTTAAACAAATCAAAATATATTTATGATTCTTCAAATAGCCACCCTTTGCCTTGATGACAGCTTTGCACACTTTTGGCATTCTCTCAACCATGCTTTTCCAACAGTCTTGAAGGAGTTCCCACATATGCTGAGCACTTGTTGACTGCTTTTCCTTCACTCTGCGGTTCAACACATCCCAAACCATCTCAATTTGGTTGAGGTCGGGGGTTTGTGGAGGCTAGGTCATTTGATGCAGCACTCCATCACTCTCCTTCTTGGTAAAATAGCCATTGCAGAGCCTGGAGGTGTGTTGGGTCATTGTCCTGTTGAAAAACAAATGATAGTCCCACAAAGCCCAAACCAGATGGGATGGAGTATCGCTGCAGATTGCTGTGGTTGCCATGTTGGTTAAGTGTGCCTTAAATTCTAAATAAATCACAGTGTCAACAGAAAGCAACCCCAGACCATAACACCTCCTCCTCCATGCTTTATGGTGCGAAATACACATGCGGAGATCATCCGTTCACCCACACCGGTTCACCCACATCACAAAGACATGGCGGTTGGAACAAAAAAATCTCCAATTTGGACTCCAGACCAAAGGACAAATTTCCACCGGTTTAATGTCCATTGCTCATGTTTCTTGGCCCAGCAAGTCTCTACTTATTATTAGTTTCCTTTAGTAGTGGGTTCTTTGCAGCAATTTGACCATGAAGGCCTGATTCACGCAGTCTCCTCTGAAGAGTTGATGTTGAGATGTGTCTGTTACTTGAACTCTGTAAAGCAATTTCTGAGGCTGGTAAATCTAATGATCTTATACTCTACAGCAGAGGTAACTCTTAGTCTTCCCATCCTGTGGTCCTCATGAGAGCCAGTTTCATCATAGCGCTTGATGGTTTTTTGCAACTGCACTTGAGGACACTTTCAAAGTTCTTCAAATGTTCCTTATTGACTGACCTTCATGTCTTAAAATAATGATGGACTGTCATTTCTCTTTGCTTATTTGAGCTGTTCTTACCATAATATGGACTTGGTCTATTACCAATAGGGCTATCTTCTGTATACCACCCTCTACCTTGTCACAACACAACTGATTGGCCTAAATGCTTTAAGAAGGAAAGACATTACACAAATGAACTTTTAAGAAGGCACACCTGTTCATTGTAATGCATTCCAGGTGACTATCTCATGAAGCTGGTTGAGAGAATGCCAAGAGTGAGCAAAGCTGTCATCAAGGCAAATATATTTTGATTTGTTTAACACTTTTTTTGGTTACTACATGATTCCATATGTGTTATTTCATAGTTTTAATGTCTTCACTATTATTCTACAATGTAGAAAATAATACAAATAAAGAAAAACCCTGGAATGAGTAGCTGTTGTAAAACCTTTGACCGGTAGTGTAAATCCTATCAGCAGCCAGTCTATATACTGTATTCTATACTATTCTGCTGTATCTTAGTCCGTTTCGCTCTGACATCTCTCGTCCATATGTATATGGTCTTAATTCATTCCTATTTAGATTTGTGTGTATTGGGTATATGTTGTGTGATTTATTAGATATTACTTGTTAGATATTACAGCACTGTCGGAGCTAGAAACACAAGCATTTCGCTACACCCTTCAATAACATCTGCTAATCACATGTATGTGACCAATATCGTTTGATTTGATGTGATCATTTATGGGATATTGTGGAGCGGTGCCTGAGACAGCATTTTTCCACCTTCATCAACAGAGTTCCAGAATCTATGCCAAGGTGCATTGAAGCTGTTCTGGAGGCTCGTGGTGGCCCAACGCCCTATTAAGACACTTTATGTTGGTGTTTCCTTTATTTCGCCAGTTACAGTGGTTCTTCCTTTATAAGTTGCGTCGTACTGCAGCACAGCTTGCAGGGTTCCGCAGAATTCTATGGCACGTTATTTAAGTGTCAGCCATTGTTGCCATTAATGCTAGTTAATGCCTGTTTGACCACCAGAGGGTATCTTTGAGAAGTTAAGTCATTGAAATGACATGGAGCTGTAGACCTAAGAGTCCTGTGTACTGTAGCTGTTTTAGCATAGCTTACTTATTGGCATAAAGGCCTACTTCAATATATCGTATATCAATCAATCATTCATTCATTTGTGCATGTCATCACAAAGCATACTAGTCATACATGTATTTAAATACATTTAAGCATTTTTGTTATAAAATTAAATAACGAAGGGAGCCTTGGATATTTAAACATTGAATTAACCTCAACATGTTGGCTAAAGCGATTGAATTCAGGAATGCATTTGGCTGTTTTTAATATTAGGAAAATATGGCGCTGTACAACGTGACCGGTCGGGAGTAGTCCTAGGCTACTAAGTGACTGCGAGTGAAGAGCAAAATAATCCTAACAGTTCCACACCCTAATTGTAGTCTAACCAATGCCCAAAAGGATATTCAGTGAAAATAAAAATATCTTTGCTCAAGCTTGTCTCAGAGCAGCACAAAACAGTTCTGAAATAGTTGACCACACGCGGCTATTTCTTCAAATCCTATTATAACAAATGGATGACTTTGGAAGTTTCAGTCAGCAACAATTTGTTGCCTTCATTAGTTAAGGGTGGAGTTTGGGGCAGTGTGAGGAGTACTGGAAAGGTGTGACTCCAGGTTACAATAGGCCATAAGTATAAAGCAGACCGTCGTCCCACCTGCCCATAAGAAGTTAAAATAGCATCAAATTGATCAAAAATACAGTGTAGACATTGATAATGTTGTAAACGACTATTGTAGCTGGAAATGGCTGATTTTTATGGTATAGTCGTACAGAGGCCCATTAACAGCAACCATCACTCCTGTGTTCCAATGGTACGTTGTGCTAGCTAATCCAAGTTTATCATTTTAAAAGGTTAATTGATCATTACAAAATCCTTTTGCAATTATGTTAGCACAGCTGAAAACTGTTGTTCTGATTAAAGAAGCAATAAAACTGGCCTTCTTTAGACTAGTTGAGTATCTGGAGCATCAGCATTTGGGGGTTCGATTACAGGCTCAAAATGTCCCAAAACAAAGAACTTTCTTCTGAAACTTGTCCGTCTATTCTTGTTCTGAGAAATGAAGGCTATTCCATGCGAGAAATTGCCAAGAAACTGAAGATCTCGTACAACGCTGTGTACTACTCCCTTCGCAGAACAGCACAAATGGGCTCTAACCAGAATAGAAAGTGGAGTGGGAGGCCCTGGTGCACAACTGAGCAAGAGGACAATTACATTAGAGTTTCTAGTTTGAGAAACAGACGCCTCACAAGTCCTCAACTGGCAGCTTCATTAAATAGTACCCGCAAAACACCAGTCTCAACATCAACAGTGAAGAGGCGACTCCGGCTTGTCAACTGAAAACATTCATCCGTAACTCTGCCAAGCCTACAAGCAAAGATGAACTGGTGAAAGCCATCAAGGCGTTTTGGCTTGAGAAATTGACGATACAACAATGCAACAAATACATTGATCTACTCAGCAAGGTTTTACCCGTCGTCGTGGAGCTGGGGGGAAGTGCAACTCAAATGTTTCCGAGATGTACTGTAGTTGAAAAAAAAAACTTCAGCATTTTGAAAGTATTTTTTATTGTTATTTTCTTAACGAAAGCATAAAGATGTTGATGAATAGATACTGTACAGTATACTGTATGCTTTATCCAACATCATGCGGTTGCTTGAGGTTTTGAGTTAGAAATGAAAACTTTAGAGTACTTAAGCATCGAATACATTGTAAGTTGGAAGGATTTTCACACCTACAGTAGCAGAGCTATTAAACGACCATTTTGTAAGTACATTGGTGTATGAAGAGTCTATTGTCCTGCTAATAGCCATTCTGGAAACATTGTTTGCATGATAGGCTACACCTGCTACAGTAAACTTGTGAAAAACAAGTGTTTTGTTTTCTGTCCATTACTAAATAAATAAATATTTCAGTAAATAAAAACACAGCAGCTAAAGCATCTGGTACAAATATATTATTGAATTTGATTAATACAAAAAAATACACATGAGGCTTGATGTATTTTTCATGGGGCAAATCTGGTCTGTGATATTGAGTTAGAAATGGTGTTCATTGTAACCACAATGTTACAAATAATTGAACACACACAACATGAGCAGATTCATTTGGTCAAAACAGTCAAAACATTTATATATTTAACACTGTCAGAAAGAATGTTGGTACTTATTTATTTACATCACAAGCCATGAATGAGTGAGTCACTCAGCTTTATGCTGACAAATAATCACTGGACTCTCATTCCGTTTCTTCTTCACATCAGCAAAGAAGGCTTCCATGTTTCAGAAACTCACTTTAAATAGAGGCTCTATCACTCTTGATGTAGAGGCTCTATCGCTCTTTATATAGAGGCTCTATCGCCCTTTAAATAGAGGCTCTATCGCTCTTTATATAGAGGCTCTATCGCTCTTTATATAGAGGCTCAATCGCTCTTTATATAGAGGCTCTATCGCTCTTTAAATAGAGGCTCTACCGCTCTTTATATAGAGGCTCTATCACTCTTTATGTAGAGGCTCTAACGCTCTTTATATAGAGGCTCTATCACTCTTTATATAGAGGCTCTATCACTCTTTATATAGAGGCTCTATCGCTCTTTATGTAGAGGCTCTATCCCTCTTTATATAGAGGCTCTATCACTCTTTATGTAGAGGCTCTATCCCTCTTTATATAGAGGCTCTATCACTCTTTATATAGAGGCTCTACCGCTCTTTATATAGAGGCTCTATCGCTCTTTATATAGAAACTCTATCCCTCTCTATGTAGAGGCTCTATCGCCCTTTATATAGAGGCTCTACCGCTCTTTATATAGAGGCTCTATCGCTCTTTATGTAGAGGCTCTACTGCTCTTTATATAGAGGCTCTACCGCTCTTTATATAGAGGCTCTGTCGCTCTTTATGTAGAGGCTCTACCGCCCTTTATATAGAGGCTCTACCGCTCTTTATGTAGAGGCTCTATCGCTCTTTATGTAGAGGCTCTATCGCTCTTTATATAGAGGCTCTATCGCTCTTTATATAGAGGCTCTATCCCTCTTTAAATAGAGACTCTATCCCTCTTTCACACTGTGGTAAATAGTATAGATATAATAGAGAATAGAGACTCTATCCCTCTTTCACACTGTGGTAAATAGTATAGATATAATAGAGAATAGAGACTCTCAGACTGAAAACACCTCCATTCATTTACGTCAATTTGTGCCCCCTTGTGGTAGTGTGGTGCAATGACAGAATGCGATTTGAGACGAGAGCAACAAACAAGACACGCCCTCCTGTATATGCATATCTGACAGAATATATTCTACTTTCCTTTCTAACAAATCTACTTTTTGCTGTGTTTTCCTGGATATCCTTCAGATGTTTGTTGCTCTCATCTCCAAGTTGTTCTTTGTCTTTTCCTCATCTTGTCATCTCATCTCAAATCAAATCAAATTGTATTTGTCACACGCGCCGAATACAACAGGTGTAGACCTTACAGTGAAACGCTAACTTACAAACCCTTAAACAATAATGCAATTGTAAGAAAAATTGTGTTAAGTAAAAAAAAGATAAGTACAAATAAAAGTTACAAATAATTAAACAGCAGCAATAAAATAACAGTAGCGAGGCTATATACAGGGGGTACTGGTACAGAGTCAATGTGCGGGGGCACCGGTTAGTTGAGGTAATACAGTATGAACATGTAGGTTAAAGTGACGACGCATAGATAATAAACAGGGAGTAAAATAAACAGAGAGTAGAACATTTTTTAGAGCCTTCCTCTGCAACGGCCTGGTATAGAGGTCCTGGAAGGCAGGAAGCTTGGCCCCAGTGATGCACTGGGCCGTACACACTACCCTCTGCGGTTGGATGCCGAGCAGTTGTCATACCAGGCAATGATGCAACCAGTCAGGATGCTCTCGATGGTGCAGCTGAAGAACCTTTTGAGGATCTGAGGACCCATGCCAAATATTTTCACTCTCCTGAGTGGGAATAGGCTTTGTTGTGCCCTCTTCACGACTGCCTTGGTGTGTTTGGACCATGTTAGTTTGTTGGTGATGTGGACACCAAGAAACTTGAAGCTCTCAACCTGCTCCACTGCAGCCCCGTCGATGAGAATGGGGACGTGCTCCTTTTCCTGTAGTCCACAATCATCTCCTTTGTCTTGATCACGTTGAGGGAGAGGTTGTTGTCCTGACACCACACAGCCAGGTCTCTGACCTCCAACCTAAAGGCTGTCACATCTCACTGTTGTGTCATTGACAAACTTAATGAGGGTGTTGGTGTTGTGCCTGGCCATGCAGTCATGAGTGAACAGGGAGTACAGGAGGGGACTGATCACGCACCCCTACGGGGCCCCCGTGTTGAGGATCAGCGTGGCAGATGTGTTGTTACCTTGATCACACAGTCTTCCGGAACAGCTGATGCTCTCATGCATGTTTCAGTGTTGCTTGCCTCGAAGCAAGCATATAAATAATTGAGCTCATCTGGTAGGCTCATGTCATTGGGCAGCTCGGGGCTGTGCTTAGCTTTGTAGCCTGTAATAGTTTGCTAGCCCTGCCACATCCGTGGAGCGTCGGAGCCAGTGTAGTACAATTCAATCTTAGTCCTGTATTGATGCTTTGCCTGTTTGATGGTTCAACGGAGGGCATAGTGGGATTTCATATAAGCTTCAGGGTTTAGAGTCCCGCTCCTTGAAAGCGGCAGCTCTACCCTTTAGCTCAGTGCGGATGTTGCCTGTAATCCATGGCTTCTGGTTGGGGTATGTACGTACTGTCACTGTGGGGATGATGTCATCGATGCACTTATTAATGAAGCCAATGACTGATGTGGTGTTCTCCTCAATGCCATCGGAAGAATCCCGGAACATATTCCAGTCTGTGATAGCAAAACAGTCCTGTAGCTTAGCATCTGCTTTATCTGACCACTTTTTTATTGACCTGGTGCTTCCTGCTTTAATTTTAGCTTGTAAGCAGGAATCAGGAGGATAGAATTATGGTCAGATTTGCCAAATGGAGGGTGAGGTAGAGCTTTGTACACTTCTCTGTGTGTGGAGTAAAGGTGGTCTAGGTTTTTTTCCTCCCTGGTTGCACATTTAACATGCTGGGAAAAAAATTGGTACAATGGATTTAAGTTACCCTGCATTAAAGTCCCCGGCCACTAGGAGCTCCACCTCTGGATGAGCGTCTTCCTGTTTGCTTATGGCCGTAAACAGCTCATTGAGTGCGGTCTTAGTGCCAGCATCGGTTTGTGGTGGTAAATAGACAGCTACAAAGAATATAGATGAAAACTCTCTTGGTAAATGGTGTGGTGTAACGCTTATCATTAGATACTCTACCTCAGGCAAGCAACTTACTATTAGATTTCCTGCACCAGCTGTTGTTTACAAATATACACAGAGCGCCACCCCTTGTCTTGCCAGAGGCTGCTGTATGCCAGCTGTGTGT
This sequence comes from Salvelinus fontinalis, assembly GCF_029448725.1. Classification (NCBI taxonomy): domain Eukaryota; kingdom Metazoa; phylum Chordata; class Actinopteri; order Salmoniformes; family Salmonidae; genus Salvelinus; species Salvelinus fontinalis. Next base: position 2,421,753 of record NC_074687.1, read on the forward strand.
TATTCATGTTGTCATTCGGCCACAACTGTGGAAAATAAGTTGGTAGCATACACGTGATCTTTGTTCATCTATTTATTATCCAATGATTGTACTCCCCAAGTTGTTCTTTGTTGTTCTTATGGGCTGCCGTGTGGCGCAGCGGTCTAAGAGGTGTCACTACAGACACCCTGGTTCGAATCCTGGCTGTATCACAACTGGCCCGTGTGGTGCAGCGGTCTAAGGCACTGCCTCTCAGTGCAAGAGGTGTCACTACAGACACCCTGGTTTGAATCCAGGCTGTGTCACAACTGGCCGTGTGGCGCACAATTGGCCCAACGTTGTCTGGGTTTGGTTGGTGTAGGCTGTCATTGTATATAAGAATTTGTTTTTAATTGACTTACTTGCCTAGTAAAATGAATAAATTCCGAGGGAAGTCATGGCTTGTTGGGTTTAAGTGTCAGCGTCGCCTTACTCACAGATTGGTTTGCTGTTTTGTATAACCGACCTCGCACTCTCTCCCGGTTGCTTGGGGATATATTGACCTATCGATTTTAAAGGCTTTATTTAAACTATGTTGTCTGGCTTCTATATATTATCACAGTTTTATGGTACAAACAGGAGCTCTTGACTATTAAACTTCTCTTCACACCTAAAATCAGTGAAGACCTCCTCTTCTTGAGGAGTGTTAATGAACACTTACCACGCTGCACCTTGGTCCTCCTCTATACTCAACACCTCTTCTTGAGGAGTGTTAATGAACACTTACCACGCTGCACCTTGGTCCTCCTCTCCTTCTCCCAACAACGTTTGTTACATTCTCTCTGTACTCAACTTCTCTTCCTGGGCAACAAGAGAGACCATATTTCTCTCTGTACTCAACACCTCTTCCTGGGCAACAAGAGACACCATATTTCTCTCTGTACTCAACACCTCTTCCTGGGCAACAAGAGACACCATATTTCTCTCTGTACTCAACACCTCTTCCTGGACAACAAGAGAGACCATATTTCTCTCTGTACTCAACACCTCTTCCTGGGCAACAAGAGACACCATATTTCTCTCTGTACTCAACACCTCTTCCTGGACAACAAGAGACACCATATTTCTCTCTATACTCAACACCTCTTCCTGGACAACAAGAGAGACCGTATTTCTCTCTATACTCAACACCTCTTCCTGGACAACAAGAGAGACCATATTTCTCTCTGTACTCAACACCTCTTCCAGGGCAACAAGAGACACCATATTTCTCTCTGTACTCAACACCTCTTCCAGGGCAACAAGAGACACCATATTTCTCTCTGTACTCAACACCTCTTCCAGGGCAACAAGAGACACCATATTTCTCTCTGTACTCACCACCTCTTCCTGGGCAACAAGAGACACCATATTTCTCTCTGTACTCAACACCTCTTCCTGGGCAACAAGAGACACCATATTTCTCTCTGTACACAACACCTCTTCCTGGGCAACAAGAGACACCATATTTCTCTCTGTACTCAACACCTCTTCTAGGGCAATAGGAGACACCATATTTCTCTCTGTACTCAACACCTCTTCCTGGGCAATAGGAGACACCATATTTCTCTCTGTACTCAACACCTCTTCCTGGGCAATAGGAGACACCATATTTCTCTCTGTACTCAACACCTCTTCCAGGGCAACAAGAGACACCATATTTCTCTCTGTACTCAACACCTCTTCCAGGGCAATAGGAGACATCATATTTCTCTCTATACTCAACCAGGGGGCAGACAAACTCCTGAAAATACAGTTTGGTACGGATATTCCTCCTATGTTTGTGTTTATCAAGATTTTAATGATTTATTTAATGGGAAATAAAATACACAACATGGAATGTTCTCACCGTAACCTCTTTCTGTAGTCTCGTTGCATGTTGTGTACAGTCAGTGGTCACAGACCTGATGCTTCATCAGGTCCCCTCATAACAGAGAAGCAGACAACAGTATTTACAGTGAGATATTGTCGGGGACATCGTGCCTCAACCTGACTGGTTAACTTGCTATTCGGCTCCTATCACCTGACCCAGATGAGTCATGATGCGTATGGTGTATTAGCTTGACTAGAAATTAAATGTAGGATTATGATCCTCTTGTTGCACATGATGTATAATTTATATATTGTTTTATATGTTTTCTACTAAAGTGTGTTTTCTCTTAATAAACTATTACATTTGTTAAGTTATTCAGATGTTATATACTATGTTAATGCATCTTCAAGTACTCCTCCGGTTCTACAACCGGTTCTACTAAACCGGTTCTACAACGTCAACTTACACAAACACAGGAAGTAAACCATTTCAACCACAGATCTGATTTAGGTTCAGGGTTGTTGCTACTTATCCTCACTGTTTCACTTAGGGAGGTGAGAGAGAGAGAGATCTTTTATTTGTCATTAGTCAGTTGTAATTGTCATTAGGTAATTAGGTAAAGTTTCTATAAGGGGGGTTCCATCATCAGGTGAACCAGAGAGAGGGAGTTGTTAGAGATGAGGAGGGGAGGGAGCTTTTAGTTTTTTATATATATTTTTTTACCACCTTTTTCGTGGTATCCAATTGGTAGTTACAGTTTTGTCTCATCGCTGCACATCGCTGCAACTCCCATACGGACTCGGGAGAGGCGAAGGTCGAGAGCCATGCGTCCTCCCAAACACAACCCAACCAAGCCGCACTGCTTCTTGACACAATGCACATCCAACGCAGAAGCCAGCCGCACCAATGTGACGGAGGAAACACTGTACACCTGGCGACCGTGTCAGCGTGCACTGCGCCCGGCCCGCCACAGGAGTCGCTAGTGCGCGATGAGACAAGGATATCCCTGCCGGCCAAATCCTCCCTAACCCGGACGACGCTGGGCCAATTGTGGGGGAAGGAGCTGTTTGAGATGAGGAGGGGAGGGAGCTGTTTGAGATGTGGAGGGGAAGAGGGGAGGGAGATGTTTGAGATGTGGAGGGAAGGGAGGATCACGATTTGCTTGTGAGAAGCGAACATTTGGCTGACAGGCATTTCTCATAGGAGATCACAGACAGGACATGGGGTCAAACATGCCTATTATCAAGAGGAGGGAGAGACATGTCTGGTAAGGTCAACCTTTATGCTCCCTGTGATCAGTGCTTTGATGAGCATGACACTGATCCTCCTGATTGGAATGGGTTTTAATGAAGCAAGTATCCTCCATGCAAACAGGTAATGAATGACCTGTTTACAAAGCAGGTGGTAATGACCTGTTTACAAAGCAGGTGGTAATGACCTGTTTACAAAGCAGGTGGTAATGACCTGTTGACAAAGCAGGTGGTAATGACCTGTTGACAAAGCAGGTGGTAATGACCTGTTTACAAAGCAGGTGGTAATGACCTGTTTACAAAGCAGGTGGTAATGACCTGTTGACAAAGCAGGTGGTAATGACCTGTTGACAAAGCAGGTGGTAATGACCTGTTGACAAAGCAGGTGGTAATGACCTGTTGACAAAGCAGGTGGTAATGACCTGTTGACAAAGCAGGTGGTAATGACCTGTTGACAAAGCAGGTGGTAATGACCTGTTGACAAAGCAGGTGGTAATGACCTGTTGACAAAGCAGGTGGTAATGACCTGTTGACAAAGCAGGTGGCAATGACCTGTTTACAAAGCAGGTGGTAATGACCTGTTGACAAAGCAGGTGGTAATGACCTGTTTACAAAGCAGGTGGTAATGACCTGTTTACAAAGCAGATGGTAATGACCTGTTGACAAAGCAGATGGTAATGACCTGTTTACAAAGAAGATGGTAATGACCTGTTTACAAAGAAGATGGTAATGACCTATTTACAAAGCAGATGGCAATGACCTGTTTACAAAGCAGATGGTAATGACCTGTTTACAAAGCAGATGGTAATGACCTATTTACAAAGCAGATGGTAATGACCTATTTACAAAGCAGATGGTAAGGACCTATTTACAAAGCAGATGGTAATGACCAATTTACAAAGCAGATGGTAATGACCTATTTACAAAGCAGATGGTAATGACCTATTGACAAAGCAGATGGTAATGACCTGTTGACAAAGCAGATGGTAATGACCTGTTTACAAAGCAGATGGTAATGACCTATTGACAAAGCAGATGGTAATGACCTATTTACAAAGCAGATGGTAATGACCTGTTTACAAAGCAGATGGTAATGACCTATTTACAAAGCAGATGGTAATGACCTATTTACAAAGCAGATGGTAGGGACCTATTGACAAAGCAGGTGGTTATGACCTATTGACATAGCAGGTGGTTATGACCTATTGACATAGCAGGTGGTTATGACCTATAGACATAGCAGGTGGTTATGACCTATTGACATAGCAGGTGGTTATGACCTATTGACATAGCAGGTGGTTATGACCTATTGACATAGCAGGTGGTTATGACCTATTGACATAGCAGGTGGTTATGACCTATAGACAAAGCAAAACCTGCTATGTACTGCATCCTCGTACCATGTTGTCTACAGTGTGACCTGACTTGCACCTTCGTGGTGGTAATAGACTGTATTAGAAACAGAGAGCTTTGACACCACAGACACGACACAGTGAGTCATACATCTCAGACAGTGACTGACGAAAACGATGACCAACCAGTTATGGTGAAATACTACTACTAGCGTTGTGTTGAACTTGTTTGTTAGGATTTTGTAAATACGGATGTGACGGAATGCTTGACCCGTGAACCGGATATGATACTGAAATAAGGAGAACTGCTCCTCCTTGTCTGAAGCCTCATTCATATTTTCCCCTTCGCTCAGGAGCTTACGACACAGTATACAGTAAACTACTTTGTTGTTTCATTTTCCGTCATGTTTTCCATCAGTATCCTGCAGAGTGCAATGGCCATCCTGAAATTAATTTGTATTTTGTTGTTATCTGGTAAGTTTTATATTCTCTTATCGTGTCGCTGTGGTTGTGTCCCTCGTGGCTTCCTCGTCTGTCCCTGGGCGTTTTATCCACACACCTTTACTTACAGATACAACATACAACCAAAGGCACATTATGATTTATTTATGTAAAACACAATGTGATAAAATAATGGCTGTTTGGATAGGGCGTGGTTGTTCGTTTGTCTAAACAGAAAATTGTCTCTTCGTTGTTACCTCGAGGCCATCGAATCATTGATTCAGTGTCCCGGCTTGAACACACACATTCCACACACACTTTCACACAGAAACTCATGGCTCTGATAAATGAACGAATGAATCATAGATATGTGATAAAAAATGTAGTTGTGATTTGCATGTGGTTGTTAGCATGTGGTTGTGATTTACATGTGTTTGTAGCATTGTTAGCACGTGGTTGTGATTTACATGTGTTTGTAGCATTGTTAGCACGTGGTTGTGATTTACATGTGTTTGTAGCATTGTTAGCATGTGGTTGTGATTTACATGTGTTTGTAGCATTGTTAGCACGTGGTTGTGATTTACATGTGTTTGTAGCATTGTTAGCACGTGGTTGTGATTTACATGTGTTTGTAGCATTGTTAGCATGTGGTTGTGATTTACATGTGTTTGTAGCATTGTTAGCACGTGGTTGTGATTTACATGTGTTTGTAGCATTGTTAGCATGTGGTTGTGATTTACATGTGTTTGTAGCATTGTTAGCATGTGGTTGTGATTTACATGTGTTTGTAGCATTGTTAGCACGTGGTTGTGATTTACATGTGTTTGTAGAATTGTTAGCACGTGGTTGTGATTTACATGTGTTTGTAGCATTGTTAGCACGTGGTTGTGATTTAGATTAATTATTTCTGTTTATATGCAGAAAAAATCAGATGATAGTATTATTTCACATCATTGAATGTTTTAAAAGAAATGAGGAACATGACCTCAGCTTTACCTTAAAGCTCTGTCATTATCGCCCATGCTATCTCCCATGCTATCGTCCATGCTATCGTCCATGCTATCGCCCATGCTGTCGCCCATGCTGTCGCCCATGCTGTCGCCCATGCTCTAGTCTAGTAGCTGTAAATGCAGACAGGCCTAGTTGACGTCTCTTCATGAATGGAGACATTATTACATTTACATTTGAGTCATTTAGCAGACACTGTTAGCCAGAGTGACTTGCAGGAGCAATTAGGGCTAAGTTCCTTGGTGAACGGCACATTGGCAGAGTTTTTGCCTCGTCTTCTGGCGATTGGCCCAATGCTCGTAACCGCTACGCTGTCGTGGTGTTGTTCATTCCCTCAAAGATCTTTAATATCTCTCAATATACATACACCAGATATTCAAAGATATCTTTAACACGCTGTCCCTTTGCACATAGCTTGGTTCTTCTTTCTGTTTTGGGGGTCTAGGTCTGGTTACTGTAAAGCACACTGTGACAAATGATATTACAATGCAGAGATAATTACTCAACCAAACATGTCATCAGAGAAATCAGGGAGCAGAAATGGGTGATGTCATGCACCTTCCCATCGTCTTGGTAACCAAGTGCTAGAATTAAATGGTAACCAAGTGCTAGAATTAAATGGTAACCAAGTGCTGCCATATTAATGAACAACCCAGTTTCATATGTTAACCTTGTGCTTCCAGATAAATGAAAAACTCAGTTTCAAATGTTCTTTCACAGCTTTTGGAAGAGAAAAGTTTCCTTAACTTTCCAGGAACACGTTTGTTCAGGGGAATGTTCTTTATTTGTGTGCGCTGTGCTGTCTTAAGCTCTTTCAACCACTTTCTCTTATATTATGTAATTTCCTGTCAGTGAGCACATGATGTCATTATTATCTGTGTTGAATTCTGAGTTTAGTTTGTAACTTTGACATATTGGTATGTTTCAGCACCAGCTGTATCTGAGTTGGAAGTCACTGGGATTAGAGGAGAGTCTGTTCTCCTGTCCTGTGACCTGAATTCATCCACGGCCATCGACCCAGCAAGACTCCGGTTCCATTGGCAAGATGAGTCCGAAAAAGTGATGTACTCGTTCAACAAAGGAGAAGAGAATCGACATCAGGATAACCTTTACACAAACAGAACTAAAGCCTTTGGGTCTGAGATGAGTTCTGGGAATATCTCTATCAAACTCAGCCAAGTCACACTTGAAGACGAGCAGAATGGCTACTGGGCTTTCGCTACACTGTTTGGCGAGAATGATAAGCATATCCTCGAGTTGATAAAAGTGTGTCCCGCTACCCTACATGTGGCAGGTATGGTTGAGCTAATAACACAGGAGGCTGCTGAGGGGAGGACTGGAATAGCGTCAACCACATGGGAACCATGTATTGGATGTGTTTGATACCATTCCATGTCCACCTGTGTGAATTATTCACAGCACTAATTCTGTCATTGTAGGAAATCATCAAACGTTATTATGGCACATTTCTAACATCTTCTTCTCTTTGCTTTGTTCACTTTCAGCACGGTTCCCGACACCCAGTGTGACTGTGAACAAGACAAATATGAATGCCACGTGTTCAACCCAGGGGGGATACCCACAGCCAGTCGTCACATGGACCATCCAGGACGTCCTATTGGCTCAGAACCGCACTCTGGACCCGTGGGAAGTACAGACCGAAAGACCATCTGATCCTGAAAGTGGACTGTACACTGTTTGGAGCCAAGTGAATATAAGAGAAAATCAGACGGTGACCTGCCATATCTTCAACCCCGTTCTGAGAGAGACTGTGAGCAAGACAACCATCGTCAGCTCCAATCAGAGCATTAACACAGACCCTGCAGGTGCATGTGACAGGACGTAACACCACCACTCACTGCCTAATATTCATTAACTGAAAACTTAATTACTCATCTTGTCTTTTCCCCACAGGTGAAGTTCAGGAACGCTTTTCTCTCTGGATTATTGGAGCTATTACAGTATTTATTCTGTTTGGCGTCGGTGTGGGGGGTTATTTATGGTACAGAAAACGTAAGTTGCAATTTCCGATGATTTATTTCCTGTAATGAAATCAGATTCAGCACTTTATAAAGTTCTCTCAGTCTGTAATTACTCTGTCAGTGCCAAATCTAAAGATGTTATCTCCATTTATATTATTTTATATTATTTCACATTTGAGGAGTGACCAGTATGTGAAAATCACCTGGCCCTATGTACATTTCATTCTGTAGTTAGATGGGCTGCAGTGTATTTTTAATTGTGACTAAAACACTGATGCATGTTGATCTGGTTAATTATGACTAAAACACTGATCCATGTTGATCTAGGTTGTGGAGCCAGTGGTGGAACCAAAGAAGTTGAAGGGAAGAACCATCAAGGAAATGGTAGTGTTGAGACAGAGCTTTTGGACAAGTTACTGTAGAGGTTCTGAAGCTTGTACCATGACCAAGGACTAGATTCAATCCGGACCAAAATGGAGCCCATATATACAGCATTTACCGTGAATGCATTCTCTGCAAATGCAGGATTGTTAGCTTTTAAATTTCACTAGTGCGGATCTTCAGTGGTCCAGACTGAATCCAGGCCTAAAACCATGTAAACCTCAACACACTGGTACAGTTGTGTACTCTCAGACTGACTTAGAGGAGACATTTTCACTCTGCCAAACAGACCTCACTGTGCCAAACAGACCTCACTGTGCCAAACAGACCTCACTCTGCCAAACAGACCTCACTGTGCCAAACAGACCTCACTGTGCCAAACAGACCTCACGGTGCCAAACAGACCTCACTCTGCCAAACAGACCTCACTCTGCCAAACAGAGCTCACTGTGCCAAACAGACCTCACGTGCCAAACAGACCTCACGGTGCCAAACAGACCTCACTGTGTTCAACATTAGGGACAGCTGCTGCAGATCTGTAACCAGATTTAGATTACATTTTGATTTTGTCTTTAATAAATATTGTTGTGAATATTCAAAAAGGTTCATGTATTATATTTATTTCAATGTCAAACTCTTTATTCTGGTATTTTCCTATACAGTAGGTGTATTGAAATTTGGCCATTCTATATTCGTATTATTTGGGGAAATTGTATTTGAAACTCATTTGAAATGTCCAGGATGTGGTTACATTTGGTAGAGAGACCCTTCTGCTGCATTGATGTAGCTAAACACATGTATGTGACCCATAACATTTGATTTGATGAAACATACTGCTTATTGCATTCAGTGGCTCATGGATAGATGCAGCGGCCCAAAGACACAACCACGCTGTTTATATCAACCTCAAGATTAAAAATACATTTATCTTGAACTTCGGTTCATCTTAACAGAACTGTCAGTGAATGTTTTTTATGAATGGTTAAAGGTTAAGAGATCCAATCCCTTAAAGTTGTGTGTGTCAGCTGTAGGGGTGTCCATGTTGCTGGGGATCGAAAGTGTCCGCTGAGAGAGAGGCAGGTTGAAGTGGCCAGAGTCTGAGTAGTGCAGAAGGTTTCGTATGCTGAGGCAGTGAAGAAAGTAGAGGAGGATGGATCAAAGGGGGAAAGGAGCCTGAGAGGATCCCAGTGAGTAGTAGATCTGTGTGTGTGTGTGTGATGTGCGTCTGTCTCAGTCACCAGATCCCAACCTAGTAGAACATTTATGGGAGATTGTGTTGCCTGAGACAGCGTTTTCCACCACCGTCAACAGAACACTAAATTATGGAATTGCTCCCTCCAATAGAGTTTCAGACACTTGTAGAATTTATGCCACGGTGCATTGAATCTGTTCTGGTGGCTCGTGGTGGCACAACACCCTATTAGCACACTATGTTGGTGTTTCCTTTACTTTGGCAGTTACCTGTAGTCATTATAGAATGAAATGTGATAGAATGTACACTAGTTACCTGTAGTCATTATAGAATGAGATGTGATAGAATGTAAACTAGTTACCTGTAGTTATTATAGAATGAGATGTGATAGAATGTACACTAGTTACCTGTAGTCATTATAGAATGAGATGTGATAGAATGTACACTAGTTACCTGTAGTCATTATAGAATGAGATGTGATAGAATGTAAACTAGTTACCTGTAGTCATTATAGAATGAGATGTGATAGAATGTACACTAGTTACCTGTATGTTTCTGTTACACAGTGTATTCTGAAAGTACTCAGACCCCTTGACTTTTTCACATTTTGTTATGCTACAGCCTTACATGTATTCTACAATTTACTAAATTGTTGTCCCCCCCCCCCCCCCCCCCCGCATCAAGCTACACACAATACCCATAATGACAAAGCAAAAACAGGTCTTTAGAAATGTATATATAAAAAAACTGAAATAAACCATTTACATAAGTATTCAGACCCTTTACTCAGTACTTTGTTGAAGCACCTTTGTCAGCGATTACAGCCTCGAGTCTTCTTGGGAATGACGCTACAAGCTTGGCAAACCCAGTCCCTGCCGTTGAAAAACATTCCCACAGCATGATGCTGCCACCACCATGCTTCACCTTAGGGATGGTGCCAGGCTCCCTCCAGACGTGACGCTTGGCATTCAGGCCAAAGAGTTCAATCTTGGCCACTCACTGACCAAGGCCCTTCTCCCCCGATTGCTCAGTTTGGCCAGGCGGTCAGCTCTAGGAATAGTCTTGGTGGTTCCAAACTTCCATTTACGAATGATGGAGGCCAAGTGTATTCCTGGAGACCTTCAATGCTGCAGACATTTTTTGTCTTGGTTTCTGCTCTGACATGCACTGTCAACTGTGGGACCTTATATAGACAGGTGTGTGCCTTTCCAAATCATGTCCAATCAATTGAATTTACCACAGGTGGACTCCAATCAAGTTGTAGAAACATCTCAAGGATGATCAATGGAAACATGATGCATCTGAGCTTAATTTCATGTCTCATAGCAAGGAGTTTGAATTCTTATGTAAATAAGGTATTTCTGTTTTATATTTTTTATAGATTTGCAAAAATGTCTAAAAACCTGTTTTCACTTTATCGTCGTAAGGATGAGACCAAGGCGCAGCGTGAAAAGAGTTCCACATATTTTTAATGAACTGAAACTCACCAAAACAAAACAACAAACAACCAAACCAAACGTGAAGCTACTAGTGTGCACACTGGCACCTAACTATAGACAAGACCCCACACTAGAAAGTGGGAAAAAGGGCTGCCTAAATATGATCCCCAAAACAGCTGTCTCTGACTGGGAACCATATCAGGCCAACATAGACATACAAAAACCCCTAGACATACAAAAACCCCTATACATACAGAAACCTAGAGTACCCACCCTAGTCACACGCTGACCTAACCAAAATATAAAGAAAACAGAGATATCTAAGGTCAGGGCGTGACAGTGGGCTATTCTGTGTAGATTGATAAGGAACATGTTTATCTAATCCATTTTAGAATAAGGCTGTAACGTAACAAAATGTGGGAAAAGTCAAGGGGTCTGAATACTCTCCGAATGCACTGTATGACTATCTTACTGACTTAATCATTGTGAATCATTTATCAATTAGAGTAAACTATTTATTGTGTGAACACCATGTGACTTTTATTTTGATATGCTATTCTGGTGGTTGGGAGAAGAGCAGAGGTTATTGGGTAATGGTGGTCAGTCTAAGGATTGGAGTGTTTTGCCTGTCCCTAAGTTGTAGTACTCGGTGATTAAACATTCAAGTCTTGTAATACCGAGTCGCATTGTCTCTGGTCATCCTTCATGCTATCTGTCGAACACTATCAAGCCTAGGCAGGGCATGGAGCTGAGCATGTCATTCCTGCCTCTGGTTATTCATGTCCATGTCACTTGATCACGATGACAACACAGAACTAGACGTAAGATCATACCCTGAGTGTACAAAACATTAGGAACACCTGCTCTTTCCACGACAGACTGATCATTGGAATCCAGGTGAAAGGTATGATCCCTTGTTGATGTCACATGTTAAATCCACTTTAATCAGTGTAGGTGAGGTGGAGGAGACATGTTAACCCCCTAAGTTCCATGTCCTTGCCTCTAGGGGAGATCTAATTAGCATAATACAAACAATTCCTATAAAAAACAGTATGTTTAAGTCAGAGAGATGTATTTTTGCATTTTTTGCGTCTCACTTTTTATAACCTCTCTATGGAAAGATGGGACTCTCACGAGCATGATGGTGTTCTCTGTTTTGGTCTACGTCCCCCACAAGCGTCAAGCCGATCTGCCAACTTCTGTCTGGAGCGTCCGAACAGTTTGGGCTACACACTAATACCCCTTCTGTCTGGAGCGTCCGAACAGTTTGGGCTACACACTAATACCCCTTCTGTCTGGAGCGTCTGAACAGTTTGGGGCTACACACTAATACCCCTTCTGTCTGGAGCGTCCGAACAGTTTGGGGCTACACACTAATACCCCTTCTGTCTGGAGCGTCCGAACAGTTTGGGGCTACACACTAATACCCCTTCTGTCTGGAGCGTCCGAACAGTTTGGGGCTACACACTAATACCCCTTCTGTCTGGAGCGTCTGAACAGTTTGGGGCTACACACTAATACCCCTTCTGTCTGGAGCGTCCGAACAGTTTGGGCTACACACTAATACCCCTTCTGTCTGGAGCGTCTGAACAGTTTGGGCTACACACTAATACCCCTTCTGTCTGGAGCGTCTGAACAGTTTGGGCTACACACTAATACCCCTTCTGTCTGGAGCGTCTGAACAGTTTGGGCTACACACTAATACCCCTCTGTAGAAAGGTGAGACTCTCAGGAACACGTACATGTCCGTTGTTTTGCTTTAGGATGCCCTCAGGCCTCACAAGACTCGACTGAAGGTCCCCGGTGTTGGATTGGACATTTTGAACATTGAGATATTAAACATTAAAAATATGTTTTCTGATCTTTCTTATATCTTTCAAATACACACTGCTCAAAAAAATAAAGGGAACACTTAAACAACACAATGTAACTCCAAGTCAATCACACTTCTGTGAAATCAAACTGTCCACTTAGGAAGCAACACTGATTGACAATAAATTTCACATGCTGTTGTGCAAATGGAATAGACAAAAGGTGGAAATTATAGGCAATTAGCAAGACACCCCCAATAAAGGAGTGATTCTGCAGGTGGTGACCACAGACCACTTCTCAGTTCCTATGCTTCCTGGCTGATGTTTTGGTCACTTTTGAATGCTGGCGGTGCTCTCACTCTAGTGGTAGCATGAGACGGAGTCTACAACCCACACAAGTGGCTCAGGTAGTGCAGCTCATCCAGGATGGCACATCAATGCGAGCTGTGGCAAGAAGGTTTGCTGTGTCTGTCAGCGTAGTGTCCAGAGCGTGGAGGCGCTACCAGGAGACAGGCCAGTACATCAGGAGACGTGGAGGAGGCCGTAGGAGGGCAACAACCCAGCAGCAGGACCGCTACCTCCGCCTTTGAGCAGAAGGAGCACTGCCAGAGCCCTGCAAAATAACCTCCAGCAGGCCACAGGCCACAGCAGGCCACAGGTTGTAGACTCAGTCCAGGGTCCACTAAGTCTGGAGGTGGTTCAGTCCAGGGTGGACTAAGTCTGGAGGTGGCTCAGTCCAGGGTGGACTAAGTCTGGAGGTGGTTCAGTCCAGGGTGGACTAAGTCTGGAGGTGGTTCAGTCCAGAGTGGACTAAGTCTGGAGGTGGCTCAGTCCAGGGTGGACTAAGTCTGGAGGTGGTTCAGTCCAGAGTGGACTAAGTCTGGAGGTGGCTCAGTCCAGGGTGGACTAAGTCTGGAGGTGGTTCAGTCCAGAGTGGACTAAGTCTGGAGGTGGTTCAGTCCAGGGTGGACTAAGTCTGGAGGTGGTTCAGTCCAGGGTGGACTAAGTCTGGAGGTGGTCCAGTCCAGGGTGGACTAAGTCTGGAGGTGGCTCAGTCCAGGGTGGACTAAGTCTGGAGGTGGTTCAGTCCAGAGTAGACTAAGTCTGGAGGTGGTTCAGTCCAGAGTGGACTAAGTCTGGAGGTGGCTCAGTCCAGGGTGGACTAGATGTATCCTAGATGTGTCCTAGATGTATCCTAGATGTGTCCTAGATGTATCCTAGATGTGTCCTAGATGTGTCCTAGATGTGTCCTAGATGTATCCTAGATGTATCCTAGATGTTTCCTAGATGTGTCCTAGATGTGTCCTAGATGTATCCTAGATGTGTCCTAGATGTGTCCTAGATGTGTCCTAGATGTATCCTAGATGTATCCTAGATGTATCCTAGATGTGTCCTAGATGTATCCTAGATGTATCCTAAATGTATCCTAGATGTATCCTAGATGTATCCTAGATGTGTCCTAGATGTGTCCTAGATGTGTCCTAGATGTATCCTAGATGTGTCCTAGATGTGTCCTAGATGTATCCTAAATGTATCCTAGATGTATCCTAGATGTATCCTAGATGTGTCCTAGATGTGTCCTAGATGTATCCTAAATGTGTCCTAGATGTATCCTAGATGTGTCCTAGATGTGTCCTAGATGTGTCCTAGATGTGTCCTAGATGTATCCTAGATGTGTCCTAGATGTATCCTAGATGTATCCTAGATGTATCCTAGATGTGTCCTAGATGTGTCCTAGATGTATCCTAGATGTGTCCTAGATGTATCCTAGATGTATCCTAGATGTGTCCTAGATGTATCCTAGATGTATCCTAAATGTATCCTAGATGTATCCTAGATGTATCCTAGATGTGTCCTAGATGTGTCCTAGATGTGTCCTAGATGTGTCCTAGATGTATCCTAGATGTATCCTAAATGTATCCTAGATGTATCCTAGATGTATCCTAGATGTGTCCTAGATGTGTCCTAGATGTATCCTAGATGTGTCCTAGATGTATCCTAGATGTGTCCTAGATGTGTCCTAGATGTATTTTTATTTTTCATGGGGCAAATCTGGTCTGTGATATTGAGTTAGAAATGGTGTTCATTGTAACCACAATGTTACAAATAATTGAACACACACAACATGAGCAGATTCATTTGGTCAAAACAGTCAAAACATTTATATATTTAACACTGTCAGAAAGAATGTTGGCACTTATTTATTTACATCACAAGCCATGAATGAGTGAGTCACTCAGCTTTATGCTGACAAATAATCACTGGACTCTCATTCCGTTTCTTCTTCACATCAGCAAAGAAGACTTCCATGTTTCAGAAACTCTCTTTATATAGAGGCTCTATCACTCTTTATATAGGGGCTCTATTCCTCTTTATGTAGAGGCTCTATCCCTCTTTATGTAGAGGCTCTATTGCTCTTTATGTAGAGGCTCTATCGCTCTTTATGTAGAGGCTCTATCGCTCTTTAGATAGCGGCTCTACCGCTCTTTACATAGAGGCTCTACATCTCTTTATATAGAGGCTCTATCACTCTTTATATAGAGGCTCTATCACTCTTTATGCAGAGGCTCTATCGCTCTTTATATAGAGGCTCTATCACTCTTTATGTAGAGGCTCTATCCCTCTTTATGTAGAGGCTATATCCCTCTTTATATAGAGGCTCTATTACTCTTTATGTAGAGGCTCTATCGCTCTTTATGTAGAGGCTCTATCACTCTTTATGTAGAGGCTCTATCGCGCTTTATGTAGAGGCTCTATCACTCTTTATGTAGAGGCTCTATCGCTCTTTATATAGAGGCTCTATTGCTCTTTATGTAGAGGCTCTATCACTCTTTATGTAGAGGCTCTATCGCTCTTTATATAGAGGCTCTATCGCCCTTTATATAAAGGCTCTATCGCCCTTTATATAGAGGCTCTATCGCCCTTTATATAGAGGCTCTATCGCCCTTTATATAGAGGCTCTATCGCCCTTTATATAGAGGCTCTATCGCCCTTTATATAGAGGTTCTACCGCTCTTTATGTAGAGGCTCTATCGCTCTTTAAATAGAGGTTCTACCGCTCTTTATGTAGAGGCTCTATCGCTCTTTAAATAGAGACTATCCCTCTTTCACACTGTGGTAAATAGTATAGATATAATAGAGAATAGAGACTCTATCCCTGTTTCACACTGTGGTAAATAGTATAGATATAATAGAGAATAGAGACTCTATCCCTGTTTCACACTGTGGTAAATAGTATAGATATAATAGAGAATAGAGACTCTATCCCTGTTTCACACTGTGGTAAATAGTATAGATATAATAGAGAATAGAGACTCTATCCCTCTTTCACACTGTGGTAAATAGTATAGATATAATAGAGAAAAGAGACTCAGACTGAAAACACCTCCTTTAATTTACGTCAATTTGTGCCCCCTTGTGGTAGTGTGGTGCAATGACAGATTGCAATTTGTGCACCCTTGTGGTAGTGTGGTGCAATGACAGAATGCGATTTGAGACAGAGAGCAACAAACAAGACACGCCCTCCTGCATATGCATATCTGACAGAATATATTCTACTTTCCTTTCTAACAAATCTACTTTTTGCTGTGTTTTCCTGGATATCCTTCCTTGTTGCTCTCATCATCTTTTCCTCATTTTGTCCTCTCATCTCAAATCAAATCAAATTGTATTTGTCACACGCGCCGAATACAACAGGTGTAGACCTTACAGTGAAACGCTAACTTACAAACCCTTAACCAATAATGCAATTGTAAGAACAATTGTGTTAAGTAAAAAAAAAAGATATGTAAAAATAAAAGTTACAAATAATTAAACAGCTATATACAGGGTGTTACGGTACAGAGTCAATGTGGAGGCTATATACAGGGTGTTACGGTACAGAGTCAATGTGGAGGCTATATACAGGGTGTTACGGTACAGAGTCAATGTGGAGGCTATATACAGGGGGTCCAGGTACAGAGTCAATGTGGAGGCTATATACAGGGTGTTACGGTACAGAGTCAATGTGGAGGCTATATACAGGGTGTTACGGTACAGAGTCAATGTGGAGGCTATGTACAGGGGGTACAGGTACAGAGTCAATGTGGAGGCTATATACAGGGTGTTATGGTACAAAGTCAATGTGGAGACTATATACAGGGTGTTACGGTACAGAGTCAATGTGGAGACTATATACAGGGTGTTACGGTACAGAGTCAATGTGGAGGCTATATACAGGGTGTTACGGTACAGAGTCAATGTGGAGGCTATATACAGGGTGTTACGGTACAGAGTCAATGTGGAGGCTATATACAGGGTGTTACGGTACATAGTCAATGTGGAGACTATATACAGGGTGTTACGGTACATAGTCAATGTGGAGGCTATATACAGGGTGTTACGGTACAGAGTCAATGTGGAGGCTATATACAGGGTGTTACGGTACAGAGTCAATGTGGAGGCTATATACAGGGTGTTACGGTACAGAGTCAATGTGGAGGCTATATACAGGGTGTTACGGTACAGAGTCAATGTGGAGGCTATATACAGGGTGTTACGGTACAGAGTCAATGTGGAGGCTATATACAGGGTGTTACGGTACAGAGTCAATGTGGAGGCTATATACAGGGGGTACTGGTACAGAGTCAATGTGCGGGGGCACCGCTTAGTAGAGGTAATTGAGGTAATGCAGTATGAACATGTAGGTTAAAGTTACTACACGGCCTCCCGGGTGGCGCAGTGGTCTAGAGCACTGTCTCGCAGCGCTAGCTGTGCCACCAGAGACTCTGGGTTTGCGTCCAGGCTCTGTCGCAGCCGGCCGCGACCGGGAGGTCCGTGGGGCGACGCACAATTGGCCTAGCGTCGTCCGGGTTAGGGAGGGTTTGGCCGGTAGGGATATTCTTGTCTCATCGCGCACCAGCGACTCCTGTGGCGGGCCGGGCACAGTGCGCGCTAACCAAGGTCGCCAGGTGCACGGTGTTTCCTCCGACACATTGGTGCGGCTGGCTTCCGGGTTGGATGCGAGCTGTGTTTCGGAGGACGCATGGCTTTCGACCTTCGTCTCTTCCGAGCCCGTACGAGAATTGTAGCGATGAGACAAGGTAGTAACTACTAACAATTGGATACCACAAAATTGGGGAGAAAAAGGGGGTAAAGTTCAAAACAATTGTTTTTTTTTTAAAGTGACTACACATAGATACAGGGAGTAAAATAAACAGAGTAGGACATTTTTAGAGCCTTCCTCCGCAACCGCCTGGTATAGGGGTCCTGGAAGGCAGGAAGCTTGGCCCCAGTGATGCACAGGGCCGTACACACTACGCTCTGTAGTGCCTTGCGGTTGGAGGCCGAGCAGTTGTCATACCAGGCAATGATTCAACCAGGCTACAGACGTGAGTGCTACGGGTCGGTAGTCATTAAGGTAGGTTACCTTAGTGTTCTTGGGCACAGGGACTATGGTGGTCTGCTTGAAACATGTTGGTATTACAGACTCAGTCAGGGACAGGTTGAACATTTCAGTGAAGACACTTGCCAGTTGGTCTGCGCATGCTCGGAGTACACGTCCTGGTAATCCATCTGGCCCCGCAGCCTTGTGAATGTTGACATGTTTAAAGGCTACAGAGAGCTTGATCACACAGTCGTCCGGAACAGCTGATGCTCTCATGCATGTTTCAGTGTTGCTTGCCTCGAAGCAAGCATATAAATAACTGAGCTCATCTGGTAGGCTCATGTCACTGAGCAGCTCGGGGCTGTGCTTAGCTTTGTAGCCTGTAATAGTTTGCTAGCCCTGCCACATCCGTGGAGCGTCGGAGCCAGTGTAGTACGATTCAATCTTAATCCTGTATTGATGCTTTGCCTGTTTGATGGTTCAACGGAGGGCATAGTGGGATTTCATTTAAGCTTCAGGGTTTAGAGTCCCGCTCCTTGAAAGCGGCAGCTCTACCCTTTAGCTCAGTGCGGATATTGCCTGTAATCCATGGCTTCTGGTTTGGGTATGTACGTACAGTCACTGTGGGGACGACGTCCTCGATGCACTTATTAATGAAGCCAATGACTGATGCGGTGTTCTCCTCAATGCCATCGGAAGAATCCCGGAACATATTCCAGTCTGTGATAGCACAACAGTCCTGTAGCTTAGCATCTGCTTTATCTGACCACTTTTTTATTGACCGAGTCACTGGTGCTTCCTGCTTTAATTTTAGCTTGTAAGCAGGAATCAGGAGGATAGAATTATGGTCAGATTTGCCAAATGGAGGGTGAGTTAGAGCTTTGTACACTTCTCTGTGTGTGGAGTAAAGGTGGTCTAGGTTTTTTTCCTCCCTGGTTGCACATTTAACATGCTGGGGAAAAAATTGGTACAAAGGATTTAAGTTTCCCTGCATTAAAGTCCCCGGCCACTAGGAGCTCCACCTCTGGATGAGCGTTTTCCTGTTTGCTTATGGACGTAAACAGCTCATTGAGTGGGGTCTTAGTGCCAGCATCGGTTTGTGGTGGTAAATAGACAGCTACAAAGAATATAGATGAAAACTCTCTTGGTAAATAGTGTGGTGTAACGCTTATCATTAGATACTCTACCTCAGGCAAGCAACTTACTATTAGATTTCCTGCACCAGCTGTTGTTTACAAATATACACAGAGCACCACCCCTTGTCTTGCCAGAGGCTGCTGTATGCCAGCTGTATGTTACTTCTGTTGTCATTCGGCCACGACTGTGGAAAATAAGTTGGTAGCATACACTATTTTATTATCCAATGATTGTACTCTCCAAGTTGTTCTTTGTTGTTCTTATGGGCTGCCGTGTGGCGCAGCGGTCTAAGAGGTGTCACTACAGACACCCTGGTTCGAATCCTGGCTGTATCACAACTGGCCCGTGTGGTGCAGGGGTCTAAGGCACTGCCTCTCAGTGCAAGAGCTGTCACTACAGACACCCTGGTTCAAATCCAGGTTGTGTCACAACTGGCTGTGTGGCGCACAATTGGCCCAACGTTGTCTGGGTTTGGTTGGTGTAGGCTGTCATTGTATATAAGAATTTGTTTTTAATTGACTTACTTGCCTAGTAAAATGAATAAATTCCGAGGGAAGTCATGGCTTGTTGGGTTTAAGTGTCAGCGTCGCCTTACTCACAGATTGGTTTGCTGTTTTGTATAACCGACCTCGCACTCTCTCCCGGTTGCTTGGGGATATATTGACCTATCGATTTTAAAGGCTTTATTTAAACTATGTTGTCTGGCTTCTACATATTATCACAGTTTTATGGTACAAACAGGAGCTCTTGACTATTAAACTTCTCTTCACACCTAAAATCAGTGAAGACCTCCTCTTCTTGAGGAGTGTTAATGAACACTTACCACGCTGCACCTTGGTCCTCCTCTATACTCAACACCTCTTCTTGAGGAGTGTTAATGAACACTTACCACGCTGCACCTTGGTCCTCCTCTATACTCAACACCTCTTCTTGAGGAGTGTTAATGAACACTTACCTCGCTGCACCTTGATCCTCCTCTATACTCAACACCTCTTCTTGAGGAGTGTTAATGAACACTTACCACGCTGCACCTTGGTCCTCCTCTATATTCAACACCTCTTCTTGAGGAGTGTTAATGAACACTTACCACGCTGCACCTTGGTCCTCCTCTATACTCAACACCTCTTCTTGAGGAGTGTTAATGAACACTTACCACGCTGCACCTTGGTCCTCCTCTATACTCAACACCTCTTCTTGAGGAGTGTTAATGAACACTTACCACGCTGCACCTTGGTCCTCCTCTATACTCAACACCTCTTCTTGAGGAGTGTTAATGAACACTTACCAAGCTGCACCTTGGTCCTCCTCTATACTCAACACCTCTTCTTGAGGAGTGTTAATGAACACTTACCACGCTGCACCTTGGTCCTCCTCTATACTCAACACCTCTTCTTGAGGAGTGTTAATGAACACTTACCACGCTGCACCTTGGTCCTCCTCTATACTCAACACCTCTTCTTGAGGAGTGTTAATGAACACTTACCACGCTGCACCTTGGTCCTCCTCTATACTCAACACCTCTTCTTGAGGAGTGTTAATGAACACTTACCAAGCTGCACCTTGGTCCTCCTCTATACTCAACACCTCTTCTTGAGGAGTGTTAATGAACACTTACCACGCTGCACCTTGGTCCTCCTCTATACTCAACAACTCTTCTTGAGGAGTGTTAATGAACACTTACCAAGCTGCACCTTGGTCCTCCTCTATACTCAACACCTCTTCTTGAGGAGTGTTAATGAACACTTACCACGCTGCACCTTGGTCCTCCTCTATACTCAACACCTCTTCTTGAGGAGTGTTAATGAACACTTACCACGCTGCACCTTGGTCCTCCTCTATACTCAACACCTCTTCTTGAGGAGTGTTAATGAACACTTACCAAGCTGCACCTTGGTCCTCCTCTATACTCAACACCTCTTCTTGAGGAGTGTTAATGAACACTTACCAAGCTGCACCTTGGTCCTCCTCTATACTCAACACCTCTTCTTGAGGAGTGTTAATGAACACTTACCAAGCTGCACCTTGGTCCTCCTCTATACTCAACACCTCTTCTTGAGGAGTGTTAATGAACACTTACCACGCTGCACCTTGGTCCTCCTCTATACTCAACACCTCTTCTTGAGGAGTGTTAATGAACACTTACCACGCTGCACCTTGGTCCTCCTCTATACTCAACACCTCTTCTTGAGGAGTGTTAATGAACACTTACCACGCTGCACCTTGGTCCTCCTCTATACTCAACACCTCTTCTTGAGGAGTGTTAATGAACACTTACCACGCTGCACCTTGGTCCTCCTCTGTACTCAACACCTCTTCTTGAGGAGTGTTAATGAACACTTACCAAGCTGCACCTTGGTCCTCCTCTATACTCAACACCTCTTCTTGAGGAGTGTTAATGAACACTTACCAAGCTGCACCTTGGTCCTCCTCTATACTCAACACCTCTTCTTGAGGAGTGTTAATGAACACTTACCAAGCTGCACCTTGGTCCTCCTCTATACTCAACACCTCTTCTTGAGGAGTGTTAATGAACACTTACCACGCTGCACCTTGGTCCTCCTCTATACTCAACACCTCTTCTTGAGGAGTGTTAATGAACACTTACCACGCTGCACCTTGGTCCTCCTCTATACTCAACACCTCTTCTTGAGGAGTGTTAATGAACACTTACCACGCTGCACCTTGATCCTCCTCTATACTCAACACGTCTTCTTGAGGAGTGTTAATGAACACTTACCACGCTGCACCTTGGTCCTCCTCTATACTCAACACCTCTTCTTGAGGAGTGTTAATGAACACTTACCAAGCTGCACCTTGGTCCTCCTCTATACTCAACACCTCTTCTTGAGGAGTGTTAATGAACACTTACCACGCTGCACCTTGGTCCTCCTCTATACTCAACACCTCTTCTTGAGGAGTGTTAATGAACACTTACCACGCTGCACCTTGGTCCTCCTCTATACTCAACACCTCTTCTTGAGGAGTGTTAATGAACACTTACCACGCTGCACCTTGGTCCTCCTCTATACTCAACACCTCTTCTTGAGGAGTGTTAATGAACACTTACCACGCTGCACCTTGGTCCTCCTCTATACTCAACACCTCTTCTTGAGGAGTGTTAATGAACACTTACCACGCTGCACCTTGGTCCTCCTCTATACTCAACACCTCTTCTTGAGGAGTGTTAATGAACACTTACCAAGCTGCACCTTGGTCCTCCTCTATACTCAACACCTCTTCTTGAGGAGTGTTAATGAACACTTACCAAGCTGCACCTTGGTCCTCCTCTATACTCAACACCTCTTCTTGAGGAGTGTTAATGAACACTTACCACGCTGCACCTTGGTCCTCCTCTATACTCAACACCTCTTCTTGAGGAGTGTTAATGAACACTTACCACGCTGCACCTTGGTCCTCCTCTCCTTCTCCCAACGACGTTCGTTACATTCTCTCTGTACTCAACTTCTCTTCCTGGGCAACAAGAGACACCATATTTCTCTCTGTACTCAACACTTCTTCCTGGGCAACAAGAGAGACCATATTTCTCTCTGTACTCAACACCTCTTCCTGGGCAACAAGAGACACCATATTTCTCTCTGTACTCAACACCTCTTCCTGGGCAACAAGAGACACCATATTTCTCTCTGTACTCAACACCTCTTCCAGGGCAACAAGAGAGACCATATTTCTCTCTGTACTCAACACCTCTTCCTGGGCAACAAGAGAGACCATATTTCTCTCTGTACTCAACACCTCTTCCTGGGCAACAAGAGAGACCATATTTCTCTCTGTACTCAACACCTCTTCCTGGGCAACAAGAGAGACCATATTTCTCTCTGTACTCAACACCTCTTCCTGGGCAACAAGAGAGACCATATTTCTCTCTGTACTCAACACCTCTTCCTGGGCAACAAGAGACACCATATTTCTCTCTGTACTCAACACCTCTTCCTGGGCAACAAGAGAGACCATATTTCTCTCTGTACTCAACACCTCTTCCTGGGCAACAAGAGAGACCATATTTCTCTCTGTACTCAACACCTCTTCCTGGGCAACAGGAGACACCATATATCTCTCTATACTCAACCAGGGGGCAGACAAACTCCTGAAAATACAGTTTGGTACGGATATTCCTCCTATGTTTGTGTTTATCAAGATTTTAATGATTTATTTAATGGGAAATAAAATACACAACATGGAATGTTCTCACCGTAACCTCTTTCTGTAGTCTCGTTGCATGTTGTGTACAGTCAGTGGTCACAGACCTGTTGCTTCATCAGGTCCCCTCATAACAGAGAAGCAGACAACAGTATTTACAGTGAGATATTGTCGGGGACATCGTGCCTCAACCTGACTGGTTAACTTGCTATTCGGCTCCTATCACCTGACCCAGATGAGTCATGATGCGTATGGTGTATTAGCTTGACTAGAAATTAAATGTAGGATTATGATCCTCTTGTTGCACATGATGTATAATTTATATATTGTTTTATATGTTTTCTACTAAAGTGTGTTTTCTCTTAATAAACTATTACATTTGTTAAGTTATTCAGATGTTATATACTATGTTAATGCATCTTCAAGTACTCCTCCGGTTCTACAACCGGTTCTACTAAACCGGTTCTACAACGTCAACTTACACAAACACAGGAAGTAAACCATTTCAACCACAGATCTGATTTAGGTTCAGGGTTGTTGCTACTTATCCTCACTGTTTCACTTAGGGAGGTGAGAGAGAGAGAGATCTTTTATTTGTCATTAGTCAGTTGTAATTGTCATTAGGTAATTAGGTAAAGTTTCTATAAGGGGGGTTCCATCATCAGGTGAACCAGAGAGAGGGAGTTGTTAGAGATGAGGAGGGGAGGGAGCTTTTAGTTTTTTATATATATTTTTTTACCACCTTTTTCGTGGTATCCAATTGGTAGTTACAGTTTTGTCTCATCGCTGCACATCGCTGCAACTCCCATACGGACTCGGGAGAGGCGAAGGTCGAGAGCCATGCGTCCTCCCAAACACAACCCAACCAAGCCGCACTGCTTCTTGACACAATGCACATCCAACGCAGAAGCCAGCCGCACCAATGTGACGGAGGAAACACTGTACACCTGGCGACCGTGTCAGCGTGCACTGCGCCCGGCCCGCCACAGGAGTCGCTAGTGCGCGATGAGACAAGGATATCCCTGCCGGCCAAATCCTCCCTAACCCGGACGACGCTGGGCCAATTGTGGGGGAAGGAGCTGTTTGAGATGAGGAGGGAAGGGAGGATCACGATTTGCTTGTGAGAAGCGAACATTTGGCTGACAGGCATTTCTCATAGGAGATCACAGACAGGACATGGGGTCAAACATGCCTATTATCAAGAGGAGGGAGAGACATGTCTGGTAAGGTCAACCTTTATGCTCCCTGTGATCAGTGCTTTGATGAGCATGACACTGATCCTCCTGATTGGAATGGGTTTTAATGAAGCAAGTATCCTCCATGCAAACAGGTAATGAATGACCTGTTTACAAAGCAGGTGGTAATGACCTGTTTACAAAGCAGGTGGTAATGACCTGTTTACAAAGCAGGTGGTAATGACCTGTTGACAAAGCAGGTGGTAATGACCTGTTGACAAAGCAGGTGGTAATGACCTGTTTACAAAGCAGGTGGTAATGACCTGTTTACAAAGCAGGTGGTAATGACCTGTTGACAAAGCAGGTGGTAATGACCTGTTGACAAAGCAGGTGGTAATGACCTGTTGACAAAGCAGGTGGTAATGACCTGTTGACAAAGCAGGTGGTAATGACCTGTTGACAAAGCAGGTGGTAATGACCTGTTGACAAAGCAGGTGGTAATGACCTGTTGACAAAGCAGGTGGTAATGACCTGTTGACAAAGCAGGTGGTAATGACCTGTTGACAAAGCAGGTGGCAATGACCTGTTTACAAAGCAGGTGGTAATGACCTGTTGACAAAGCAGGTGGTAATGACCTGTTTACAAAGCAGGTGGTAATGACCTGTTTACAAAGCAGATGGTAATGACCTGTTGACAAAGCAGATGGTAATGACCTGTTTACAAAGAAGATGGTAATGACCTGTTTACAAAGAAGATGGTAATGACCTATTTACAAAGCAGATGGCAATGACCTGTTTACAAAGCAGATGGTAATGACCTATTTACAAAGCAGATGGTAATGACCTATTTACAAAGCAGATGGTAGGGACCTATTGACATAGCAGGTGGTTATGACCTATTGACATAGCAGGTGGTTATGACCTATTGACATAGCAGGTGGTTATGACCTATTGACATAGCAGGTGGTTATGACCTATTGACATAGCAGGTGGTTATGACCTATTGACAAAGCAAAACCTGCTATGTACTGCATCCTCATAACATGTTGTCTACAGTGTGACCTGACTAGCACCTTCGTGGTGGTAATAGACTGTATTAGAAACAGAGAGCTTTGACACCACAGACACGACACAGTGAGTCATACATCTCAGACAGTGACTGACGAAGACGATGACCAACCAGTTATGGTGAAATACTACTACTAGCGTTGTGTTGAACTTGTTTGTTAGGATTTTGTAAATACGGATGTGACGGAATGCTTGACCCGTGAACCGGATATGATACTGAAATAAGGAGAACTGCTCCTCCTTGTCTGAAGCCTCATTCATATTTTCCCCTTCGCTCAGGAGCTTACGACACAGTATACAGTAAACTACTTTGTTGTTTCATTTTCCGTCATGTTTTCCATCAGTATCCTGCAGAGTGCAATGGCCATCCTGAAATTAATTTGTATTTTGTTGTTATCTGGTAAGTTTTATATTCTCTTATCGTGTCGCTGTGGTTGTGTCCCTCGTGGCTTCCTCGTCTGTCCCTGGGCGTTTTATCCACACACCTTTACTTACAGATACAACATACAACCAAAGGCACATTATGATTTATTTATGTAAAACACAATGTGATAAAGTAATGGCTGTTTGGATAGGGCGTGGTTGTTCGTTTGTCTAAACAGAAAATTGTCTCTTCGTGGTTACCTCGAGGCCTTCGAATCATTGATTCAGTCTCCCGGCTTGAACACACATTCCACACACACTTTCACACAGAAACTCATGGCTCTGATAAATGAATAAATGAATCATAGATATGTGATAAAAAAATTTAGTTGTGATTTGCATGTGTTTGTTAGCATGTGGTTGTGATTTACATGTGTTTGTTAGCATGTGGTTGTGACTTGCATGTGTTTGTAGCATTGTTAGCATGAGGTTGTAGCATTGTTAGCATGTGGTTGTAGCATTGTTAGCATGTGGTTGTAGCATTGTTAGCATGTGTTAGCAAACCGTAAGGACGATAACAGTATAGCAGTCTTACATGCATACTGGTGGAATGGAGGTTACAGTATATGTTGAAAGTCATACCTGCATCCAGAGATATGTAGAGAAACATGAGAGAAAACAAAGTGTTTATTGAAGAGTTAAGCCGACAACCGAACTTTAAGGCCTTGGTAGAACCTGGGTGAAGTAGGCCTTGTGGTGCTAACCAAACTTTAAGGCCTTGGTAGAACCTGGGTGAAGTAGGCCTTGTGGTGCTAATGTGAATTTCCTTTCTTTTTCGGCCTGCCTACTTCTCACTTAAAACATAGTTTGGCTGTTTAATAGACAATAATGAATGAAGATGATGAAGACATTCTAAATAAGTAAGAATTATTTTGCCCCCACGTCATTATACCTCTCATGTTACTAGGAGACAAAACCACCTTCATTCATTTCCTGGAACTAATACATACATTCAGATTAATTATTTCTGTTTATATGCAGAAAAAAATCAGATGTTAGTATTATTTCACATCATTGAATGTTTTAAAAGAAATGAGGAACATGACCTCAGCTTTACCTTAAAGCTCTGTCATTATTGCCCATGCTATCGCCCATGCTATCGCCCATGCTCTAGTTTAGTAGCTGTAAATGCAGACAGGCCTAGTTGACGTCTCTTCATGAATGGAGACATTATTACATTTACATTTGAGTCATTTAGCAGACACTGTTAGCCAGAGTGACTTGCAGGAGCAATTAGGGCTAAGTTCCTTGGTGAACGGCACATTGGCAGAGTTTTTGCCTCGTCTTCTGGCGATTGGCCCAATGCTCGTAACCGCTACGCTGTCGTGGTGTTGTTCATTCCCTCAAAGATCTTTAATATCTCTCAATATACATACACCATATATTCAGAGATATCTTTAACACGCTGTCCCTTTGCACATAGCTTGGTTTTTCTTTCTGTTTTGGGGGTCTAGGTCTGGTTACTGTAAAGCACACTGTGACAAATGATATTACAATGCAGAGATAGTTACTCAACCAAACATGTCATCAGAGAAATCAGGGAGCAGAAATGGGTGATGTCATGCACCTTTCCATCGTCTTGGTAACCAAGTGCTAGAATTAAATGGTAACCAAGTGCTAGAATGAAATGGTAACCAAGTGCTGCCATATTAATGAACAACCCAGTTTCATATGTTAACCTTGTGCTTCCAGATAAATGAAAAACTCAGTTTCAAATGTTCTTTCACAGCTTTTGGAAGAGAAAAGTTTCCTTAACTTTCCAGGAACACGTTTGTTCAGGGGAATGTTCTTTATTTGTGTGCGCTGTGCTGTCTTAAGCTCTTTCAACCACTTTCTCTTATATTATGTAATTTCCTGTCAGTGAGCACATGATGTCATTATTATCTGTGTTGAATTCTGAGTTTAGTTTGTAACTTTGACATATTGGTATGTTTCAGCACCAGCTGTATCTGAGTTGGAAGTCACTGGGATTATAGGAGAGTCTGTTCTCCTGTCCTGTGACCTGAATTCATCCACGGCCATCGACCCAGCAAGACTCCGGTTCCATTGGCAAGATGAGTCCGAAAAAGTGATGTACTCGTTCAACAAAGGAGAAGAGAATCGACATCAGGATAACCTTTACACAAACAGAACTAAAGCCTTTGGGTCTGAGATGAGTTGTGGGAATATCTCTATCAAACTCAGCCAAGTAACACTTGAAGACAAGCAGAATGTCTACTGGGCTTTCGCTACACTGTTTGACGAGAATGATAAGCATATCCTCGAGTTGATAAAAGTGTGTCACACTACCCTACATGTGGCAGGTATGGTTGAGCTAATAGCACAGGAGGCTGCTGAGGGGAGGACTGGAATAGCGTCAACCACATGGGAACCATGTATTGGATGTGTTTGATACCATTCCATGTCCACTTGTGTGAATTATTCACAGCACTAATTCTGTCATTGTAGGAAATCATCAAACGTTATTATGGCACATTTCTAACATCTTCTTCTCTTTGCTTTGTTCACTTTCAGCACGGTTCCCGACACCCAGTGTGACTGTGAACAAGACAAATATGAATGCCACGTGTTCAACCCAGGGGGGATACCCACAGCCAGTCGTCACATGGACCATCCAGGACGTCAGATTGGTTCAGAACCGCACTCTGGACCCGTGGGAAGTACAGACCAAAAGACAACCTGATCCTGAAAGTGGACTGTACACCGTTTGGAGCCAAGTGAATATAACAGAAAATCAGACGGTGACCTGCCATATCTTCAACCCCGTTCTGAGAGAGACTGTGAGCAACACAACCATCGTCAGCTCCAATCAGAGCATTAACACAGACCCTGCAGGTGCATGTGACAGGACGTAACACCACCACTCACTGCCTAATATTCATTAACTGAAAACTTAATCACTCACCTTGTCTTTTCCCCGCAGGTGAAGTTCAGAAAGGCTTTTCTCGCGGACGTTTTGGAGCTATTACAGCATTGATTCTGTTTTGCCTCAGTGTCGGTGGGAGGGTGTTATTTATGGTACAAAAAATGTAAGTTACAATTTCCTATGTTTTATTTCCTGTAATGAAATCAGATTCGGTACTTTATAAAGTTGTCTCAGTCTGTAATTACTCTGTCAGTGACACATCTAAAGATGTTATCTCCATTTATATTATTTTATATTATTTCACATGTAACGGTCCTGACCTGTTTTATGTTGTTTTTTATGTGTTTATGGTCAGGGCATGTGTTTTGGGTGGGCAGTCTATGTTATCTGTTTCTATGTTGGTTTTGGGTTGCCTGGTATGGCTCTTAATTAGAGGCAGGTGGTTTGCGTTTTCCTCTAATTAAGAGTCATATTTAGGTAGGGCGTTCTCACTGTTTGTTTGTGGGTGATTGTCTCCTGTGTCGTTGCATGTATTTACCATACAGGACTGTTTGGCTGTTCGTTTTTCGTTTCGATGTCGTCTGTTTCCTGTTCGTGAGTTTACGTTTCAGTTATGTAAGTTTATGTTCAGGTTTCGTTCTACGTCGTTTTCTTGTTTTGTATTTGTGAAAGGTTTTTTGTTATTCGTGTTGCCATCAGTTTTTTCCCAAATAAAAAGATGGCTTATTTCCCTCAAGCTGCGTTTTGGTCTGAAGATCCTTCTCTCCTCACCTCGTCCGAGGATGAGGAGAGCGACAGCCGTTACATCACATTTGAGGAGTGACCAGTATGTGAAAATCACCTGGCCCTATGTACATTTCATTCTGTAGTTAGATGGGCTGCATTGTATTTTTAATTGTGACTAAAACACTGATGCATGTTGATCTGGTTAATTATGACTAAAACACTGATCCATGTTGATCTAGGTTGTGGAGCCAGTGGTGGAACCAAAGAAGTTGAAGGAAATAACCATCAAGGCAATGGTAGTGTTGAGACAGAGCTTTTGGACAGGTGTAGGCCGGCACCAGACATTCTAGAGGCAGACAGGTCTGATCCTGAGTTGGACGCAGACTGATGAGGTTATGTAAAGAGGAAAGTCTGAAGCTACAGTAAACGATGCTATACAGGAACCAGGCGTAGGCTGGCACCAGACGATCTAGAGGCAGACTGACATTTCTTTATATACAGGTCCATAAATTGGACATGTCAGTGTACTGTATCCCAACGGAATCTACCTCTTCTATTGGAAGTAAGTATGCATGTTTTTTCTAATATTTTCTAATTAATAGCCAGCTATTAGAAAAGCGTTAGAACGTCTACAGTAGAAGGTTGTAAATAATGTGTCTGTAAATGTTCTACTGTAGAAGTTCTAAATCATGGGAGTATTTAAAAAAAAATACATTACAATATTAAACTACTTCTGCTTTCAAATAAAAAATATCCAAATAATTTCTTCCAAATGTCTTTGAAAATAATTGAAAGACCCTAAATAGTATTTTGGACAAACATACCGTGGACAAACATACCTAGTGGGAACCAAGACATCTGATGTTTAAAAATAAATGTTTGTTTTATATTTGACTTGAATTTATGAAGAACACTGAAGTTAAATGTTTTACCTTAAATCGGCCAGTAAGTGAGAGCTGAACCTATAACCATCCACTTCATTCTGTCTGCATGTCTTTGTGTAACAAGTTACTGCAGAGGTTCTGAAGCTTGTACCATGACCAAGGACTAGATTCAATCCGGACCGAAATGGAGCCCATATATACAGCATTTACCGTGAATGCATTCTCTGCAAATGCAGGATTGTTAGCTTTTAAATTTCACTAGTGCGGATCTTCAGTGGTCCAGACTGAATCCAGGCCTAAAACCATGTAAACCTCAACACACTGGTACAGTTGTGTACTCTCAGACTGACTTAGAGGAGACATTTTCACTCTGCCAAACAGACCTCACTGTGCCAAACAGACCTCACTGTGCCAAACAGACCTCACTGTGTTCAACATTAGGGACAGCTGCCAGATTTAGATTACATTTGGATTTTGTCTTTAACAAATATTGTTGTGAATATTCAAAAAGGTTCATGTATTATATTTATTTCAATGTCAAACTTTTTATTCTGGTGTTTTCCTATACAGTAGGTGTATTGAAATTTGGCCATTCTATATTCGTATTATTTGGGGAAATTGTTTTTGAAACTCATTCGAAGAAATGTCCGAGATGTGTCCTAAATGTATCCTAGATGTATCCTAAATGTGTCCTAGATGTATCCTAGATGTGTCCTAGATGTGTCCTAGATGTGTCCTAGATGTGTCCTAGATGTGTCCTAGATGTATCCTAGATGTGTCCTAGATGTATCCTAGATGTATCCTAGATGTGTCCTAAATGTGTCCTAGATGTGTCCTAGATGTGTCCTAAATGTGTCCTAGATGGGGTTACATTTGGTAGAGAGACCCTTCTGCTGGATTGATGTAGCTAAACAAATGTATGTGACCCATAACATTTGATTTGATGAAACATACTGCGTATTGCATTCAGTGGCTCATGGATAGATGCAGCGGCCCAAAGACACAACCACGCTGTTTATATCAACCTCAAGATTAAAAATAGATTTATCTTGAACTTCGGTTCATCTTAACAGAACTGTCAGTGAATGTTTTTTATGAATGGTTAAAGGTTAAGAGATCCAATCCCTTAAAGTTGTGTGTGTCAGCTGTAGGGGTGTCCATGTTGCTGGGGATCGAAAGTGTCCGCTGAGAGAGAGGCAGGTTGAAGTGGCCAGAGTCTGAGTAGTGCAGAAGGTGTCGTATGTTGAGGCAGAGAAGAAAGTAGAGGAGGATGGATCAAAGGGGGAAAGGAGCCTGAGAGGATCCCAGTGAGTAGTAGATCTGTGTGTGTGTGTGTGATGTGCGTCTGTCTCAGTCACCAGATCCCAACCTAGTAGAACATTTATGGGAGATTGTGTTGCCTGAGACAGCGTTTTCCACCACCGTCAACAAAACACTAAATTATGGAATTGCTCCCTCCAATAGAGTTTCAGACACTTGTAGAATTTATGCCAAGGTGCATTGAATCTGTTCTGGTGGATCGTGGTGGCACAACGCCCTATTAGCACACTATGTTGGTGTTTCCTTTACTTTGGCAGTTACCTGTAGTCATTATAGAATGAAATGTGATAGAATGTACACTAGTTACCTGTAGTCATTATAGAATGAGATGTGATAGAATGTAAACTAGTTACCTGTAGTTATTATAGAATGAGATGTGATAGAATGTACACTAGTTACCTGTAGTCATTATAGAATGAGATGTGATAGAATGTACACTAGTTACCTGTAGTCATTATAGAATGAGATGTGATAGAATGTAAACTAGTTACCTGTAGTCATTATAGAATGAGATGTGATAGAATGTACACTAGTTACCTGTATGTTTCTGTTACACAGTGTATTC
Organism: Salvelinus fontinalis; assembly: GCF_029448725.1. Lineage (NCBI taxonomy): Eukaryota > Metazoa > Chordata > Actinopteri > Salmoniformes > Salmonidae > Salvelinus > Salvelinus fontinalis. Next base: position 2,454,105 of record NC_074687.1, read on the forward strand.
TGAAAGTACTCAGACCCCTTGACTTTTTCACATTTTGTTATGCTACAGCCTTACATGTATTCTACAATTTACTAAATTGTTGTCCCCCCCCCCCCCCCCCCCCCCGCATCAAGCTACACACAATACCCATAATGACAAAGCAAAAACAGGTCTTTAGAAATGTATATATAAAAAAACTGAAATAAACCATTTACATAAGTATTCAGACCCTTTACTCAGTACTTTGTTGAAGCACCTTTGTCAGCGATTACAGCCTCGAGTCTTCTTGGGAATGACGCTACAAGCTTGGCACACCCAGTCCCTGCCGTTGAAAAACATTCCCACAGCATGATGCTGCCACCACCATGCTTCACCTTAGGGATGGTGCCAGGCTCCCTCCAGACGTGACGCTTGGCATTCAGGCCAAAGAGTTCAATCTTGGCCACTCACTGACCAAGGCCCTTCTCCCCCGATTGCTCAGTTTGGCCAGGCGGTCAGCTCTAGGAATAGTCTTGGTGGTTCCAAACTTCCATTTACGAATGATGGAGGCCAAGTGTATTCCTGGAGACCTTCAATGCTGCAGACATTTTTTGTCTTGGTTTCTGCTCTGACATGCACTGTCAACTGTGGGACCTTATATAGACAGGTGTGTGCCTTTCCAAATCATGTCCAATCAATTGAATTTACCACAGGTGGACTCCAATCAAGTTGTAGAAACATCTCAAGGATGATCAATGGAAACATGATGCATCTGAGCTTAATTTCATGTCTCATAGCAAGGAGTTTGAATTCTTATGTAAATAAGGTATTTCTGTTTTATATTTCTTATAGATTTGCAAAAATGTCTAAAAACCTGTTTTCACTTTATCGTCGTAATGATGAGACCAAGGCGCAGCGTGAAAAGAGTTCCACATATTTTTTATGAACTGAAACTCACCAAAACAAAACAACAAACAACCAAACCAAACGTGAAGCTACTAGTGTGCACACTGGCACCTAACTATAGACAAGACCCCACACTAGAAAGTGGGAAAAAGGGCTGCCTAAATATGATCCCCAAAACAGCTGTCTCTGACTGGGAACCATATCAGGCCAACATAGACATACAAAAACCCCTAGACATACAAAAACCCTATACATACAAAAACCCTAGACATACAAAACCCCCTAGACATACAAAAAACCCTAGACATACAGAAACCTAGAGTACCCACCCTAGTCACACCCTGACCTAACCAAAATATAAAGAAAACAGAGACATCTAAGGTCAGGGCGTGACAGTGGGCTATTCTGTGTAGATTGATAAGGAACATGCTTATCTAAATCATTTTAGAATATGGCTGTAACGTAACAAAATGTGGGAAAAGTCAAGGGGTCTGAATACTCTCCAAATGTACTGTATGACTATCTTATTGACTTAATCATTGTGAATAATTTATCAATTAGAGTAAACTATTTATTGTGTGAACACCATGTGACTTTTATTTTGATATGCTATTCTGGTGCTTGGGAGAAGAGCAGAGGTTATTGGGTAATGGTGGTCAGTCTAAGGATTGGAGTGTTTTGCCAGTCCCTAAGTTGTAGTACTCAGTGATTAAATATTCAAGTCTTGTAATACCGAGTCGCATTGTCTCTGGTCATCCTTCATGCTATCTGTCGAACACTATCAAGCCTAGGCAGGGCATGGAGCTGAGCATGTCATTCCTGCCTCTGGTTATTCATGTCCATGTCACTTGATCACGATGACAACACAGAACTAGACGTGAGATCATACCCTGAGTGTACAAAACATTAGGAACACCTGCTCTTTCCACGACAGACTGATCATTGGAATCCAGGTGAAAGGTATGATCCCTTGTTGATGTCACATGTTAAATCCACTTTAATCAGTGTAGGTGAGGTGGAGGAGACATGTTAACCCCCTAAGTTCCATGTCCTTGCCTCTAGGGGAGATCTAATTAGCATTATACAAACAATTCCTATAAAAAACAGTATGTTTAAGTCAGAGAGATGTATTTTTGCATTTTTTGCGTCTCACTTTTTATAACCTCTCTATGGAAAGATGGGACTCTCACGAGCATGATGGTGTTCTCTGTTTTGGTCTACGTCCCCCACAAGCGTCAAGCCAATCTGCCAACTTCTGTCTGGAGCGTCCGAACAGTTTGGGCTACACACTAATACCCCTTCTGTCTGGAGCGTCCGAACAGTTTGGGCTACACACTAATACCCCTTCTGTCTGGAGCGTCCGAACAGTTTGGGCTACACACTAATACCCCTTCTGTCTGGAGCGTCCGAACAGTTTGGGCTACACACTAATACCCCTTCTGTCTGGAGCGTCCGAACAGTTTGGGCTACACACTAATACCCCTTCTGTCTGGAGCGTCCGAACAGTTTGGGCTACACACTAATACCCCTTCTGTCTGGAGCGTCTGAACAGTTTGGGCTACACACTAATACCCCTTCTGTCTGGAGCGTCCGAACAGTTTGGGCTACACACTAATACCCCTTCTGTCTGGAGCGTCCGAACAGTTTGGGCTACACACTAATACCCCTTCTGTCTGGAGCGTCCGAACAGTTTGGGCTACACACTAATACCCCTTCTGTCTGGAGCGTCCGAACAGTTTGGGGCTACACACTAATACCCCTTCTGTCTGGAGCATCCGAACAGTTTGGGCTACACACTAATACCCCTTCTGTCTGGAGCGTCCGAACAGTTTGGGCTACACACTAATACCCCTTCTGTCTGGAGCGTCTGAACAGTTTGGGCTACACACTAATACCCCTCTGTAGAAAGGTGAGACTCTCAGGAACACGTACATGTCCGTTGTTTTGCTTTAGGATGCCCTCAGGCCTCACAAGACTCGACTGAAGGTCCCCGGTGTTGGATTGGACATTTTGAACATTGAGATATTAAAGACACGATAAATCAGACGCATAGTATGTAAAGGAGCGATATCTGTAGAAAGACAGAGTGGCTGAGGAAATGTGCTGGGTGAACGGGAGGAGCTGAAACGTGTTGATATAGGGGAGACAGATGAACACCTGTGGATTAGGGGAAGGAGGGGTTGAGGTCAGGAGGTGAGGACAGATTCCCTTAAGAGAGTTAAAGGGTTTGGTATCCTGTTACCCTCTTCCTGTTGAACCATAAGATGTAAGGAGAGAAGGAGGAGTGTTTTAAGTGGGATATATATATATACAGTGGGGAGAACAAGTATTTGATACACTGCCGATTTTGCAGGTTTTCCTACTTACAAAGCATGTAGAGGTCTGTCATTTTTATCATAGGTACACTTCAACTGTGAGAGACAGAATCTAAAACAAAAATCCAGAAAATCACATTGTATGATTTTTTAGTAATTAATTTGCATTTTATTGCATGACATAAGTATTTGATACATCAGAATAGCAGAACTTAATATTTGGTACAGAAACCTTTGTTTGCAATTACAAAAAATTACAGACCTCTACATGCTTTGTAAGTAGGAAAACCTGCAAAATCGTCAGTGTATCAAATACTTGTTCTCCCCACTGTATATTTATCTGTGACGTGAGAAATGTTGGGTTGTCTGAATTACAGCTGTACAGAACCTTTGGGAAGAATTAAACTTGGTTAAAGCTTCTCTAGAGTCTGTGAGTTATTTACTCTGAACAATAAGACCAGGTACCAGTTGAAAGAATTTATGGAAGTACATATGGAGACTGTTTAGTGCCAAAAAATAAGGGGTAAAAAATATGTTTTCTGATCTTTCTTATATCGTTCAAATATTACAACAGACACTTCAGAACAAACTTACTTTAGATTTTTTTTGGGGTGGGGGGACTAGCTGTTATTCAATGTGTTTCTATTGGCTAATAGCAGTCAGGACTATCTGTTATTCAATGTGTTTCTATGGGCTAATAGCAGTCAGGACTATCTGTTATTCAATGTGTTTCTATGGGCTAATAGCAGTCAGGACTATCTGTTATTCAATGTGTTTCTATGGGCTAATAGCAGTCAGGACTATCTGTTATTCAATGTGTTTCTATGGGCTAATAGCAGTCAGGACTATCTGTTATTCAATGTGTTTCTATGGGCTAATAGCAGTCAGGACTATCTGTTGTTCAATGTGTTTCTATTGGCTAATAGCAGTAAGGACTATCTGTTATTCAATGTGTTTCTATGGGCTAATAGCAGTCAGGACTATCTGTTATTCAATGTGTTTCTATGGGCTAATAGCAGTCAGGAATATCTGTTATTCAATGTGTTTCTATGGGCTAATAGCAGTCAGGACTATCTGTTATTCAATGTGTTTCTATGGGCTAATAGCAGTCAGGACTATCTGTTATTCAATGTGTTTCTATGGGCTAATAGCAGTCAGGACTATCTGTTATTCAATGTGTTTCTATTGGCTAATAGCAGTCAGGACTATCTGTTATTCAATGTGTTTCTATTGGCTAATAGCAGTCAGGACTATCTGTTATTCAATGTGTTTCTATGGGCTAATAGCAGTCAGGACTATCTGTTATTCAATGTGTTTCTATGGGCTAATAGCAGTCAGGACTATCTGTTATTCAATGTGTTTCTATGGGCTAATAGCAGTCAGGACTATCTGTTATTCAATGTGTTTCTATGGGCTAATAGCAGTAAGGACTATCTGTTATTCAATGTGTTTCTATTGGCTAATAGCAGTCAGGACTATCTGTTGTTCAATGTAGTGAATGTGTTATTCGAAGGGGATTTGGTAGAGACCGTTTCTAGAACCATTAAAATAGATGATTCACACCATGACCCAGAGGAAGAAGCTGTCTTCAAAATCATGGTTAGGGTTTGTTAAGAGTTACTTGATATATTGTTCAAGGCTCTGTCAGACATGAAGTGACTGGAAATGAAACACAATACTACTCAAGTTACATTCACTACTACTGAACGTACATTTGGCTCCCGAGTAGCGCAGCAGTCTAAGTCACTGCATCTCAGTGCAAGAGGCATCACTATAGACACCCTGGTTCGATTCCTGGCTGTATCACAACCGGCCGTTATTGGGAGTCCCATAGGGCGACGCACAATTGGCCCAATGTTGTCCGGGTTTGGCCGGTGTAGGCTGTCATTGTAAATAAGAATATGTTCTTAACTGACTTGCCTAGTTAAATAAAGATTTAAAAAAATAAAAAATAAAACACTTTATTTGAGGTTTAGGTGTGCAAGTGACATTAACTGTTATGTCAATGTGTCATAAAGCCTGTCATACTCGTTTCTAATACGCCTTATCACATTCAGTAACATACTTTGACATATGAGATGTAATATTATGACACTGCTATGAGGCTGTTGGTGTCAATTTAATCAAAAGTCCATTCCACTCAATAGATTCTCATGGATAAATTAAACATCCTATTTAACAGACAGGAACTGAAATGGACTTGACGCTATCTCTGCTTCATGGTCTCTGAGTCACAGACTGGTGAGAACAGACTTCAGGGCAATTTGTTTTACTACGCTATTTAATTATTGACTTCACTCATCTTTGACCGCCTGTCAAATTACATCAACAGCTGTCGGCAAAGAGCCACACAAATAACATTATGATGGAGCTGTTCAGGGCAAGAACCTCCACGGACTAATTCAAGGTAGATCATGGATATTAGAAAACAGAACTGTTTAAAGGCCCAGTGCAGTCCAAAAATGATTTCCCTGTGTTTTATATATATATATATTTCCACACTATGAGGTTGGAATAATAGTGTTAAATTGTGAAAATGATGAAAATGCCCTTTTAGTGTAAGAGCTGTTTGAAAAGACCAGCTGGAATTACAGCCTGTTTTGGTGCGATGGAGTTTTAGCCTTCTATAGTGACATCACCAGGCGGTAAATGAGTTAACAGACCAATAAGAAAGAGAGTTCCAGACCTCTCTGCCAATAACAGCTAGTTTTCTGTTTTCCCCTGAGCACTCAGACCACTCCTAGACAGTCTTACCAAAATTCTTGCTTGAGAAGTAATTTTTGTCGCTTTTTTAACATTTTAATTTCAAATCAATCACGGTAAGGTACTTAATTGTTACCCTGAAATTATGTAATATTGAGATCAAAATGGCTGCATTGAACCTTTAATATATATTTAAATATGTTTTTATTTAAAATTTGAGGCATAATCATTTAAATAATTTATGTTATGGTCAGTGAGTTATTTTCATGTGAGTTCTTCTCGGCTAAATTAGTTCTCTCTCTCATCTCAGACGTCCGCCGGGCTGCAGAAAGATGAGATGGACAGGGATTTCACCATGTTGAGCTCAGCCATCACAGAGGTGTAGAAGCAAGTGATGGCCTCAATGGAGGATAATGAAAAACGGATTCTGCAGAGAGCGAGGGATCAGATACAGAAGATGTAGGAGGTCCATAGGGTCTTAGAGAAGAAAGTATCCAGGATGGGCGATAGCTCTGCAAGGAGACCAGAAACAGCTGCTTCAGGTGAATTTAAAGGCCAAAATTGACCCGTTTTAATAGAACTTTGTCAGGGTTGCAAAAAACCCATATTGTGTTAACGCGGGTCGGGAACAAACATCTGCTTACACTAGTTCTCCATGAGTCAGCCTTTGGCCTAGTTTTAGGATCAAACCTTACTATTACAGGTCAATCTTTTACCAGGTTTACCAGGTTTACCAGGCTGTGCAGAAATACATGTCTGGTGAACAGTGAGGAAGTGAGGAAACAGCTTCTGTAGGTGGTTCAGTCCAGGGTGGACTAAGTCTGGAGGTGGTTCAGTCCAGGGTGGACTAAGTCTGGAGGTGGTTCAGTCCAGGGTGGACTAAGTCTGGAGGTGGTTCAGTCCAGGGTGGACTAAGTCTGTAGGTGGTTCAGTCCAGGGTGGACTAAGTCTGGAGGTGGTTCAGTCCAGAGTGGACTAGGTCTGGAGGTGGTTCAGTCCAGGGTGGACTAAGTCTGGAGGTGGTTCAGTCCAGAGTGGACTAAGTCTGGAGGTGGTTCAGTCCAGGGTGGACTAAGTCTGGAGGTGGTTCAGTCCAGGGTGGACTAAGTCTGGAGGTGGTTCAGTCCAGGGTGGACTAAGTCTGGAGGTGGTTCAGCCCAGGGTGGACTAAGTCTGGAGGTGGTTCAGCCCAGGGTGGACAAGGTCTTGAAGGGTGAGTGCAGGCCCTGGATCTTCTGTCTCATAGTTAATGCTTAATATGAATATGTTGTAATAACGCGTATCAGTAATGACATTTAGGAAAGGGTCCTTTATCATTTACAGTAACAGTACTGTTAATTACCCTTCAATCCCCAGGAAAGGGTCCTTTTTCTTGCAATGCTTTGGCGATTGTTCCAACAAAGGCACCGTTGTCATTGGCTGATGACATTAACAGAATGGTTTGTAAACAAAATGTATTTAATCTAAAACTTATTAAACAAATATGTATGTTTACTGTGTCCCTCAACCCTGTAAAAGAGTTAACCCATTGGTGTTGTCACAAGGTGTCCGGATCATGATCAAATGTTTATTTTGGAATGATTATGCCAAGGTCACCTTTGATACGGTTGGTGAAAAGGTGTGGGTATCTCCTGTTCGGACCATAGTCAAGGCGGTCGTACCAGTGGAAACAGTCCAGACCCCCCCCCAGTCTCTGACCCAAGCCATGGAGGAATAGATGGTGAGAGGTACACAAAGCTTCAACAGCAGACGTCACTTCTGGATCGTGAAACTCAGGAGAGACAAAGGACGTGACATGTATAACATAGGAAGGATGTACCAAAAAAAAACTAGTAGAGACCAATTCAGGCATAAAATGCCAAAATGGTGTGTGTTGATTAGACAAAATTCAGATGTGGCTAGATGCAATACTTTCCTATCTCCTTCTAGATGATGAGACGGAGCTTGGTGTTAATTTAGACTATGGCCCTGGGTTTCTCTCCTATCTCCTTCTAGATGATGAGGCAGAGCTTGGTGTTAATTTAGACTATGGCCCTGGGTTTCTATCCTATCTCCTTCTAGATGATGAGACGGAGCTTGGTGTTAATTTAGACTATGGCCCTGGGTTTCTCTCCTATCTCCTTCTAGATGATGAGGCAGAGCTTGGTGTTAATTTAGACTATGGCCCTGGGTTTCTCTCCTATCTCCTTCTAGATGATGAGGCGGAGCTTGGTGTTAATTTAGACTATGGCCCTGGGTTTCTCTCCTATCTCCTTCTAGATGATGAGACGGAGCTTGGTGTTAATTTAGACTATGGCCCTGGGTTTCTCTCCTATCTCCTTCTAGATGATGAGGCGGAGCTTGGTGTTAATTTAGACTATGGCCCTGGGTTTCTCTCCTATCTCCTTCTAGATGATGAGACGGAGCTTGTGTACTCATACACCAGTGAGTTCAGTCAGCCTCTGTTTTCTGTGTTTGAGATCCCTGATGTATTTTATATTTGGGACAAATAGTTCACTAAACTCTAAACCTCAACTAAATGTTGTAATGAATCATGTGGACATTGAGCAAGTTGAGGTGACTAAACTGCTTGGAGTAACATAAGATTGTAAACTGTCATGATCCAAACATATTGATACAACAGTTACTAAGATGGGGGGAGAAGTCTGTCCATAATAAAGTGTTGCTCTGCTTTCTGAACAGCACTATCAACAAGGCAGGTCCTACAGGCCCTAGTTTTGTCGCACCTGGACCACTGTTCTCAATTTCCACATTACAAGATTTAGTTGAGGTTTAGGGTTTAGTGGTTTTCGTTAAGACTGACATATGTTTTGTTGTGTTACAGCCTGAATTCAAAATCGCTTAAATATTTTTTTAACCTCACCCATCTACACACAATACCCCAGAATGATAAAGTGAAAACATGTTTTCACTTTGTTGCAAATTTATTGAAAATTAAATATTAAATTGACATAAGTGTTCACACCCTTGAGTCAATACTTTGTAGAAGCACCTTTGGCAGTGATTACAGATGTGAGTATTTTGGGGTAAACCTCGAAGAGCTTTCCACACCTGGATTGTGCAAAATTTGATCATTATTCTTTTCAAAATTCTTCATACTCTGTCAAATTGGTTGTTGATCAAGCATACCCATAACATGATGCAGCCACCACTATGCTTGAAAATATGGAGAGTAGTACTCAGTAATATGTTGTATTGGATTTGCCCCCCCAAAAAAGCACTTTGTATTCAGTACAAAAAGTGAATTGCTTTGCCACATTTTTTGCAGTATTACTTTAGTCCCTTGTTGCAAGAAATATGCATGTTTTGGAATATTTTTATTCTGCACAGGCTTCCTTCTTTTCACTCTGTCAATTAGGTTAGTATTGTGGAGTAACTATAATGTTGTTAATCCATCCTCAGTTTTCTCCTATGACAGCCATTCAACTCCGTAACTGTGCTATATTCACCATCGACCTTATGGTGAAATGCCTTTGCGGTTTCCTTTCTCTATGGCAACTGAGTTAGGAAGGGCGCCTGTTTCTTTGTAGTGACTGGGTGTATTGATACACCATCCAAAGTGTAATTAATAACTTCACCTTGCTCAAAGGGATATTCAATGTCCTCTTTTTAAAAAGTGGACCCTACCAATAGGAGCCCTTCTATGCGAAGTATTGGAAAACCTCCCTGGTCTTTGTGGTTGAATCTGTGTTTGAAATTCACTGCCTGACTGAGGGAGTTTACAGACAATTGTATGTGTGTGGTACAGAGATGAGGTAGTCATTCAAAAATCATGTTAGAGACTATTATTGCACACAGACAGAGTCCATGCAACTTAATATCTGACTTGATAATTAAGTACATTATTACTACTGAACGTATTTAGGCTTGCAATAACAAAGGGGTTGAATACTTATTGACTCAAGACATTTCAGCTTTTCATTTAAAATGAATTAGTAAAACATTTGAAAAACATAATTCCCACTTTCACATTATGGGGTATTGTATATAAGCCAATGATAAAACATCTCAATATAATCCATTTTAAATTCAGGCTGTAACACAACAAAATGTGGAAAAAAACAAGGGGTGAAGACTTTCTGAAGGCAATGTAACTTATTATGTGATTAAGCCACATTTTACTCCTGAACTAATTTAGTCTTGCCGAAACAAAGGCTGCATCTCACTGTAGTAGACTGTAGACTGTAGACTGTAGACTGTATCTCACTGTAGTAGACTGTAGACTGTATCTCACTGTAGTAGACTGTAGACTGTAGGCTGCATCTCACTGTAGTAGACTGTAGACTGTAGGCTGCATCTCACTGTAGTAGACTGTAGGCTGCATCTCACTGTAGTAGACTGCATCTCACTGTAGTAGACTGTAGGCTGTAGACTGCATCTCACTGTAGTAGACTGTAGACTGCATCTCACTGTAATAGACTGTAGACTGCATCTCACTGTAGTAGACTGTAGGCTGCATCTCACTGTAATAGACTGTAGACTGCATCTCACTGTAGTAGACTGTAGGCTGTATCTCACTGTAATAGACTGTAGACTGCATCTCACTGTAGTAGACTGTAGGCTGCATCTCACTGTAGTAGACTGTAGGCTGCATCTCACTGTAGTAGACTGTAGACTGTAGACTGCATCTCACTGTAGTAGACTGTAGACTGTAGGCTGCATCTCACTGTAGTAGACTGTAGACTGTAGGCTGTAGGCTGCATCTCACTGTAGTAGACTGTAGACTTTAGGCTGTAGGCTGTATCTCACTGTAGTAGACTGTAGACTGTAGACTGTAGACTGCATCTCACTGTAGTAGACTGTAGACTGTAGGCTGCATCTCACTGTAGTAGACTGTAGACTGTAGACTGTAGACTGCATCTCACTGTAGTAGACTGTAGACTGTAGGCTGCATCTCACTGTAGTAGACTGTAGACTGTAGGCTGCATCTCACTGTAGTAGACTGTAGGCTGTAGGCTGCATCTCACTGTAGTAGACTGTAGACTGTAGGCTGTATCTCACTGTAGTAGACTGTAGACTGTAGGCTGCATCTCACTGTAGTAGACTGTAGACTGTAGGCTGCATCTCACTGTAGTAGACTGTAGGCTGCATCTCACTGTAGTAGACTGTAGACTGTAGGCTGTATCTCACTGTAGTAGACTGTAGACTGTAGGCTGCATCTCACTGTAGTAGACTGTAGACTGTAGACTGTAGACTGCATCTCACTGTAGTAGACTGTAGACTGTAGGCTGCATCTCACTGTAGTAGACTGTAGACTGTAGACTGCTTCTCACTGCAGTAGACTGTAGACTGTAGACTGCATCTCACTGTAGTAGACTGTAGACTGTAGACTGTAGACTGCATCTCACTGTAGTAGACTGTAGACTGTAGGCTGCATCTCACTGTAGTAGACTGTAGGCTGCATCTCACTGTAGTAGACTGTAGACTGTAGACTGCATCTCACTGTAGTAGACTGTAGACTGTAGGCTGCATCTCACTGTAGTAGACTGTAGACTGTAGGCTGTAGGCTGCATCTCACTGTAGTAGACTGTAGACTTTAGGCTGTAGGCTGTATCTCACTGTAGTAGACTGTAGACTGTAGACTGTAGACTGCATCTCACTGTAGTAGACTGTAGACTGTAGGCTGCATCTCACTGTAGTAGACTGTAGACTGTAGACTGTAGACTGCATCTCACTGTAGTAGACTGTAGACTGTAGGCTGCATCTCACTGTAGTAGACTGTAGACTGTAGGCTGCATCTCACTGTAGTAGACTGTAGGCTGTAGACTGTAGGCTGCATCTCACTATAGTAGACTGTAGACTGTAGGCTGTAGGCTGCATCTCACTGTAGTAGACTGTAGGCTGCATCTCACTGTAGTAGACTGTAGACTGTAGACTGCATCTCACTGTAGTAGACTGTAGACTGTAGGCTGTATCTCACTGTAGTAGACTGTAGACTGTAGGCTGCATCTCACTGTAGTAGACTGTAGACTGTAGACTGTAGACTGCATCTCACTGTAGTAGACTGTAGGCTGTAGGCTGCATCTCACTGTAGTAGACTGTAGACTGCATTTCACTGTAGTAGACTGTAGACTGTAGGCTGCATCTCACTGTAGTAGACTGTAGACTGTAGGCTGTAGACTGTATCTCACTGTAGTAGACTGTAGACTGCATCTCACTGTTGTAGACTGTAGGCTGCATCTCACTGTAGTAGACTGTAGACTGTAGGCTGCATCTCACTGTAGTAGACTGTAGGCTGTGTCTCACTGTAGTAGACTGTAGACTGTATCTCACTGCAGTAGACTGTAGACTGTAGACTGCATCTCACTGTAGTAGACTGTAGGCTGTAGGCTGCATCTCACTGTAGTAGACTGTAGACTGTAGACTGCTTCTCACTGCAGTAGACTGTAGACTGTAGACTGCATCTCACTGTAGTAGACTGTAGACTGTGTCTCACTGTAGTAGTCTGTAGTCTGCATCTCATTGTAGTAGACTGTTGTCTGCATCTCACTGTAGTAGACTGTAGACTGCATCTCACTGTAGTAGACTGTAGACTGTATCTCACTGTAGTAGACTGTAGACTGTATCTCACTGTAGTAGACTGTAGACTGTAGACTGTATCTCACTGTAGTAGACTGTAGACTGTAGGCTGCATCTCACTGTAGTAGACTGTAGACTGCATCTCACTGTAGTAGACTGTAGGCTGTAGACTGCTTCTCACTGTAGTAGACGGTAGACTGTAGGCTGCATCTCACTGTAGTAGACTGTAGACTGTATCTCACTGTAGTAGACTGTAGACTGTAGGCTGCATCTCACTGTAGTAGACTGTAGACTGTAGGCTGCATCTCACTGTAGTAGACTGTAGACTGTAGACTGCATCTCACTGTAGTAGACTGTAGGCTGTAGGCTGCATCTCACTGTAGTAGACTGTAGGCTGCATCTCACTGTAGTAGACTGTAGGCTGTAGACTGTATCTCACTGTAGTAGACTGTAGACTGTAGACTGCATCTCACTGTAGTAGACTGTAGGCTGCATCTCACTGTAGTAGACAGTAGACTGTAGACTGCATCTCACTGTAGTAGACTGTAGACTGTAGACTGCATCTCACTGTAGTAGACTGTAGGCTGTAGGCTGCATCTCACTGTAGTAGACTGTAGACTTTAGGCTGTAGGCTGTATCTCACTGTAGTAGACTGTAGGCTGCATCTCACTGTAGTAGACTGTAGGCTGTAGACTGTATCTCACTGTAGTAGACTGTAGACTGTAGACTGTAGGCTGTATCTCACTGTAGTAGACTGTAGGCTGTAGACTGTAGACTGTAGACTGCATCTCACTGTAGTAGACTGTAGGCTGTAGACTGTAGACTGTAGACTGCATCTCACTGTAGTAGACTGTAGGCTGTATCTCACTGTAGTAGACTGTAGACTGTAGACTGTAGACTGTAGGCTGCATCTCACTATAGTAGACTGTAGACTTTAGGCTGTAGGCTGTATCTCACTGTAGTAGACTGTAGGCTGCATCTCACTGTAGTAGACTGTAGACTGTAGGCTGCATCTCACTGAAGTAGACTGTAGACAGTAGACTGTAGGCTGTATCTCACTGTAGTAGACTGTAGACTGTAGACTGCATCTCACTGTAGTAGACTGTAGGCTGTAGGCTGCATCTCACTGTAGTAGACTGTAGACTTTAGGCTGTAGGCTGTATCTCACTGTAGTAGACTGTAGGCTGCATCTCACTGTAGTAGACTGTAGGCTGTAGACTGTATCTCACTGTAGTAGACTGTAGACTGTAGACTGTAGGCTGTATCTCACTGTAGTAGACTGTAGGCTGCATCTCACTGTAGTAGACTGTAGGCTGCATCTCACTGTAGTAGACTGTAGGCTGTAGGCTGCATCTCACTGTAGTAGACTGTAGACTTTAGGCTGTAGGCTGTATCTCACTGTAGTAGACTGTAGGCTGCATCTCACTGTAGTAGACTGTAGGCTGTAGACTGTATCTCACTGTAGTAGACTGTAGACTGTAGACTGTAGGCTGTATCTCACTGTAGTAGACTGTAGGCTGTAGACTGTAGACTGTAGACTGCATCTCACTGTAGTAGACTGTAGGCTGTAGACTGTAGACTGTAGACTGCATCTCACTGTAGTAGACTGTAGACTGTATCTCACTGTAGTAGACTGTAGACTGTAGACTTTAGGCTGTAGGCTGCATCTCACTGTAGTAGACTGTAGGCTGCATCTCACTGTAGTAGACTGTAGACAGTAGACTGTAGGCTGTATCTCACTGTAGTAGACTGTAGACTGTAGACTGTAGGCTGCATCTCACTGTAGTAGACTGTAGACTGTAGGCTGCATCTCACTGTAGTAGACAGTAGACTGTAGACTGTAGGCTGCATCACACTGTAGTAGACTGTAGACAGTAGACTGTAGGCTGTATCTCACTGTAGTAGACTGTAGACTGTAGACTGTAGGCTGCATCTCACTGTAGTAGACTGTAGACTGTAGACTGTATCTCACTGTAGTAGACTGTAGGCTGCATCTCACTGTAGTAGACTGTAGACTGTAGACTGTAGGCTGCATCTCACTGTAGTAGACTGTAGACTGTATCTCACTGTAGTAGACTGTAGGCTGTAGGCTGCATCTCACTGTAGTAGACTGTAGGCTGCATCTCACTGTAGTAGACTGTAGACTGTAGACTGCATCTCACTGTAGTAGACTGTAGACTGTAGGCTGTAGGCTGCATCTCACTGTAGTAGACTGTAGACTTTAGGCTGTAGGCTGTATCTCACTGTAGTAGACTGTAGACTGTAGACTGCATCTCACTGTAGTAGACTGTAGACTGTAGGCTGCATCTCACTGTAGTAGACTGTAGACTGTAGACTGTAGACTGCATCTCACTGTAGTAGACTGTAGACTGTAGGCTGCATCTCACTGTAGTAGACTGTAGACTGTAGGCTGTAGGCTGCATCTCACTGTAGCAGGCTGTAGACTGCATTTCACTGTAGTAGACTGTAGGCTGTAGGCTGCATCTCACTGTAGTAGACTGTAGACTGTAGACTGCATCTCACTGTAGTAGACTGTAGGCTGTAGGCTGTAGGCTGCATCTCACTGTAGTAGACTGTAGGCTGTAGGCTGTATCTCACTGTAGTAGACTGTAGACTGTATCTCACTGTAGTAGACTGTAGACTGTAGGCTGTATCTCACTGTAGTAGACTGTAGGCTGTATCTCACTGTAGTAGACTGCAGACTGCATCTCACTGTAGTAGACTGTAGACTGTAGGCTGTATCTCACTGTAGTAGACTGTAGGCTGTATCTCACTGTAGTAGACTGCAGACTGCATCTCACTGTAGTAGACTGTAGGCTGTATCTCACTGTAGTAGACTGCAGACTGCATCTCACTGTAGTAGACTGTAGGCTGTATCTCACTGTAGTAGACTGCAGACTGCATCTCACTGTAGTAGACTGTAGGCTGTATCTCACTGTAGTAGACTGCAGACTGCATCTCACTGTAGTAGACTGTAGACTGTAGGCTGTATCTCACTGTAGTAGACTGTAGGCTGTAGGCTGCATCTCACTGTAGTAGACTGTAGGCTGCATCTCACTGTAGTAGACTGTAGACTGTAGACTGCATCTCACTGTAGTAGACTGTAGACTGTAGGCTGTATCTCACTGTAGTAGACTGTAGACTGTAGGCTGCATCTCACTGTAGTAGACTGTAGACTGTAGACTGTAGACTGCATCTCACTGTAGTAGACTGTAGGCTGTAGGCTGCATCTCACTGTAGTAGACTGTAGACTGCATTTCACTGTAGTAGACTGTAGACTGTAGGCTGCATCTCACTGTAGTAGACTGTAGACTGTAGGCTGTAGACTGTATCTCACTGTAGTAGACTGTAGACTGCATCTCACTGTAGTAGACTGTAGGCTGCATCTCACTGTAGTAGACTGTAGACTGTAGACTGTGTCTCACTGTAGTAGTCTGTAGGCTGCATCTCACTGTAGTAGACTGTAGACTGTAGGCTGCATCTCACTGTAGTAGACTGTAGGCTGTGTCTCACTGTAGTAGACTGTAGACTGTATCTCACTGCAGTAGACTGTAGACTGTAGACTGCATCTCACTGTAGTAGACTGTAGGCTGTAGGCTGCATCTCACTGTAGTAGACTGTAGACTGTAGACTGCTTCTCACTGCAGTAGACTGTAGACTGTAGACTGCATCTCACTGTAGTAGACTGTAGACTGTGTCTCACTGTAGTAGTCTGTAGTCTGCATCTCATTGTAGTAGACTGTTGTCTGCATCTCACTGTAGTAGACTGTAGACTGCATCTCACTGTAGTAGACTGTAGACTGTAGACTGTATCTCACTGTAGTAGACTGTAGACTGTATCTCACTGTAGTAGACTGTAGACTGTAGACTGTATCTCACTGTAGTAGACTGTAGACTGTAGGCTGCATCTCACTGTAGTAGACTGTAGACTGCATCTCACTGTAGTAGACTGTAGGCTGTAGACTGCTTCTCACTGTAGTAGACTGTAGACTGTAGGCTGCATCTCACTGTAGTAGACTGTAGACTGTATCTCACTGTAGTAGACTGTAGACTGTAGGCTGCATCTCACTGTAGTAGACTGTAGACTGCATCTCACTGTAGTAGACTGTAGGCTGTAGGCTGCATCTCACTGTAGTAGACTGTAGACTGTAGGCTGCATCTCACTGTAGTAGACTGTAGACTGTAGACTGCATCTCACTGTAGTAGACTGTAGGCTGTAGGCTGCATCTCACTGTAGTAGACTGTAGGCTGCATCTCACTGTAGTAGACTGTAGGCTGTAGACTGTATCTCACTGTAGTAGACTGTAGACTGTAGACTGCATCTCACTGTAGTAGACTGTAGGCTGCATCTCACTGTAGTAGACAGTAGACTGTAGACTGCATCTCACTGTAGTAGACTGTAGACTGTAGACTGCATCTCACTGTAGTAGACTGTAGGCTGTAGGCTGCATCTCACTGTAGTAGACTGTAGACTTTAGGCTGTAGGCTGTATCTCACTGTAGTAGACTGTAGGCTGCATCTCACTGTAGTAGACTGTAGGCTGTAGACTGTATCTCACTGTAGTAGACTGTAGACTGTAGACTGTAGGCTGTATCTCACTGTAGTAGACTGTAGGCTGTAGACTGTAGACTGTAGACTGCATCTCACTGTAGTAGACTGTAGGCTGTAGACTGTAGACTGTAGACTGCATCTCACTGTAGTAGACTGTAGGCTGTATCTCACTGTAGTAGACTGTAGACTGTAGACTGTAGACTGTAGGCTGCATCTCACTATAGTAGACTGTAGACTTTAGGCTGTAGGCTGTATCTCACTGTAGTAGACTGTAGGCTGCATCTCACTGTAGTAGACTGTAGACTGTAGGCTGCATCTCACTGAAGTAGACTGTAGACAGTAGACTGTAGGCTGTATCTCACTGTAGTAGACTGTAGACTGTAGACTGCATCTCACTGTAGTAGACTGTAGGCTGTAGGCTGCATCTCACTGTAGTAGACTGTAGACTTTAGGCTGTAGGCTGTATCTCACTGTAGTAGACTGTAGGCTGCATCTCACTGTAGTAGACTGTAGGCTGTAGACTGTATCTCACTGTAGTAGACTGTAGACTGTAGACTGTAGGCTGTATCTCACTGTAGTAGACTGTAGGCTGCATCTCACTGTAGTAGACTGTAGGCTGCATCTCACTGTAGTAGACTGTAGACTGTAGACTGCATCTCACTGTAGTAGACTGTAGGCTGTAGGCTGCATCTCACTGTAGTAGACTGTAGACTTTAGGCTGTAGGCTGTATCTCACTGTAGTAGACTGTAGGCTGCATCTCACTGTAGTAGACTGTAGGCTGTAGACTGTATCTCACTGTAGTAGACTGTAGACTGTAGACTGTAGGCTGTATCTCACTGTAGTAGACTGTAGGCTGTAGACTGTAGACTGTAGACTGCATCTCACTGTAGTAGACTGTAGGCTGTAGACTGTAGACTGTAGACTGCATCTCACTGTAGTAGACTGTAGACTGTATCTCACTGTAGTAGACTGTAGACTGTAGACTGTAGACTGTAGGCTGCATCTCACTATAGTAGACTGTAGACTTTAGGCTGTAGGCTGCATCTCACTGTAGTAGACTGTAGACTGTAGGCTGCATCTCACTGTAGTAGACTGTAGGCTGCATCTCACTGTAGTAGACTGTAGACAGTAGACTGTAGGCTGTATCTCACTGTAGTAGACTGTAGACTGTAGACTGTAGGCTGCATCTCACTGTAGTAGACTGTAGACTGTAGGCTGCATCTCACTGTAGTAGACAGTAGACTGTAGACTGTAGGCTGCATCACACTGTAGTAGACTGTAGACAGTAGACTGTAGGCTGTATCTCACTGTAGTAGACTGTAGACTGTAGACTGTAGGCTGCATCTCACTGTAGTAGACTGTAGACTGTAGACTGTATCTCACTGTAGTAGACTGTAGGCTGCATCTCACTGTAGTAGACTGTAGACTGTAGACTGTAGGCTGCATCTCACTGTAGTAGACTGTAGACTGTATCTCACTGTAGTAGACTGTAGGCTGTAGACTGTATCTCACTGTAGTAGACTGTAGACTGTAGGCTGCATCTCACTGTAGTAGACTGTAGGCTGTAGACTGTATCTCACTGTAGTAGACTGTAGGCTGCATCTCACTGTAGTAGACTGTAGACTGTAGGCTGTATCTCACTGTAGTAGACTGTAGGCTGTAGACTGTATCTCACTGTAGTAGACTGTAGACTGCATCTCACTGTAGTAGACTGTAGACTGCATCTCACTGTAGTAGACTGTAGACTGTAGACTGCATCTCACTGTAGTAGACTGTAGACTGTAGACTGCATCTCACTGTAGTAGACTGTAGACTGCATCTCACTGTAGTAGACTGTAGACTGTAGACTGCATCTCACTGTAGTAGACTGTAGACTGCATCTCACTGTAGTAGACTGTAGACTGTAGGCTGTATCTCACTGTAGTAGACTGTAGGCTGTAGGCTGCATCTCACTGTAGTAGACTGTAGGCTGCATCTCACTGTAGTAGACTGTAGACTGTAGACTGCATCTCACTGTAGTAGACTGTAGACTGTAGGCTGTATCTCACTGTAGTAGACTGTAGACTGTAGGCTGCATCTCACTGTAGTAGACTGTAGACTGTAGACTGTAGACTGCATCTCACTGTAGTAGACTGTAGGCTGTAGGCTGCATCTCACTGTAGTAGACTGTAGGCTGTAGGCTGCATCTCACTGTAGTAGACTGTAGACTGTAGGCTGTAGACTGTATCTCACTGTAGTAGACTGTAGACTGCATCTCACTGTAGTAGACTGTAGGCTGCATCTCACTGTAGTAGACTGTAGACTGTAGACTGTGTCTCACTGTAGTAGACTGTAGACTGTAGGCTGCATCTCACTGTAGTAGACTGTAGACTGTAGGCTGCATCTCACTGTAGTAGACTGTAGACTGTAGGCTGCATCTCACTGTAGTAGACTGTAGGCTGTGTCTCACTGTAGTAGACTGTAGACTGTATCTCACTGCAGTAGACTGTAGACTGTAGACTGCATCTCACTGTAGTAGACTGTAGGCTGTAGGCTGCATCTCACTGTAGTAGACTGTAGACTGTAGACTGCTTCTCACTGCAGTAGACTGTAGACTGTAGACTGCATCTCACTGTAGTAGACTGTAGACTGTGTCTCACTGTAGTAGTCTGTAGTCTGCATCTCACTGTAGTAGACTGTAGTCTGCATCTCACTGTAGTAGACTGTAGACTGCATCTCACTGTAGTAGACTGTAGACTGTAGACTGTATCTCACTGTAGTAGACTGTAGACTGTATCTCACTGTAGTAGACTGTAGACTGTAGACTGTATCTCACTGTAGTAGACTGTAGACTGTAGGCTGCATCTCACTGTAGTAGACTGTAGACTGCATCTCACTGTAGTAGACTGTAGGCTGTAGACTGCTTCTCACTGTAGTAGACTGTAGACTGTAGGCTGCATCTCACTGTAGTAGACTGTAGACTGTATCTCACTGTAGTAGACTGTAGACTGTAGGCTGCATCTCACTGTAGTAGACTGTAGGCTGTAGGCTGCATCTCACTGTAGTAGACTGTAGACTGCATCTCACTGTAGTAGACTGTAGGCTGTAGGCTGCATCTCACTGTAGTAGACTGTAGACTGTATCTCACTGTAGTAGACTGTAGACTGTAGGCTGCATCTCACTGTAGTAGACTGTAGACTGTAGGCTGCATCTCACTGTAGTAGACTGTAGACTGTAGACTGCATCTCACTGTAGTAGACTGTAGGCTGTAGGCTGCATCTCACTGTAGTAGACTGTAGGCTGTAGGCTGCATCTCATTGTAGTAGACTGTAGACTGTAGGCTGCATCTCACTGTAGTAGACTGTAGACTGTAGACTGCATCTCACTGTAGTAGACTGTAGGCTGTAGGCTGCATCTCACTGTAGTAGACTGTAGACTGCATCTCACTGTAGTAGACTGTAGGCTGCATCTCACTGTAGTAGACAGTAGACTGTAGGCTGCATCTCACTGTAGTAGACTGTAGACTGTAGACTGCTTCTCACTGCAGTAGACTGTAGACTGTAGACTGCATCTCACTGTAGTAGACTGTAGACTGTGTCTCACTGTAGTAGTCTGTAGTCTGCATCTCACTGTAGTAGACTGTAGTCTGCATCTCACTGTAGTAGACTGTAGACTGCATCTCACTGTAGTAGACTGTAGACTGTAGACTGTATCTCACTGTAGTAGACTGTAGACTGTATCTCACTGTAGTAGACTGTAGACTGTAGACTGTATCTCACTGTAGTAGACTGTAGACTGTAGGCTGCATCTCACTGTAGTAGACTGTAGACTGCATCTCACTGTAGTAGACTGTAGGCTGTAGACTGCTTCTCACTGTAGTAGACTGTAGACTGTAGGCTGCATCTCACTGTAGTAGACTGTAGACTGTATCTCACTGTAGTAGACTGTAGACTGTAGGCTGCATCTCACTGTAGTAGACTGTAGGCTGTAGGCTGCATCTCACTGTAGTAGACTGTAGACTGCATCTCACTGTAGTAGACTGTAGGCTGTAGGCTGCATCTCACTGTAGTAGACTGTAGACTGTATCTCACTGTAGTAGACTGTAGACTGTAGGCTGCATCTCACTGTAGTAGACTGTAGACTGTAGGCTGCATCTCACTGTAGTAGACTGTAGACTGTAGACTGCATCTCACTGTAGTAGACTGTAGGCTGTAGGCTGCATCTCACTGTAGTAGACTGTAGGCTGTAGGCTGCATCTCACTGTAGTAGACTGTAGGCTGTAGGCTGCATCTCACTGTAGTAGACTGTAGGCTGCATCTCACTGTAGTAGACTGTAGACTGTAGGCTGCATCTCACTGTAGTAGACTGTAGGCTGCATCTCACTGTAGTAGACTGTAGACTGTAGGCTGCATCTCACTGTAGTAGACAGTAGACTGTAGGCTGTATCTCACTGTAGTAGACTGTAGACTGTAGACTGCATCTCACTGTAGTAGACTGTAGGCTGTAGGCTGCATCTCACTGTAGTAGACTGTAGACTTTAGGCTGTAGGCTGTATCTCACTGTAGTAGACTGTAGGCTGCATCTCACTGTAGTAGACTGTAGGCTGTAGACTGTATCTCACTGTAGTAGACTGTAGACTGTAGACTGTAGGCTGTATCTCACTGTAGTAGGCTGTAGGCTGCATCTCACTGTAGTAGACTGTAGGCTGCATCTCACTGTAGTAGACTGTAGACTGTAGGCTGCATCTCACTGTAGTAGACTGTAGGCTGCATCTCACTGTAGTAGACTGTAGGCTGTAGGCTGCATCTCACTGTAGTAGACTGTAGGCTGCATCTCACTGTAGTA
The DNA here is from genome assembly GCF_029448725.1 of Salvelinus fontinalis. Lineage (NCBI taxonomy): Eukaryota > Metazoa > Chordata > Actinopteri > Salmoniformes > Salmonidae > Salvelinus > Salvelinus fontinalis. The sequence goes on from NC_074687.1 coordinate 2,475,882, forward strand.
GACTGTAGACTGTAGACTGCATCTCACTGTAGTAGACTGTAGGCTGTAGGCTGCATCTCACTGTAGTAGACTGTAGACTTTAGGCTGTAGGCTGTATCTCACTGTAGTAGACTGTAGGCTGCATCTCACTGTAGTAGACAGTAGGCTGTAGACTGTATCTCACTGTAGTAGACTGTAGACTGTAGACTGTAGGCTGTATCTCACTGTAGTAGACTGTAGGCTGTAGACTGTAGACTGTAGACTGCATCTCACTGTAGTAGACTGTAGGCTGTAGACTGTAGACTGTAGACTGCATCTCACTGTAGTAGACTGTAGGCTGTATCTCACTGTAGTAGACTGTAGACTGTAGACTGTAGACTGTAGGCTGCATCTCACTATAGTAGACTGTAGACTCTAGGCTGTAGGCTGTATCTCACTGTAGTAGACTGTAGGCTGCATCTCACTGTAGTAGACTGTAGACTGTAGACTGTAGGCTGCATCACACTGTAGTAGACTGTAGACTGTAGGCTGCATCTCACTGTAGTAGACTGTAGACAGTAGACTGTAGGCTGTATCTCACTGTAGTAGACTGTAGACTGTAGACTGTAGGCTGCATCTCACTGTAGTAGACTGTAGACTGTAGGCTGCATCTCACTGTAGTAGACAGTAGACTGTAGACTGTAGGCTGCATCACACTGTAGTAGACTGTAGACAGTAGACTGTAGGCTGTATCTCACTGTAGTAGACTGTAGACTGTAGACTGTAGGCTGCATCTCACTGTAGTAGACTGTAGACTGTAGACTGTATCTCACTGTAGTAGACTGTAGGCTGCATCTCACTGTAGTAGACTGTAGACTGTAGACTGTAGGCTGCATCTCACTGTAGTAGACTGTAGACTGTATCTCACTGTAGTAGACTGTAGGCTGTAGACTGTATCTCACTGTAGTAGACTGTAGACTGTAGGCTGCATCTCACTGTAGTAGACTGTAGGCTGTAGACTGTATCTCACTGTAGTAGACTGTAGGCTGCATCTCACTGTAGTAGACTGTAGACTGTAGGCTGTATCTCACTGTAGTAGACTGTAGGCTGTAGACTGTATCTCACTGTAGTAGACTGTAGACTGCATCTCACTGTAGTAGACTGTAGACTGCATCTCACTGTAGTAGACTGTAGACTGTAGACTGCATCTCACTGTAGTAGACTGTAGACTGTAGACTGCATCTCACTGTAGTAGACTGTAGACTGCATCTCACTGTAGTAGACTGTAGACTGTAGACTGCATCTCACTGTAGTAGACTGTAGACTGCATCTCACTGTAGTAGACTGTAGACTGTAGGCTGTATCTCACTGTAGTAGACTGTAGGCTGTAGACTGTATCTCACTGTAGTAGACTGTAGACTGTATCTCACTGTAGTAGACTGTAGGCTGTAGACTGTATCTCGCTGTAGTAGACTGTAGGCTGTATCTCACTGTAGTAGACTGTAGACTGTAGACTGTATCTCACTGTAGTAGACTGTAGGCTGTAGACTGCATCTCACTGTAGTAGACTGTAGGCTGCATCTCACTGTAGTAGACTGTAGGCTGTAGGCTGCATCTCACTGTAGTAGACTGTAGACTGCATCTCACTGTAATAGACTGTAGACTGCATCTCACTGTAGTAGACTGTAGGCTGCATCTCACTGTAATAGACTGTAGACTGCATCTCACTGTAGTAGACTGTAGGCTGTATCTCACTGTGATAGACTGTAGACTGCATCTCACTGTAGTAGACTGTAGGCTGCATCTCACTGTAGTAGACTGTAGGCTGCATCTCACTGTAGTAGACTGTAGACTGTAGACTGCATCTCACTGTAGTAGACTGTAGACTGTAGGCTGCATCTCACTGTAGTAGACTGTAGACTGTAGGCTGTAGGCTGCATCTCACTGTAGTAGACTGTAGACTTTAGGCTGTAGGCTGTATCTCACTGTAGTAGACTGTAGACTGTAGACTGTAGACTGCATCTCACTGTAGTAGACTGTAGACTGTAGGCTGCATCTCACTGTAGTAGACTGTAGACTGTAGACTGTAGACTGCATCTCACTGTAGTAGACTGTAGACTGTAGGCTGCATCTCACTGTAGTAGACTGTAGGCTGTAGGCTGCAGGCTGCATCTCACTGTAGCAGGCTGTAGACTGCATTTCACTGTAGTAGACTGTAGGCTGTAGGCTGCATCTCACTGTAGTAGACTGTAGACTGTAGACTGCATCTCACTGTAGTAGACTGTAGGCTGTAGGCTGTAGGCTGCATCTCACTGTAGTAGACTGTAGGCTGTAGGCTGTATCTCACTGTAGTAGACTGTAGGCTGTAGGCTGCATCTCACTGTAGTAGACTGTAGGCTGCATCTCACTGTAGTAGACTGTAGACTGTAGACTGCATCTCACTGTAGTAGACTGTAGACTGTAGGCTGTATCTCACTGTAGTAGACTGTAGACTGTAGGCTGCATCTCACTGTAGTAGACTGTAGACTGTAGACTGTAGACTGCATCTCACTGTAGTAGACTGTAGGCTGTAGGCTGCATCTCACTGTAGTAGACTGTAGACTGCATTTCACTGTAGTAGACTGTAGACTGTAGGCTGCATCTCACTGTAGTAGACTGTAGACTGTAGGCTGTAGACTGTATCTCACTGTAGTAGACTGTAGACTGCATCTCACTGTAGTAGACTGTAGGCTGCATCTCACTGTAGTAGACTGTAGACTGTAGACTGTGTCTCACTGTAGTAGTCTGTAGGCTGCATCTCACTGTAGTAGACTGTAGACTGTAGGCTGCATCTCACTGTAGTAGACTGTAGGCTGTGTCTCACTGTAGTAGACTGTAGACTGTATCTCACTGCAGTAGACTGTAGACTGTAGACTGCATCTCACTGTAGTAGACTGTAGGCTGTAGGCTGCATCTCACTGTAGTAGACTGTAGACTGTAGACTGCTTCTCACTGCAGTAGACTGTAGACTGTAGACTGCATCTCACTGTAGTAGACTGTAGACTGTGTCTCACTGTAGTAGTCTGTAGTCTGCATCTCATTGTAGTAGACTGTTGTCTGCATCTCACTGTAGTAGACTGTAGACTGCATCTCACTGTAGTAGACTGTAGACTGTAGACTGTATCTCACTGTAGTAGACTGTAGACTGTATCTCACTGTAGTAGACTGTAGACTGTAGACTGTATCTCACTGTAGTAGACTGTAGACTGTAGGCTGCATCTCACTGTAGTAGACTGTAGACTGCATCTCACTGTAGTAGACTGTAGGCTGTAGACTGCTTCTCACTGTAGTAGACTGTAGACTGTAGGCTGCATCTCACTGTAGTAGACTGTAGACTGTATCTCACTGTAGTAGACTGTAGACTGTAGGCTGCATCTCACTGTAGTAGACTGTAGACTGCATCTCACTGTAGTAGACTGTAGGCTGTAGGCTGCATCTCACTGTAGTAGACTGTAGACTGTAGGCTGCATCTCACTGTAGTAGACTGTAGACTGTAGACTGCATCTCACTGTAGTAGACTGTAGGCTGTAGGCTGCATCTCACTGTAGTAGACTGTAGGCTGCATCTCACTGTAGTAGACTGTAGGCTGTAGACTGTATCTCACTGTAGTAGACTGTAGACTGTAGACTGCATCTCACTGTAGTAGACTGTAGGCTGCATCTCACTGTAGTAGACAGTAGACTGTAGACTGCATCTCACTGTAGTAGACTGTAGACTGTAGACTGCATCTCACTGTAGTAGACTGTAGGCTGTAGGCTGCATCTCACTGTAGTAGACTGTAGACTTTAGGCTGTAGGCTGTATCTCACTGTAGTAGACTGTAGGCTGCATCTCACTGTAGTAGACTGTAGGCTGTAGACTGTATCTCACTGTAGTAGACTGTAGACTGTAGACTGTAGGCTGTATCTCACTGTAGTAGACTGTAGGCTGTAGACTGTAGACTGTAGACTGCATCTCACTGTAGTAGACTGTAGGCTGTAGACTGTAGACTGTAGACTGCATCTCACTGTAGTAGACTGTAGGCTGTATCTCACTGTAGTAGACTGTAGACTGTAGACTGTAGACTGTAGGCTGCATCTCACTATAGTAGACTGTAGACAGTAGACTGTAGGCTGTATCTCACTGTAGTAGACTGTAGACTGTAGACTGCATCTCACTGTAGTAGACTGTAGGCTGTAGGCTGCATCTCACTGTAGTAGACTGTAGACTTTAGGCTGTAGGCTGTATCTCACTGTAGTAGACTGTAGGCTGCATCTCACTGTAGTAGACTGTAGGCTGTAGACTGTATCTCACTGTAGTAGACTGTAGACTGTAGACTGTAGGCTGTATCTCACTGTAGTAGACTGTAGGCTGCATCTCACTGTAGTAGACTGTAGGCTGCATCTCACTGTAGTAGACTGTAGACTGTAGACTGCATCTCACTGTAGTAGACTGTAGGCTGTAGGCTGCATCTCACTGTAGTAGACTGTAGACTTTAGGCTGTAGGCTGTATCTCACTGTAGTAGACTGTAGGCTGCATCTCACTGTAGTAGACTGTAGGCTGTAGACTGTATCTCACTGTAGTAGACTGTAGACTGTAGACTGTAGGCTGTATCTCACTGTAGTAGACTGTAGGCTGTAGACTGTAGACTGTAGACTGCATCTCACTGTAGTAGACTGTAGGCTGTAGACTGTAGACTGTAGACTGCATCTCACTGTAGTAGACTGTGGACTGTATCTCACTGTAGTAGACTGTAGACTGTAGACTGTAGACTGTAGGCTGCATCTCACTATAGTAGACTGTAGACTGTAGGCTGCATCTCACTGTAGTAGACTGTAGGCTGCATCTCACTGTAGTAGACTGTAGACAGTAGACTGTAGGCTGTATCTCACTGTAGTAGACTGTAGACTGTAGACTGTAGGCTGCATCTCACTGTAGTAGACTGTAGACTGTAGGCTGCATCTCACTGTAGTAGACAGTAGACTGTAGACTGTAGGCTGCATCACACTGTAGTAGACTGTAGACAGTAGACTGTAGGCTGTATCTCACTGTAGTAGACTGTAGACTGTAGACTGTAGGCTGCATCTCACTGTAGTAGACTGTAGACTGTAGACTGTATCTCACTGTAGTAGACTGTAGGCTGCATCTCACTGTAGTAGACTGTAGACTGTAGACTGTAGGCTGCATCTCACTGTAGTAGACTGTAGACTGTATCTCACTGTAGTAGACTGTAGGCTGTAGACTGTATCTCACTGTAGTAGACTGTAGACTGTAGGCTGCATCTCACTGTAGTAGACTGTAGGCTGTAGACTGTATCTCACTGTAGTAGACTGTAGGCTGCATCTCACTGTAGTAGACTGTAGACTGTAGGCTGTATCTCACTGTAGTAGACTGTAGGCTGTAGACTGTATCTCACTGTAGTAGACTGTAGACTGCATCTCACTGTAGTAGACTGTAGACTGCATCTCACTGTAGTAGACTGTAGACTGTAGACTGCATCTCACTGTAGTAGACTGTAGACTGTAGACTGCATCTCACTGTAGTAGACTGTAGACTGCATCTCACTGTAGTAGACTGTAGACTGTAGACTGCATCTCACTGTAGTAGACTGCAGACTGCATCTCACTGTAGTAGACTGTAGACTGTAGGCTGTATCTCACTGTAGTAGACTGTAGGCTGTAGGCTGCATCTCACTGTAGTAGACTGTAGGCTGCATCTCACTGTAGTAGACTGTAGACTGTAGACTGCATCTCACTGTAGTAGACTGTAGACTGTAGGCTGTATCTCACTGTAGTAGACTGTAGACTGTAGGCTGCATCTCACTGTAGTAGACTGTAGACTGTAGACTGTAGACTGCATCTCACTGTAGTAGACTGTAGGCTGTAGGCTGCATCTCACTGTAGTAGACTGTAGACTGTAGGCTGCATCTCACTGTAGTAGACTGTAGACTGTAGGCTGTAGACTGTATCTCACTGTAGTAGACTGTAGACTGCATCTCACTGTAGTAGACTGTAGGCTGCATCTCACTGTAGTAGACTGTAGACTGTAGACTGTGTCTCACTGTAGTAGTCTGTAGGCTGCATCTCACTGTAGTAGACTGTAGACTGTAGGCTGCATCTCACTGTAGTAGACTGTAGGCTGTGTCTCACTGTAGTAGACTGTAGACTGTATCTCACTGCAGTAGACTGTAGACTGTAGACTGCATCTCACTGTAGTAGACTGTAGGCTGTAGGCTGCATCTCACTGTAGTAGACTGTAGACTGTAGACTGCTTCTCACTGCAGTAGACTGTAGACTGTAGACTGCATCTCACTGTAGTAGACTGTAGACTGTGTCTCACTGTAGTAGTCTGTAGTCTGCATCTCACTGTAGTAGACTGTAGACTGCATCTCACTGTAGTAGACTGTAGACTGTAGACTGTATCTCACTGTAGTAGACTGTAGACTGTATCTCACTGTAGTAGACTGTAGACTGTAGACTGTATCTCACTGTAGTAGACTGTAGACTGTAGGCTGCATCTCACTGTAGTAGACTGTAGACTGCATCTCACTGTAGTAGACTGTAGGCTGTAGACTGCTTCTCACTGTAGTAGACTGTAGACTGTAGGCTGCATCTCACTGTAGTAGACTGTAGACTGTATCTCACTGTAGTAGACTGTAGACTGTAGGCTGCATCTCACTGTAGTAGACTGTAGGCTGTAGGCTGCATCTCACTGTAGTAGACTGTAGACTGCATGTCACTGTAGTAGACTGTAGGCTGTAGGCTGCATCTCACTGTAGTAGACTGTAGACTGTATCTCACTGTAGTAGACTGTAGACTGTAGGCTGCATCTCACTGTAGTAGACTGTAGACTGTAGGCTGCATCTCACTGTAGTAGACTGTAGACTGTAGACTGCATCTCACTGTAGTAGACTGTAGGCTGTAGGCTGCATCTCATTGTAGTAGACTGTAGACTGTAGGCTGCATCTCACTGTAGTAGACTGTAGACTGTAGGCTGCATCTCACTGTAGTAGACTGTAGACTGTAGACTGCATCTCACTGTAGTAGACTGTAGGCTGTAGGCTGCATCTCACTGTAGTAGACTGTAGGCTGCATCTCACTGTAGTAGACTGTAGGCTGTAGGCTGTATCTCACTGTAGTAGACTGTAGGCTGCATCTCACTGTAGTAGACTGTAGGCTGTAGACTGTATCTCACTGTAGTAGACTGTAGACTGTAGGCTGTATCTCACTGTAGTAGACTGTAGGCTGTAGACTGTAGACTGTAGACTGCATCTCACTGTAGTAGACTGTAGGCTGTAGACTGTAGACTGTAGACTGCATCTCACTGTAGTAGACTGTAGGCTGTATCTCACTGTAGTAGACTGTAGACTGTAGACTGTAGACTGTAGGCTGCATCTCACTATAGTAGACTGTAGACTTTAGGCTGTAGGCTGTATCTCACTGTAGTAGACTGTAGGCTGCATCTCACTGTAGTAGACTGTAGACTGTAGGCTGCATCTCACTGTAGTAGACAGTAGACTGTAGGCTGCATCTCACTGTAGTAGACTGTAGACAGTAGACTGTAGGCTGTATCTCACTGTAGTAGACTGTAGACTGTAGACTGCATCTCACTGTAGTAGACTGTAGGCTGTAGGCTGCATCTCACTGTAGTAGACTGTAGACTTTAGGCTGTAGGCTGTATCTCACTGTAGTAGACTGTAGGCTGCATCTCACTGTAGTAGACTGTAGGCTGTAGACTGTATCTCACTGTAGTAGACTGTAGACTGTAGACTGTAGGCTGTATCTCACTGTAGTAGACTGTAGGCTGCATCTCACTGTAGTAGACTGTAGGCTGTAGGCTGCATCTCACTGTAGTAGACTGTAGGCTGCATCTCACTGTAGTAGACTATAGACTGTAGACTGCATCTCACTGTAGTAGACTGTAGGCTGTAGGCTGCATCTCACTGTAGTAGACTGTAGACTTTAGGCTGTAGGCTGCATCTCACTGTAGTAGACTGTAGGCTGTAGACTGTATCTCACTGTAGTAGACTGTAGACTGTAGACTGTAGGCTGTATCTCACTGTAGTAGACTGTAGGCTGTAGACTGTAGACTGTAGACTGCATCTCACTGTAGTAGACTGTAGGCTGTAGACTGTAGACTGTAGACTGCATCTCACTGTAGTAGACTGTAGGCTGTAGACTGTATCTCACTGTAGTAGACTGTAGACTGTAGACTGTAGGCTGTATCTCACTGTAGTAGACTGTAGACTGTAGACTGTAGACTGTAGGCTGCATCTCACTATAGTAGACTGTAGACTGTAGGCTGCATCTCACTGTAGTAGACTGTAGGCTGTAGACTGTAGGCTGTATCTCACTGTAGTAGACTGTAGACTGTAGACTGTAGGCTGCATCTCACTGTAGTAGACTGTAGACTGTAGGCTGCATCTCACTGTAGTAGACAGTAGACTGTAGACTGTAGGCTGCATCACACTGTAGTAGACTGTAGACAGTAGACTGTAGGCTGTATCTCACTGTAGTAGACTGTAGACTGTAGACTGTAGGCTGCATCTCACTGTAGTAGACTGTAGACTGTAGACTGTATCTCACTGTAGTAGACTGTAGGCTGCATCTCACTGTAGTAGACTGTAGACTGTAGACTGTAGGCTGCATCTCACTGTAGTAGACTGTAGACTGTATCTCACTGTAGTAGACTGTAGGCTGTAGACTGTATCTCACTGTAGTAGACTGTAGACTGTAGGCTGCATCTCACTGTAGTAGACTGTAGGCTGTAGACTGTATCTCACTGTAGTAGACTGTAGGCTGCATCTCACTGTAGTAGACTGTGGACTGTAGGCTGTATCTCACTGTAGTAGACTGTAGGCTGTAGACTGTATCTCACTGTAGTAGACTGTAGACTGCATCTCACTGTAGTAGACTGTAGACTGCATCTCACTGTAGTAGACTGTAGACTGTAGACTGCATCTCACTGTAGTAGACTGTAGACTGTAGACTGCATCTCACTGTAGTAGACTGTAGACTGCATCTCACTGTAGTAGACTGTAGACTGTAGACTGCATCTCACTGTAGTAGACTGTAGACTGCATCTCACTGTAGTAGACTGTAGACTGTAGGTTGTATCTCACTGTAGTAGACTGTAGGCTGTAGACTGTATCTCACTGTAGTAGACTGTAGACTGTATCTCACTGTAGTAGACTGTAGGCTGTAGACTGTATCTCGCTGTAGTAGACTGTAGGCTGTATCTCACTGTAGTAGACTGTAGACTGTAGACTGTATCTCACTGTAGTAGACTGTAGGCTGTAGACTGTATCTCACTGTAGTAGACTGTAGGCTGTATCTCACTGTAGTAGGCTGTAGACTGTAGACTGTAGACTGTAAGCTATGTTCTGGTTATCTGGATCTCCATTCACCTTTTGTTTACTGCATTTGTTTACTGCTAATGTAACTAGACTAATTGTAGACTGTGTCATGTCTTTATTGATCTGATATTGTGTTTACTAGGCCAACTTTGTACTTTATTAGGCCAACTTTTTACTAGGCCAACTTGTCGACAAGTTAACAAATTATGTATTGTATTCACATCTCCAACTAAACCAAAAATAAAAGTTAAAGATTAGCGTTAAACCGGTGGCTCAGATTAAACTCTCCAAGCATTAGATGTCCATTAAATGTTGATATTTGATTATGTTGCCAACCAAACACAATTCGATATTACTTTTGGAATACAGTAGATAACTTAAACTTAACGCTAACATACAAACTAATGTAATAGTATTTATTCAACCTTAAAATGAGGCCACATTTTGAAGTTAGCCTGCTGAAACTATGTCTTCTTATGTCATCATAGAAAACGAGTTCTAAAAATACATTCAAAGGTCGCAGGTCTGTGGAGATCTTTATAATTGCTATAATAATCTGTGCAGAATCTCGAACAGCATTGATTAAACTTGCACTGTGTACTTTTAATGTAAAGCTCAACTGCAATCCAAGGTCATTTGGTTCTGCTATTAGATGAAGGGCATTTTCATCTAGAAGAATCCATGAGCACCAACATTGAGAAGTTCATAGGAGCATGTCAAATTGAAAGCTAAGAGTCTTTTAAAAGAAAGTAAGGAGTTATATAAAGTTTTCAACCATTTTCCAACCTAAAAATTAGGAATAAGCAAAGGCTTTGATTTCTGGTCAGATGGAAAACGCCCACTGAGGCACAGACGTCAATTCAACATCTATTCCACGTTGGTTCAACGTAATTTCATTGACATGACATGGAAACAACATTCATTCAACCAGGGCGTGCCATGTGGGAGGGGTCTTAGACAACATCTAAGTACATCTAAGTACAGTACTGTACAATATATTACAGTACAGTACAATAGATTACAGTACAGTACTGTACAATAGATTACAGTACAGTACTGTACAATAGATTACAGTACAGTACAATAGATTACAGTACAGTACTGTACATTATATTACAGTACAGTACAGTACAATAGATTATAGTACAGTACAGTACAATAGATTACAGTACAGTACAATAGATTACAGTACAGTACTGTACAATAGATTACTGTACAGTACTGTACAATAGATTACAGTACAGTACTGTACAATAGATTACAGTACAGTACTGTACAATAGATTACAGTACAGTAATGTACAATAGATTACAGTACAGTACAGTAGAGCACACTAGAGCAGCGGTTCCCAACCAGGGGTACTAGGACCAGGGGGGACCTGGTCTATCCATAGGGGGTACCTGGTCTATCCATAGGGGGTACCTGGTCTATCCATAGGGGGTACCTGGTCTATCCATAGGGGGTACCTGGTCTATCCATAGGGGGGACCTGGTCTATCCATAGGGGGGACCTGGTCTATCCATAGGGGGGACCTGGTCTATCCATAGGGGGGACCTGGTCTATCCATAGGGGGGACCTGGTCTATCCATAGGGGGTACCTGGTCTATCCATAGGGGGTACCTGGTCTATCCATAGGGGGTACCTGGTCTATCCATAGGGGGTACCTGGTCTATCCATAGGGGGTACCTGGTCTATCCATAGGGGGTACCTGGTCTGTCCATAGGGGGTACCTGGTCTATCCATAGGGGGTACCTGGTCTATCCATAGGGGGTACCTGGTCTATCCATAGGGGGTACCTGGTCTATCCATAGGGGGTACCTGGTCTATCCATAGGGGGTACCTGGTCTATCCATAGGGGGGACCTGGTCTATCCATAGGGGGTACCTGGTCTATCCATAGGGGGTACCTGGTCTATCCATAGGGGGTACCTGGTCTATCCATAGGGGGGACCTGGTCTATCCATAGGGGGTACCTGGTCTATCCATAGGGGGTACCTGGCCTATCCATAGGGGGTACCTGGCCTATCCATAGGGGGTACCTAGTCTAGCCATCGGGGGTACCTAGTCTAGCCATAGGGGGTACTTGAGAAGACTCATGAGACCATAGGCCTGCTGGTAAAATACACATGAGGTGGTACTTCAGGGGTACTCCGGGAAAAGCTCAATTCAGTTGGTGGTATAGAAACCGAAAAAGATTGGGAACCAATGCACTAGAGTAGAATACTGTATACCTTTAATCTACTGTACTGAACTCTACTGTACTGAACATATCTACTGTACTGAACATATCTACTGTACTGGACATATCTACTGTACTGGACATATCACTCTACTCTACTGTACTGGACATATCTACTGTACTGGACATATCTACTGTACTGGACATATCTACTGTACTGGACATATCTACTGTACTGAACATATCTACTGTACTGGACATATCACTCTACTCTACTGTACTGGACATATCTACTGTACTGAACATATCTACTGTACTGGACTCTACTGTACTGAACATATCTACTGTACTGAACATATCTACTGTACTGAACATATCTACTGTACTGGACTCTACTGTACTGAACATATCTACTGTACTGAACATATCTACTGTACTGAACATATCTACTGTACTGGACATATCTACTGTACTGAACATATCTACTGTACTGGACATATCTACTGTACTGGACATATCTACTGTACTGAACATATCTACTGTACTGGACTCTACTGTACTGGACTCTACTGTACTGGACATATCACTCTACTCTACTGTACTGGACATATCTACTGTACTGAACATATCTACTGTACTGGACTCTACTGTACTGAACATATCTACTGTACTGAACATATCTACTGTACTGAACATATCTACTGTACTGGACTCTACTGTACTGAACATATCTACTGTACTGAACATATCTACTGTACTGAACATATCTACTGTACTGGACATATCTACTGTACTGAACATATCTACTGTACTGGACATATCTACTGTACTGGACATATCTACTGTACTGAACATATCTACTGTACTGGACTCTACTGTACTGGACTCTACTGTACTGGACATATCACTCTACTCTACTGTACTGAACATATCTACTGTACTGAACATATCTACTGTACTGAACATATCTACTGTACTGAACATATCTACTGTACTGAACATATCTAATGTACTGGACTCTACTGTACTGGACTCTACTGTACTGGACATATCACTCTACTCTACTGTACTGAACATATCTACTGTACTGGACATATCTACTGTACTGGACATATCTACTGTACTGAACATATCTACTGTACTGAATATATATACTGTACTGAACATATCTAATGTACTGGACTCTACTGTATGGACTCTACTGTACTGAACATATCTACTGTACTGGACATATCTACTGTACTGAACATATCTACTGTACTGAACATATCTACTGTACTGGACATATCACTCTACTCTACTGTACTGAACATATCTACTGTACTGAACATATCTACTGTACTGAACATATCTACTGTACTGAACATATCTACTGTACTGGACATATCTACTGTACTGGATATATCTACTGTACTGGACATATCTACTGTACTGAACATATCTACTGTACTGAACATATCTACTGTACTGAACATATCTACTGTACTGAACATATCTACTGTACTGGACATATCTACTGTACTGGACATATCTACTGTACTGGACATATCTACTGTACTGGACATATCTACTGTACTGAACATATCTACTGTACTGAACATATCTACTGTACTGAACATATCTACTGTACTGAACATATCTACTGTACTGAACATATCTACTGTACTGAACATATCTACTGTACTGAACATATCTACTGTACTGAACATATCTACTGTACTGGACATATCTACTGTACTGGACATATCTACTGTACTGGACATATCTACTGTACTGGACATATCTACTGTACTGGACTCTACTGTACTGGACATATCTACTGTACTGGACATATCTACTGTACTGAACATATCTACTGTACTGAACATATCTACTGTACTGGACATATCTACTGTACCGAACATATCTACTGTACTGGACATATCTACTGTACTGAACATATCTACTGTACTGAACATATCTACTGTACTGGACATATCTACTGTACTGAACATATCTACTGTACTGAACATATTTACTGTACTGAACATATCACTCTACTCTACTGTACTGGACATATCTACTGTACTGGACATATCTACTGTACTGGACATATCACTCTACTCTACTGTACTGAACATATCTACTGTACTGGACTCTACTGTACTGAACATATCTACTGTACTGGACTCTACTGTACTGAACATATCTACTGAACATATCTACTGAACATATCTACTGAACATATCTACTGTACTGAACATATCTACTGTACTGAACATATCTACTGTACTGGACATATCTACTGTACTGGACATATCACTCTACTCTAATGTACTGAACATATCTACTGAACATATCTACTGAACATATCTACTGAACATATCTACTGAACATATCTACTGTACTGAACATATCTACTGTACTGAACATATCTACTGTACTGAACATATCTACTGTACTGAACATATCTAATGTACTGGACTCTACTGTACTGGACTCTACTGTACTGAACATATCTACTGTACTGGACATATCTACTGTACTGAACATATCTACTGTACTGAACATATCTAATGTACTGGACATATCTACTGTACTGGACATATCTACTGTACTGGACATATCTACTGTACTGGACATATCTACTGTACTGGACATATCTACTGTACTGGACATATCTACTGTACTGAACATATCTACTGTACTGAACATATCTAATGTACTGGACATATCTACTGTACTGAACATATCTAATGTACTGGACATATCTACTGTACTGGACATATCTAATGTACTGGACATATCTACTGTACTGGACATATCACTCTACTCTACTGTACTGAACATATCTACTGTACTGGACTCTACTGTACTGAACATATCTACTGTACTGGACTCTACTGTACTGAACATATCTACTGAACATATCTACTGAACATATCTACTGAACATATCTACTGTACTGAACATATCTACTGTACTGAACATATCTACTGTACTGGACATATCTACTGTACTGGACATATCACTCTACTCTAATGTACTGAACATATCTACTGAACATATCTACTGAACATATCTACTGAACATATCTACTGAACATATCTACTGTACTGGACTCTACTGTACTGAACATATCTACTGTACTGAACATATCTACTGTACTGGACATATCTAATGTACTGAACATATCTACTGTACTGAACATATCTACTGTACTGGACATATCTACTGGACATATCTACTGTACTGAACATATCTACTGTACTGGACATATCTACTGTACTGAACATATCTACTGGACATATCTACTGTACTGAACATATCTACTGTACTGAACATATCTACTGTACTGAACATATCTACTGTACTGGACATATCTACTGTACTGAACATATCTACTGGACATATCTACTGTACTGAACATATCTACTGTACTGAACATATCTACTGTACTGGACATATCTACTGTACTGAACATATCTACTGAACATATCTACTGTACTGAACATATCTACTGTACTGAACATATCTACTGTACTGAACATATCTACTGTACTGAACATATCTACTGTACTGAACATATCTACTGTACTGAACATATCACTCTACTCTACTGTACTGAACATATCTACTGTACTGGACATATCTACTGTACTGAACATATCTACTGTACTGAACATATCTACTGTACTGAACATATCTACTGTACTGGACATATCTACTGTACTGAACATATCTACTGTACTGAACATATCTACTGTACTGGACATATCTACTGTACTGAACATATCTACTGTACTGAACATATCTACTGTACTGGACATATCTACTGTACTGGACATATCTACTGTACTGAACATATCTACTGGACATATCTACTGTACTGAACATATCTACTGTACTGAACATATCTACTGTACTGAACATATCTACTGTACTGGACTTATCTACTGTACTGAACATATCTACTGTACTGAACATATCTACTGTACTGGACTATCTACTGTACTGAACATATCTACTGTACTGAACATATCTACTGTACTGAACATATCTACTGTACTGGACATATCTACTGTACTGAACATATCTACTGTACTGAACATATCTACTGTACTGACATATCTACTGTACTGAACATATCTACTGTACTGAACATATCTACTGTACTGAACATATCTACTGTACTGAACATATCTACTGTACTGAACATATCTACTGTACTGAACATATCTACTGTACTGGACATATCTACTGTACTGAACATATCTACTGTACTGAACATATCTACTGTACTGAACATATCTACTGTACTGAACATATCTACTGTACTGAACATATCTACTGTACTGAACATATCTACTGTACTGAACATATCTACTGTACTGAACATATCTACTGTACTGAACATATCTACTGTACTGAACATATCTACTGTACTGAACATATCTACTGTACTGAACATATCTACTGTACTGAACATATCTACTGTACTGAACATATCTACTGTACTGAACATATCTACTGTACTGAACATATCTACTGTACTGACATATCTACTGTACTGAACATATCTACTGTACTGAACATATCTACTGTACTGAACATATCTACTGTACTGGACATATCTACTGTACTGAACATATCTACTGTACTGAACATATCTACTGTACTGAACATATCTACTGTACTGGACATATCTACTGTACTGAACATATCTACTGTACTGAACATATCTACTGTACTGAACATATCTACTGTACTGAACATATCTACTGTACTGAACATATCTACTGTACTGGACATATCTACTGTACTGAACATATCTACTGTACTGAACATATCTACTGTACTGAACATATCTACTGTACTGAACATATCTACTGTACTGAACATATCTACTGTACTGAACATATCTACTGTACTGGACATATCTACTGTACTGGACATATCTACTGTACTGAACATATCTACTGTACTGAACATATCTACTGTACTGGACATATCACTCTACTCTACTGTACTGGAAATATTTACTGTACTGGACATATCTACTGTACTGAACATATCTACTGTACTGAACATATCTACTGTACTGAACATATCTACTGTACTGAACATATCTACTGTACTGGACATATCACTCTACTCTACTGTACTGGACATATCTACTGTACTGGACATATCTACTGTACTGGACATATCTACTGTACTGAACATATCTACTGTACTGGACATATCTACTGTACTGGACATATCTACTGTACTGAACATATCTACTGTACTGAACATATCTACTGTACTGGACATATCTACTGTACTGAACATATCTACTGTACTGAACATATCTACTGTACTGAACATATCTACTGTACTGAACATATCTACTGTACTGAACATATCTACTGTACTGGACATATCTACTGTACTGGACATATCACTCTACTCTACTGTACTGAACATATCTACTGTACTGAACATATCTACTGTACTGAACATATCTACTGAACATATCTACTGTACTGAACATATCTACTGGACATATCTACTGTACTGAACATATCTACTGTACTGAACATATCTACTGTACTGAACATATCTACTGTACTGAACATATCTACTGTACTGGACATATCACTCTACTCTACTGTACTGAACATATCTACTGTACTGAACATATCTACTGTACTGAACATATCTACTGTACTGAACATATCTACTGTACTGGACATATCACTCTACTCTACTGTACTGAACATATCTACTGTACTGAACATATCTACTGTACTGAACATATCTACTGTACTGAACATATCTACTGTACTGGACATATCTAATGTACTGGACATATCTACTGTACTGGACATATCTACTGTACTGGACTCTACTGTACTGAACATATCTACTGTACTGAACATATCTACTGTACTGAACATATCTACTGTACTGGACATATCTACTGTACTGGACATATCACTCTACTCTAATGTACTGAACATATCTACTGAACATATCTACTGAACATATCTACTGAACATATCTACTGTACTGGACTCTACTGTACTGAACATATCTACTGTACTGAACATATCTACTGTACTGGACATATCTAATGTACTGAACATATCTACTGTACTGAACATATCTACTGTACTGGACATATCTACTGGACATATCTACTGTACTGAACATATCTACTGTACTGAACATATCTACTGAACATATCTACTGTACTGGACATATCTACTGTACTGAACATATCTACTGTACTGACATATCTACTGTACTGAACATATCTACTGTACTGAACATATCTACTGTACTGAACATATCTACTGTACTGAACATATCTACTGTACTGACATATCTACTGTACTGGACATATCTACTGTACTGAACATATCTACTGAACATATCTACTGTACTGAACATATCTACTGTACTGAACATATCTACTGTACTGAACATATCTACTGTACTGAACATATCTACTGTACTGACATATCACTCTACTCTACTGTACTGAACATATCTACTGTACTGAACATATCTACTGTACTGAACATATCTACTGTACTGAACATATCTACTGTACTGAACATATCTACTGTACTGAACATATCTACTGTACTGAACATATCTACTGTACTGAACATATCTACTGTACTGAACATATCTACTGTACTGAACATATCTACTGTACTGAACATATCTACTGTACTGAACATATCTACTGTACTGAACATATCTACTGTACTGAACATATCTACTGTACTGAACATATCTACTGTACTGAACATATCTACTGTACTGACATATCTACTGTACTGAACATATCTACTGTACTGAACATATCTACTGTACTGAACATATCTACTGTACTGGACATATCTACTGTACTGAACATATCTACTGTACTGAACATATCTACTGTACTGGACATATCTACTGTACTGAACATATCTACTGTACTGAACATATCTACTGTACTGAACATATCTACTGTACTGAACATATCTACTGTACTGGACATATCTACTGTACTGAACATATCTACTGTACTGAACATATCTACTGTACTGAACATATCTACTGTACTGAACATATCTACTGTACTGGACATATCTACTGTACTGAACATATCTACTGTACTGAACATATCTACTGTACTGAACATATCTACTGTACTGAACATATCTACTGTACTGAACATATCTACTGTACTGAACATATCTACTGTACTGGACATATCTACTGTACTGAACATATCTACTGTACTGAACATATCTACTGTACTGAACATATCTACTGTACTGAACATATCTACTGTACTGGACATATCTACTGTACTGGACATATCTACTGTACTGAACATATCTACTGTACTGAACATATCTACTGTACTGAACATATCTACTGTACTGGACATATCTACTGTACTGGACATATCTACTGTACTGGACATATCTACTGTACTGAACATATCTACTGTACTGAACATATCTACTGTACTGAACATATTTACTGTACTGAACATATCTACTGTACTGAACATATCTACTGTACTGGACATATCTACTGTACTGGACATATCTACTGTACTGAACATATCTACTGTACTGAACATATCTACTGTACTGAACATATCTACTGTACTGGACATATCACTCTACTCTACTGTACTGGACATATTTACTGTACTGGACATATCTACTGTACTGAACATATCTACTGTACTGAACATATCTACTGTACTGAACATATCTACTGTACTGGACATATCACTCTACTCTACTGTACTGGACATATCTACTGTACTGGACATATCTACTGTACTGAACATATCTACTGTACTGAACATATCTACTGTACTGGACATATCTACTGTACTGAACATATCTACTGTACTGAACATATCTACTGTACTGGACATATCTACTGTACTGAACATATCTACTGTACTGAACATATCTACTGTACTGAACATATCTACTGTACTGAACATATCTACTGTACTGAACATATCTACTGTACTGGACATATCTACTGTACTGAACATATCTACTGTACTGAACATATCTACTGTACTGAACATATCTACTGTACTGAACATATCTACTGTACTGGACATATCTACTGTACTGGACATATCTACTGTACTGGACATATCTACTGTACTGGACATATCTACTGTACTGAACATATCTACTGTACTGAACATATCTACTGTACTGAACATATCTACTGTACTGGACATATCTACTGTACTGGACATATCTACTGTACTGGACATATTACTCTACTCTACTGTACTGAACATATCTACTGTACTGAACATATCTACTGTACTGGACATATCTACTGTACTGGACATATCTACTGTACTGGACATATCTACTGTACTGAACATATCTACTGTACTGAACATATCTACTGTACTGAACATATCTACTGTACTGGACATATCTACTGTACTGAACATATCTACTGTACTGAACATATCTACTGTACTGACATATCTACTGTACTGGACATATCTACTGTACTGGACATATCTACTGTACTGAACATATCTACTGTACTGAACATATCTACTGTACTGGACATATCTACTGTACTGAACATATCTACTGTACTGAACATATCTACTGTACTGGACATATCTACTGTACTGAACATATCTACTGTACTGGACATATCTACTGTACTGAACATATCTACTGTACTGAACATATCTACTGTACTGGACATATCTACTGTACTGAACATATCTACTGTACTGAACATATTTACTGTTCTGAACATATGGACATATCTACTGTACTGGACATATCTACTGTACTGGACATATTTACTGTTCTGAACATATGGACATATCTACTGTACTGGACATATCTACTGTACTGGACATATCACTCTACTCTACTGTACTGAACATATCTACTGTACTGGACTCTACTGTACTGAACATATCTACTGTACTGGACTCTACTGTACTGAACATATCTACTGAACATATCTACTGAACATATCTACTGAACATATCTACTGTACTGAACATATCTACTGTACTGAACATATCTACTGTACTGGACATATCTACTGTACTGGACATATCACTCTACTCTAATGTACTGAACATATCTACTGAACATATCTACTGAACATATCTACTGAACATATCTACTGAACATATCTACTGTACTGAACATATCTACTGTACTGAACATATCTACTGTACTGAACATATCTACTGTACTGAACATATCTACTGTACTGGACTCTACTGTACTGGACTCTACTGTACTGAACATATCTACTGTACTGGACATATCTACTGTACTGAACATATCTACTGTACTGAACATATCTACTGTACTGGACATATCTACTGTACTGGACATATCTACTGTACTGGACATATCTACTGTACTGAACATATCTACTGTACTGAACATATCTACTGTACTGGACATATCTACTGTACTGGACATATCTACTGTACTGGACATATCTACTGTACTGGACTCTACTGTACTGAACATATCTACTGTACTGAACATATCTACTGTACTGAACATATCTACTGTACTGGACATATCTACTGTACTGGACATATCTACTGTACTGGACATATCACTCTACTCTAATGTACTGAACATATCTACTGTACTGGACATATCTACTGTACTGGACATATCTAATGTACTGGACATATCTACTGTACTGGACTCTACTGTACTGAACATATCTACTGTACTGAACATATCTACTGTACTGGACATATCTACTGTACTGAACATATCTACTGTACTGAACATATCTACTGTACTGGACATATCTACTGTACTGGACATATCTACTGTACTGGACTCTACTGTACTGGACATATCTACTGTACTGAACATATCTACTGTACTGGACATATCTACTGTACTGAACATATCTACTGTACTGAACATATCTACTGTACTGGACATATCTACTGTACTGAACATATCTACTGTACTGGACATATCTACTGTACTGAACATATCTACTGTACTGAACATATCTACTGTACTGGACATATCTACTGTACTGAACATATCTACTGTACTGAACATATCTACTGTACTGAACATATCTACTGTACTGGACATATCACTCTACTCTACTGTACTGGACATATTTACTGTACTGGACATATCTACTGTACTGAACATATCTACTGTACTGAACATATCTACTGTACTGAACATATCTACTGTACTGAACATATCTACTGTACTGGACATATCACTCTACTCTACTGTACTGGACATATCTACTGTACTGGACATATCTACTGTACTGAACATATCTACTGTACTGGACATATCTACTGTACTGGACATATCTACTGTACTGAACATATCTACTGTACTGAACATATCTACTGTACTGAACATATCTACTGTACTGAACATATCTACTGTACTGAACATATCTACTGTACTGGACATATCTACTGTACTGAACATATCTACTGTACTGAACATATCTACTGTACTGAACATATCTACTGTACTGAACATATCTACTGTACTGAACATATCTACTGAACATATCTACTGTACTGAACATTTCTACTGGACATATCTACTGTACTGAACATATCTACTGTACTGAACATATCTACTGTACTGAACACATCTACTGTACTGAACATATCTACTGAACATATCTACTGTACTGAACATATCTACTGTACTGAACATATCTACTGTACTGAACATATCTACTGGACTGAACATATCTACTGTACTGAACATATCTACTGTACTGGACATATCACTCTACTCTACTGTACTGAACATATCTACTGTACTGAACATATCTACTGTACTGAACATATCTACTGTACTGAACATATCTACTGTACTGGACATATCACTCTACTCTACTGTACTGAACATATCTACTGTACTGAACATATCTACTGTACTGAACATATCTACTGTACTGAACATATCTACTGTACTGGACATATCTAATGTACTGAACATATCTACTGTACTGGACATATCTACTGTACTGGACTCTACTGTACTGAACATATCTACTGTACTGAACATATCTACTGTACTGAACATATCTACTGTACTGGACATATCTACTGTACTGGACATATCTACTGTACTGGACATATCACTCTACTCTAATGTACTGAACATATCTACTGTACTGGACATATCTACTGTACTGGACATATCTAATGTACTGGACATATCTACTGTACTGGACTCTACTGTACTGAACATATCTACTGTACTGAACATATCTACTGTACTGAACATATCTACTGTACTGGACATATCTACTGTACTGAACATATCTACTGTACTGAACATATCTACTGTACTGGACATATCTACTGTACTGGACATATCTACTGTACTGGACTCTACTGTACTGGACATATCTACTGTACTGAACATATCTACTGTACTGGACATATCTACTGTACTGAACATATCTACTGTACTGAACATATCTACTGTACTGGACATATCTACTGTACTGAACATATCTACTGTACTGGACATATCTACTGTACTGAACATATCTACTGTACTGAACATATCTACTGTACTGGACATATCTACTGTACTGAACATATCTACTGTACTGAACATATTTACTGTACTGAACATATCACTCTACTCTACTGTACTGGACATATCTACTGTACTGGACATATCTACTGTACTGGACATATCACTCTACTCTACTGTACTGAACATATCTACTGTACTGGACTCTACTGTACTGAACATATCTACTGTACTGGACTCTACTGTACTGAACATATCTACTGAACATATCTACTGAACATATCTACTGAACATATCTACTGAACATATCTACTGTACTGAACATATCTACTGTACTGGACATATCTACTGTACTGGACATATCACTCTACTCTAATGTACTGAACATATCTACTGAACATATCTACTGAACATATCTACTGAACATATCTACTGAACATATCTACTGTACTGAACATATCTACTGTACTGAACATATCTACTGTACTGAACATATCTACTGTACTGAACATATCTAATGTACTGGACTCTACTGTACTGGACTCTACTGTACTGAACATATCTACTGTACTGGACATATCTACTGTACTGAACATATCTACTGTACTGAACATATCTAATGTACTGGACATATCTACTGTACTGGACATATCTACTGTACTGGACATATCTAATGTACTGAACATATCTACTGTACTGAACATATCTACTGTACTGGACATATCTAATGTACTGGACATATCTACTGTACTGGACATATCTACTGTACTGGACTCTACTGTACTGAACATATCTACTGTACTGAACATATCTACTGTACTGAACATATCTACTGTACTGGACATATCTACTGTACTGGACATATCTACTGTACTGGACATATCACTCTACTCTAATGTACTGAACATATCTACTGTACTGGACATATCTACTGTACTGGACATATCTAATGTACTGGACATATCTACTGTACTGGACTCTACTGTACTGAACATATCTACTGTACTGAACATATCTACTGTACTGAACACATCTACTGTACTGGACATATCTACTGTACTGAACATATCTACTGTACTGAACATATCTACTGTACTGGACATATCTACTGTACTGGACATATCTACTGTACTGGACTCTACTGTACTGGACATATCTACTGTACTGAACATATCTACTGTACTGGACATATCTACTGTACTGAACATATCTACTGTACTGAACATATCTACTGTACTGGACATATCTACTGTACTGAACATATCTACTGTACTGGACATATCTACTGTACTGGACATATCTACTGTACTGAACATATCTACTGTACTGAACATATCTACTGTACTGAACATATCTACTGTACTGAACATATTTACTGTACTGAACATATCTACTGTACTGAACATATCTACTGTACTGGACATATCTACTGTACTGGACATATCTACTGTACTGAACATATCTACTGTACTGAACATATCTACTGTACTGGACTCTACTGTACTGAACATATCTACTGAACATATCTACTGAACATATCTACTGAACATATCTACTGTACTGAACATATCTACTGTACTGAACATATCTACTGTACTGGACATATCTACTGTACTGGACATATCACTCTACTCTAATGTACTGAACATATCTACTGAACATATCTACTGAACATATCTACTGAACATATCTACTGAACATATCTACTGTACTGAACATATCTACTGTACTGAACATATCTACTGTACTGAACATATCTACTGTACTGAACATATCTAATGTACTGGACTCTACTGTACTGGACTCTACAGTACTGAACATATCTACTGTACTGGACATATCTACTGTACTGAACATATCTACTGTACTGAACATATCTAATGTACTGGACATATCTACTGTACTGGACATATCTACTGTACTGGACATATCTAATGTACTGGACATATCTACTGTACTGGACATATCACTCTACTCTACTGTACTGAACATATCTACTGTACTGGACTCTACTGTACTGAACATATCTACTGTACTGGACTCTACTGTACTGAACATATCTACTGAACATATCTACTGAACATATCTACTGAACATATCTACTGTACTGAACATATCTACTGTACTGAACATATCTACTGTACTGAACATATCTACTGTACTGGACATATCTACTGTACTGGACATATCACTCTACTCTAATGTACTGAACATATCTACTGAACATATCTACTGAACATATCTACTGAACATATCTACTGAACATATCTACTGTACTGGACTCTACTGTACTGAACATATCTACTGTACTGAACATATCTACTGTACTGGACATATCTAATGTACTGAACATATCTACTGTACTGAACATATCTACTGTACTGGACATATCACTCTACTGTACTGGACATATCTAATGTACTGAACATATCTACTGTACTGAACATATCACTCTACTGTACTGGACATATCTAATGTACTGAACATATCTACTGTACTGAACATATCTACTGTACTGGACATATCACTCTACTGTACTGGACATATCTAATGTACTGAACATATCTACTGTACTGAACATATCTACTGTACTGGACATATCTACTGGACATATCTACTGTACTGAACATATCTACTGAACATATCTACTGTACTGGACATATCTACTGTACTGAACATATCTACTGTACTGAACATATCTACTGTACTGAACATATCTACTGGACATATCTACTGTACTGAACATATCTACTGTACTGAACATATCTACTGTACTGAACATATCTACTGTACTGAACATATCTACTGAACATATCTACTGTACTGGACATATCTACTGTACTGAACATATCTACTGAACATATCTAATGTACTGAACATATCTACTGTACTGAACATATCTACTGTACTGAACATATCTACTGTACTGAACATATCTACTGTACTGAAGATATCTACTGTACTGAACATATCACTCTACTCTACTGTACTGAACATATCTACTGTACTGGACATATCTACTGTACTGAACATATCTACTGTACTGAACATATCTACTGTACTGAACATATCTACTGTACTGAACATATCTACTGTACTGGACATATCTACTGTACTGAACATATCTACTGTACTGAACATATCTACTGTACTGAACATATCTACTGTACTGGACATATCTACTGTACTGAACATATCTACTGTACTGAACATATCTACTGTACTGGACATATCTACTGTACTGGACATATCTACTGTACTGAACATATCTACTGGACATATCTACTGTACTGAACATATCTACTGTACTGAACATATCTACTGTACTGAACATATCTACTGTACTGGACATATCTACTGTACTGAACATATCTACTGTACTGAACATATCTACTGTACTGGACTCTACTGTACTGAACATATCTACTGTACTGAACATATCTACTGTACTGAACATATCTACTGTACTGGACATATCTACTGTACTGGACATATCTACTGTACTGAACATATCTACTGGACATATCTACTGTACTGAACATATCTACTGTACTGAACATATCTACTGTACTGAACATATCTACTGTACTGGACATATCTACTGTACTGAACATATCTACTGTACTGAACATATCTACTGTACTGGACATATCTACTGTACTGAACATATCTACTGTACTGAACATATCTACTGTACTGAACATATCTACTGTACTGAACATATCTACTGTACTGAACATATCTACTGTACTGAACATATCTACTGTACTGAACATATCTACTGTACTGAACATATCTACTGTACTGAACATATCTACTGTACTGGACATATCTACTGTACTGAACATATCTACTGTACTGAACATATCTACTGTACTGGACATATCTACTGTACTGAACATATCTACTGTACTGAACATATCTACTGAACATATCTACTGTACTGAACATATCTACTGTACTGAACATATCTACTGTACTGAACATATCTACTGTACTGAACATATCTACTGTACTGAACATATCTACTGTACTGAACATATCTACTGTACTGGACATATCTACTGTACTGAACATATCTACTGTACTGGACATATCTACTGTACTGGACATATCTACTGTACTGAACATATCTACTGTACTGAACATATCTACTGTACTGAACATATCTACTGTACTGGACATATCTACTGTACTGGACATATCTACTGTACTGGACATATCTACTGTACTGAACATATCTACTGTACTGAACATATCTACTGTACTGAACATATCTACTGTACTGGACATATCTACTGTACTGGACATATCTACTGTACTGAACATATCTACTGTACTGAACATATCTACTGTACTGAACATATCTACTGTACTGGACATATCACTCTACTCTACTGTACTGGACATATTTACTGTACTGGACATATCTACTGTACTGAACATATCTACTGTACTGAACATATCTACTGTACTGAACATATCTACTGTACTGAACATATCTACTGTACTGGACATATCACTCTACTCTACTGTACTGGACATATCTACTGTACTGGACATATCTACTGTACTGGACATATCTACTGTACTGAACATATCTACTGTACTGGACATATCTACTGTACTGGACATATCTACTGTACTGAACATATCTACTGTACTGAACATATCTACTGTACTGGACATATCTACTGTACTGAACATATCTACTGTACTGAACATATCTACTGTACTGAACATATCTACTGTACTGAACATATCTACTGTACTGAACATATCTACTGTACTGGACATATCTACTGTACTGGACATATCACTCTACTCTACTGTACTGAACATATCTACTGTACTGAACATATCTACTGTACTGAACATATCTACTGAACATATCTACTGTACTGAACATATCTACTGGACATATCTACTGTACTGAACATATCTACTGTACTGAACATATCTACTGTACTGGACATATCTACTGGACATATCTACTGTACTGAACATATATACTGTACTGAACATATCTACTGTACTGAACATATCTACTGTACTGGACATATCACTCTACTCTACTGTACTGAACATATCTACTGTACTGAACATATCTACTGTACTGAACATATCTACTGTACTGAACATATCTACTGTACTGGACATATCACTCTACTCTACTGTACTGAACATATCTACTGTACTGAACATATCTACTGTACTGAACATATCTACTGTACTGAACATATCTACTGTACTGGACATATCTAATGTACTGGACATATCTACTGTACTGGACATATCTACTGTACTGGACTCTACTGTACTGAACATATCTACTGTACTGAACATATCTACTGTACTGAACATATCTACTGTACTGGACATATCTACTGTACTGGACATATCACTCTACTCTAATGTACTGAACATATCTACTGAACATATCTACTGAACATATCTACTGAACATATCTACTGAACATATCTACTGTACTGGACTCTACTGTACTGAACATATCTACTGTACTGAACATATCTACTGTACTGGACATATCTAATGTACTGAACATATCTACTGTACTGAACATATCTACTGTACTGGACATATCTACTGGACATATCTACTGTACTGAACATATCTACTGTACTGAACATATCTACTGTACTGAACATATCTACTGTACTGAACATATCTACTGAACATATCTACTGTACTGGACATATCTACTGTACTGAACATATCTACTGAACATATCTACTGTACTGAACATATCTACTGTACTGAACATATCTACTGTACTGAACATATCTACTGTACTGAACATATCTACTGTACTGAACATATCTACTGTACTGAACATATCACTCTACTCTACTGTACTGAACATATCTACTGTACTGAACATATCTACTGTACTGAACATATCTACTGTACTGAACATATCTACTGTACTGAACATATCTACTGTACTGAACATATCTACTGTACTGGACATATCTACTGTACTGAACATATCTACTGTACTGAACATATCTACTGTACTGAACATATCTACTGTACTGGACATATCTACTGTACTGAACATATCTACTGTACTGAACATATCTACTGTACTGGACATATCTACTGTACTGGACATATCTACTGTACTGAACATATCTACTGGACATATCTACTGTACTGAACATATCTACTGTACTGAACATATCTACTGTACTGAACATATCTACTGTACTGAACATATCTACTGTACTGGACATATCTACTGTACTGGACAAATCTACTGTACTGAACATATCTACTGGACATATCTTCTGTACTGAACATATCTACTGTACTGAACATATCTACTGTACTGAACATATCTACTGTACTGGACATATCTACTGTACTGAACATATCTACTGTACTGAACATATCTACTGTACTGGACATATCTACTGTACTGAACATATCTACTGTACTGAACATATCTACTGTACTGGACTCTACTGTACTGAACATATCTACTGTACTGAACATATCTACTGTACTGAACATATCTACTGTACTGAACATATCTACTGTACTGAACATATCTACTGTACTGGACATATCTACTGTACTGAACATATCTACTGTACTGAACATATCTACTGTACTGGACATATCTACTGTACTGAACATATCTACTGTACTGGACATATCTACTGAACATATCTACTGTACTGAACATATCTACTGTACTGAACATATCTACTGTACTGAACATATCTACTGTACTGGACATATCTACTGTACTGAACATATCTACTGTACTGAACATATTTACTGTACTGAACATATCTACTGTACTGAACATATCTACTGTACTGGACATATCTACTGTACTGGACATATCTACTGTACTGGACTCTACTGTACTGAACATATCTACTGTACTGGACATATCTACTGTACTGGACATATCTACTGTACTGAACATATCTACTGTACTGAACATATCTACTGTACTGAACATATCTACTGTACTGAACATATCTACTGTACTGAACATATCTACTGTACTGAACATATCTACTGTACTGAACATATCTACTGTACTGGACATATCTACTGTACTGGACATATCTACTGTACTGGACATATCTACTGTACTGAACATATCTACTGTACTGAACATATCTACTGTACTGAACATATCTACTGTACTGGACATATCACTCTACTCTACTGTACTGGACATATTTACTGTACTGGACATATCTACTGTACTGAACATATCTACTGTACTGAACATATCTACTGTACTGAACATATCTACTGTACTGGACATATCACTCTACTCTACTGTACTGGACATATCTACTGTACTGGACATATCTACTGTACTGAACATATCTACTGTACTGAACATATCTACTGTACTGGACATATCTACTGTACTGAACATATCTACTGTACTGAACATATCTACTGTACTGAACATATCTACTGAACATATCTACTGTACTGAACATATCTACTGGACATATCTACTGTACTGAACATATCTACTGTACTGAACATATCTACTGTACTGAACATATCTACTGTACTGAACATATCTACTGTACTGAACATATCTACTGTACTGGACATATCACTCTACTCTACTGTACTGAACATATCTACTGTACTGAACATATCTACTGTACTGAACATATCTACTGTACTGAACATATCTACTGTACTGGACATATCACTCTACTCTACTGTACTGAACATATCTACTGTACTGAACATATCTACTGTACTGGACATATCTACTGTACTGGACATATCTACTGTACTGGACATATCACTCTACTCTAATGTACTGAACATATCTACTGTACTGGACATATCTAATGTACTGGACATATCTACTGTACTGGACTCTACTGTACTGAACATATCTACTGTACTGAACATATCTACTGTACTGAACATATCTACTGTACTGGACATATCTACTGTACTGAACATATCTACTGTACTGAACATATCTACTGTACTGAACATATCTACTGTACTGGACATCTCTATTGTACTGAACATATCTACTGTACTGGACATATCACTCTACTCTACTGTACTGAACATATCTACTGTACTGAACATATCTACTGTACTGAACATATCTACTGTACTGAACATATCTACTGTACTGAACATATCTACTGTACTGAACATATCCACTGTACTGAACATATCTACTGTACTGGACTCTACTGTACTGAACATATCTACTGTACTGAACATATCTACTGTACTGGACATATCTACTGTACTGGACATATCTACTGTACTGGACATATCTACTGTACTGGACATATCTACTGTACTGGACATATCTACTGTACTGGACTCTACTGTACTGAACATATCTACTGTACTGAACATATCTACTGTACTGAACATATCTACTGTACTGAACATATCTACTGTACTGGACATATCTACTGTACTGAACATATCTACTGTACTGAACATATCTACTGTACTGGACATATCTACTGTACTGGACTCTACTGTACTGAACATATCTACTGTACTGAACATATCTACTGTACTGAACATATCTACTGTACTGAACATATCTACTGTACTGAACATATCTACTGTACTGGACATATCTACTGTACTGGACATATCTACTGTACTGGACATATCTACTGTACTGGACATATCTACTGTACTGGACTCTACTGTACTGAACATATCTACTGTACTGAACATATCTACTGTACTGAACATATCTACTGTACTGAACATATCTACTGTACTGGACTCTACTGTACTGAACATATCTACTGTACTGAACATATCTACTGTACTGAACATATCTACTGTACTGGACATATCTACTGTACTGGACATATCTACTGTACTGAACATATCTACTGAACTGAACATATCTACTGTACTGAACATATCTACTGTACTGAACATATCTACTGTACTGAACATATCTACTGTACTGGACATATCTACTGTACTGAACATATCTACTGTACTGAACATATCTACTGTACTGAACATATCTACTGTACTGAACATATCTACTGTACTGGACATATCACTCTACTCTAATGTACTGAACATATCTACTGTACTGAACATATCTACTGTACTGAACATATCTACTGGACATATCTACTGTACTGAACATATCTACTGTACTGGACATATCTACTGGACATATCTACTGTACTGAACGTATCTACTGTACTGAACATATCTACTGTACTGAACATATCTAATGTACTGAACATATCTACTGTACTGAACTCTACTGTACTGGACATATCTACTGTACTGGACATATCTACTGTACTGAACATATCTAATGTACTGAACATATCTACTGTACTGAACATATCTACTGTACTGAACATATCTACTGAACATATCTACTGAACATATCTAATGTACTGAACATATCTACTGTACTGAACTCTACTGTACTGGACATATCTACTGTACTGGACATATCTACTGTACTGGACATATCTACTGTACTGAACATATCTACTGTACTGAACATATCTACTGTACTGGACATATCTACTGTACTGAACATATCTACTGTACTGAACATATCTACTGTACTGAACATATCTACTGTACTGGACATATCTACTGTACTGGACATATCTACTGTACTGAACATATCTACTGTACTGAACATATCTACTGTACTGGACATATCTACTGTACTGAACATATCTACTGAACATATCTACTGAACATATCTACTGAACATATCTACTGTACTGGACATATATACTGTACTGAACATATCTACTGAACATATCTACTGTACTGAACATATCTACTGAACATATCTACTGAACATATCTACTGAACATATCTACTGTACTGGACATATCTACTGTACTGAACATATCTACTGAACATATCTACTGAACATATCTACTGTACTGGACATATCTACTGTACTGAACATATCTACTGAACATATCTACTGTACTGGACATATCTACTGTACTGAACATATCTACTGTACTGGACATATCACTCTACTCTACTGTACTGGACATATCACTCTACTCTACTGTACTGAACATATCTACTGTACTGAACATATCTACTGTACTGGACATATCACTCTACTCTAATGTACTGAACATATCTACTGTACTGAACATATCTACTGTACTGAACTCTACTGTACTGGACATATCACTCTACTCTAATGTACTGAACATATCTACTGTACTGAACATATCTACTGTACTGAACTCTAATGTACTGAACATATCTACTGTACTGAACATATCTACTGTACTGAACATATCTACTGTACTGGACATATCTACTGTACTGAACATATCTACTGAACATATCTACTGTACTGAACATATCTACTGTACTGAACATATCTACTGTACTGAACATATCTACTGTACTGAACATATCTACTGTACTGGACATATCTACTGTACTGAACATATCTACTGAACATATCTACTGTACTGAACATATCTACTGTACTGAACATATCTACTGTACTGAACATATCTACTGTACTGAACATATCTACTGTACTGGACATATCTACTGTACTGGACATATCTACTGTACTGGACATATCTACTGTACTGGACATATCTACTGTACTGAACATATCTACTGTACTGAACATATCTACTGTACTGGACATATCTACTGTACTGGACATATCTACTCTACTGGACATATCTACTGTACTGGACATATCTACTGTACTGAACTCTACTGTACTGGACATATCTACTGTACTGGACATATCTACTGTACTGGACATATCTACTGTACTGGACATATCTACTGTACTGGACATATCTACTGTACTGAACATATCTACTGAACATATCTACTGTACTGAACATATCTACTGTACTGAACATATCTACTGTACTGAACATATCTACTGTACTGGACATATCTACTGTACTGAACATATCTACTGTACTGAACATATCTACTGTACTGAACATATCTACTGTACTGAACATATCTACTGTACTGGACTCTACTGTACTGAACATATCTACTGTACTGAACATATCTACTGTACTGAACATATCTACTTTTCCAATCTTGGCAAAATTTGCAATTGTATCAATTGTGTTTTTGTGAAATTTTCTGTGAAAACTGTTCAAGGTAGTCCTTGTGCATGAATGTAATGTTTTTTGTTTGGTATACATCAAAGCGTTATTCCGTTACCCTGAAGTACAGTGATAACATATGTGTAACTTAACCAGGCCAGTCAGTTAAAAACACATCCTTATTTACAATGACGGTCTACACCGGCCAAATCCAGACGACGCTGGGCCAATTGTGCACCGCCCTATGGGACTCCCAATCATTGCCGGTTGTGATACAGCCTGGATTCGAACCAGGGTGTCTATAGTGACGCCTCTAGCACTGAGATGCAGTGCCTTAGACCACTGTGCCACTCGGCAGCACAAAAGCTGTTCACATTAAGTTGTTGTATAAATACAACATATCTGACATTTTGTTTTCCCATTTGAACTTGTTTGTGCTTTTAGATGGTTGAAAGTTCTAACACATTTAGATGACAACGAAACCAAAAATCTGACATTGTTTTTGCATTGGAATTTGGTGTTGCTTTTATATGGTTGAAAACCTAGTGATAACACATTGGGAAATCAACAAACCTCTGTCTGACTAAAGAATAAAGGTTGAAATATCATTGATCAACATCTCTACCAAATATAACCCACGTTTTGTGCCCGCAGCGGGTTATTAGTGAATTATTCAATGCAATTATTAAATTATTCAGAGTGAGCTCCAGTGATGATAGCTGGATCAATCCCATTTTACCAAGAGTGGACAGCAGGCTTTTATCCTTCAGGGATGTACTGTTTCATAACATCTCCAATTCATACAGCCTAATCCTGAGTGGATTCTATCTCATCTGGCTTGGTCAGGATGAGCTATTCAACAAGTAGGCATGATATGGAATACACTGGCTTCCTGAGTCCTTGAGTGTTTTAATCTATACAGAGGTATCATAAATAAACTCTGGTTATTAACACCGGCACAAAAGGTTACTTCACCTCACTGTGCCTGTGGCGGGAAATACCGTGGGCTGCAAAACATATCCAACATGTGAAGTTCCCACCACTCCTCTTACACATGTTTCGTTCTATCTATCGCTCTTGTCTTCCATAACTGCCAATCCAAAATCACACATACTGCGCACTCTCCCATAAGAACAGTTCAGTCATTGGAAAGTGTTCTTCCTCCAGCCTGCAGGTGTGTGATGCGGAGCATCCGGGCTGCAGTGAGAGAAGCCCACCGCAGCATGTAGCCAGGCCAAGGATGAGTGGGCTGGGCTGGGGCAAGAGGAGGCCTGGAGGTCCTGAAGGCCTGGAGGTCCTGGAGGAGGCCTGGAGGTCCTGGAGGAGGCCTGCAGTTCCTGGAGGAGACCTGGATGTCCTGGAGGAGACCTGGAGGTCTTGGAGGAGACCTGGATGTCCTGGAGGAGACCTGGAGGAGGCCTGGAGGAGACCTGGAGGAGACCTGGAGGAGACCTGGAGGTCCTGGAGGAGACCTGGAGGAGGCCTGGAGGTCCTGGAGGAGGCCTGCAGTTCCTGGGGGAAACCTGGAGGTCTTGGAGGAGACCTGGAGGAGTCCTGGAGGAGACCTGGAGGTCCTGGAGGAGACCTGGAGGTCCTGGAGGAGACCTGGAGGTCCTGGAGGAGGCCTGGAGGAGGCTTGGAGGAGACCTGGAGGTCCTGGAGGAGACCTGGAGGTCCTGGAGGTCCTGGAGGAGGCCTGGAGGAGACCTGGAGGTCCTGGAGGTCCTGGAGGAGACCTGGAGGTCCTGGAGGTCCTGGAGGAGGCCTGGAGGAGACCTGGAGGTCCTGGAGGAGGCCTGGAGGAGACCTGGAGGTCCTGGAGGAGACCTGGAGGAGGCTTGGAGGAGGCCTGGAGGTCCTGGAGGAGGCTTGGAGGAGACCTGGAGGAGGCCTGGAGGAGACCTGGAGGAGGCCTGGAGGAGGCCTGGAGGAGACCTGGAGGAGGCCTGGAGGAGGCCTGGAGGAGGCCTGGAGGAGACCTGGAGGAGGCCTGGAGGAGTCCTGGAGGAGACCTGGAGGTCCTGGAGGAGGCCTGGAGGAGACCTGGAGGAGGCCTGGAGGAGGCCTGGAGGTCCTGGAGGAGACCTGGAGGTCTTGGAGGAGACCTGGAGGAGGCCTGGAGGAGGCCTGGAGGTCCTGGAGGAGTCCTGGAGGAGACCTGGAGGTCTTGGAGGAGACCTGGAGGAGACCTGGAGGTCCTGGAGGAGGCCTGGAGGAGACCTGGAGGAGACCTGGAGGAGACCTGGAGGAGGCCTGGAGGAGGCCTGGAGGAGACCTGGAGGAGACCTGGAGGAGGCCTGGAGGAGGCCTGGAGGAGGCCTGGAGGAGACCTGGAGGAGGCCTGGAGGAGGCCTGGAGGAGGCCTGGAGGAGACCTGGAGGAGGCCTGGAGGAGTCCTGGAGGAGACCTGGAGGTCCTGGAGGAGGCCTGGAGGAGACCTGGAGGTCCTGAAGGAGGCCTGGAGGAGGCCTGGAGGTCCAAGGGCTCTGATTGTCAGGAGGATGCTGCTCAGACAGTCCAAAAAATAGTTTTATTTTGGCCTTGCATCAGCCGATTGATATTATCTGAAAGGTTACCTCCCTGAAACACACTGCTAAGATAATGATAAAAGTCACATACACCAAAAATAACTGGAACCTGTGTGTGTGTTTTCAAATATTCTTTTGATTGCCTTTGTTTGTCTAAGAACCCCCCCCCCCCCCCCCCACCCAAAAACGATAACCCGTTTATAACCTCTGTATAATGTCGGCCTTCTGGTGTTTTCCCTTCTTTCTGTGCAGCGTGGAAGGAGGAGGGTAGGCAGAAGAACAAACTGGTCCTGAAGGTAGCGGAGTGTGGCTCTGGTGGATGATGTTAGAGAGATGGCTGGATAGAGAACAGGAGAGAGTGTGGCTCTGGTGGATGATGTTAGAGAGATGGCTGGATAGAGAACAGGAGAGAGTGTGGCTCTGGCGGATGATGTTAGAGAGATGGCTGGATAGAGAACAGGAGAGAGTGTGGCTCTGGCGGGTGATGTTAGAGAGATGGCTGGATAGAGAACAGGAGAGAGTGTGGCTCTGGTGGATGATGTAAGAGAGATGGCTGGATAGAGAACAGGAGAGAGTGTGGCTCTGGTGGATGATGTTAGAGAGATGGCTGGATAGAGAACAGGAGAGAGTGTGGCTCTGGTGGATGATGTAAGAGAGATGGCTGGATAGAGAACAGGAGAGAGTGTGGCTCTGGCGGATGATGTTAGAGAGATGGCTGGATAGAGAACAGGAGAGAGTGTGGCTCTGGCGGATGATGTTAGAGAGATGGCTGGATAGAGAACAGGAGAGAGTGTGGCTCTGGTGGATGATGTTAGAGAGATGGCTGGATAGAGAACAGGAGAGAGTGTGGCTCTGGTGGATGATGTTAGAGAGATGGCTGGATAGAGAACAGGAGAGAGTGTGGCTCTGGTGGATGATGTTAGAGAGATGGCTGGATAGAGAACAGGAGAGGTGTGGCTCTGGTGGATGATGTTAGAGAGATGGCTGGATAGAGAACAGGAGAGAGTGTGGCTCTGGCGGATGATGTTAGAGAGATGGCTGGATAGAGAACAGGAGAGAGTGTGGCTCTGGCGGATGATGTTAGAGAGATGGCTGGATAGAGAACAGGAGAGAGTGTGGCTCTGGCGGATGATGTTAGAGAGATGGCTGGATAGAGAACAGGAGAGAGTGTGGCTCTGGCGGATGATGTTAGAGAGATGGCTGGATAGAGAACAGGAGAGAGTGTGGCTCTGGTGGATGATGTTAGAGAGATGGCTGGATAGAGAACAGGAGAGAGTGTGGCTCTGGTGGATGATGTTAGAGAGATGGCTGGATAGAGAACAGGAGAGGTGTGGCTCTGGTGGATGATGTTAGAGAGATGGCTGGATAGAGAACAGGAGAGAGTGTGGCTCTGGTGGATGATGTTAGAGAGATGGCTGGATAGAGAACAGGAGAGAGTGTGGCTCTGGCAGATGATGTTAGAGAGATGGCTCGATCGAGAACAGGAGAGAGTGTGGCTCTGGTGGATGATGTAAGAGAGATGGCTGGATAGAGAACAGGAGAGAGTGGCTCTGGCGGATGACGTTAGAGAGATGGCTGGATAGAGAACAGGAGAGAGTGTGGCTCTGGTGGATGATGTTAGAGAGATGGCTGGATAGAGAACAGGAGAGAGTGTGGCTCTGGCGGGTGATGTTAGAGAGATGGCTAAATAGAGAACAGGAGAGAGTGTGGCTCTGGTGGATGATGTTAGAGAGATGGCTGGATAGAGAACAGGAGAGAGTGTGGCTCTGGCGGATGATGTTAGAGAGATGGCTGGATAGAGATGTCATGACGTTGGCCTGTGGGTGAGGTTTATGACCCCCACATAAATACCTTTCTCCCTTTCCTCTCTCTTGACGCTACAGAAGGACTCTTGAAAAGCCTTTGTTAAACATAGAGAGTCTGGGAACATCAAAAGGTAGGGGGAAAGGAACCATATTTCGGTAATCCAACCAGTTGAAAATATGCGTTGGTACTTAATGAATATGATGCCAGATCAGTTGGCGTCTGAGACAGTATTACTGATGATAGGACGACAAAAACTGTATCTTGGAAAGTCTACACATTCTAGTTCACATTCACATTCTACACATTCACATTCATATTCTACACATCAGATTCACATGGAATTGTTGTGCAATTTAAATGTTTAAATATGAAACTATTTGTGAAAAGATTAAATGTAATTTTAGCTTCCAAATGAGAGAATTGGGTTTTCATAAGGTTAAAGCTCTGCTCACTCAGTGGCCCCGCCCATGTGAAGAGATATTGGTTGTAAACTATGAAACATGAAACATGCCCTCTCTCCTACCACTATATAAGCCGTTACGAAAATACAACTTTCTGTTCCGAGGACGTTAGGACAACAGTCCTACGTTAAAAGGGCTCAGATAATAAGCTGTTTCCTGTTGAAAGAACAAAGACCACCTACAGAACTAAGCCAACATTGGTAAGAACCTAACGAAATTGGCATCGAATTTCAATGTGAAGGTGATGACCTACACGCCGGAAGGATGAATTTCGACTATACCAGCCAGAATATAGCGTGAGCTTAAAGTATGGCAACTTGGTATGAACTTTGAACTCTTATTCACTAAAGACGTGATGCTTCCTAGTCGTTGTGTTAGCGCAGCAACTGACGTGGGCTAGGAGAAGACGGACAGAGTAGCTGTTCTACCACACGATGACGGTACTACCAAGTATCCGTTCTACCACCAGACAATCTTCAAAGGACAAACCGGCCTTCCATCGAGTGCCAATCTTCTGAAGCGCAGCTCAGAGTAAATATTTATTGCATTCTCCTTTTTCAAATGGGCAGTAATTTAGAATGCATAAGATACTGTATTTACGATAGCACAGCTTCTCCCTTTGTTCCTCAGTCTTCCCGCTCTTTCACTCAAACCCCCCCTTTTCTTTGTGTAACCAGCTGCTATATCGGCTCCGTTCACAAGGTCCATCAATGTATGATTCATTCTGTGTATATGTAATTCTGTGTGATTAGTTAGGTATTTAGTGAATAAATAATTAAACCAAATTCTGTATTGCTGATTCAACTTGTTAGCCAGGGTTCGTGAAGAATGTACAACTTTCAGAAGAGACTAAATAAAGTGACGATTAAATATTGACTGCTATTGAGGTAAAAGATTAGTAGGTCTTTAAGAGTTTATTCGGAAGATAACAGCTCTATAAACATTATTTTGTATTGCCCCAACGTTCTATTTAATTATTTACCTGATTAGCTTAATCAGGTAATATTAATTACAGAGAAATTATTTTATAGAATAGCATGTCATATCACTTAATCCGGCATAGACAAAGACAGAGAACAGGAGAGTGTGTGGCGGGAGGATGAGGGAAACACTGGCTCAGTTTCATCATGATCTCTATTCTGTAGGATTATAGCAGCCACCTGTTGTCCTGTCACTATGGAGAGACAGCCACAGCCTTAACTTGTCCTGGGGATGAGAAGGTAGACGTTTTGTACGTTTTCTCTGGCTCAGTATGGCATTGTATGACACAGATGCGTTCACCTGCCTATACAACAAATCACATTTACTGTGACATTTTTCTTCACACCTCAGGTGTACACACACACACACACACAAACACACTCACTCACTCACTCACTCACTCACTCACTCACTCACTCACTCACTCCTGCCGCTCCTCTCCTGTGGCCAGCCCTCTGTCCTCGTCTGGGGTAGTTGAAGGTCAGCGTGACAGAGTAGCAGGCAGTGAAGAAAATGATTGCCTGGCCATCAATTCCCCACTGGAGGAAATTCCCAGACAGGGAGACAAAAACAAACCTTCTGTCAAAGATAATGAAAAAGATAAAGATACCGCCTCCATTCTTCACTGTCATAAACTCAGCAAAAAAAGAAACGTCCCTTTTTCAGGACCCCGTCTTTCAAAGATAATACGTAAAAATCCATATAACTTCACAGATCTTCATTGTAAAGGGTTTAAACACTGTTTCCCATGCTTGTTCAATGCACCATAAACAATGAACGGTCATTAAGTGGAACGGTCATTAAGACACTAACAGCTTACAGACAGTAGGCAATTAAGGTCACAGTTATGAAAACTTAGGACACTAAAGAGGCCTTTCTACTGACTCTGAAAAACACCACAAGAAAGTTGCCCAGGGTCCCTGCTCATCTGCGTAAATGTGCCTTAGGCGTGCTGCAAGGAGGCATGAGGACTGAAGATGTGGACAGGGCAATAAATTGCAATCTGATTGTAAATTGCAGCTGATCGTCCTCGCAGTGGCAGACCACATGAAACAACACCTGCACAGGATCGGTACACCCGAACATCACACCTGTGGGACAGGTCCCGGATGGCAACAGCAACTGCTCGAGTTACACCAGGAATGCACAATCCCTCGATCAGTGTTCAGACTGTCCTCAATAGGCTGAGAGAGGCTGGACTGAGAGCTTGTAGGCCTGTTGTAAGGCAGGTCCTCACCAGACATCACCGGCAACAACGTCGCCTATGGGCACAAACCCACCGTCACTGGACCAGACAGTACTGGCAAAAAGTGCTCTTCACTGACGAGTCGCGGTTTTGTCTCACCAGTGGTGATGATCGGATTTATCGTCGAAGGAATGAGCGTTACACCGAGGCCTGTACTCTGGAGCGGGATCAATTTAGAGGTGGAGGGTCTGTCATGATCTGGGGCGGTGTGTCACAGCATCATCGGACTGAGCTTGTTGTCATTGCAGGCAATCTCAACGCTGTGCGTTACAGGGAAAACATCCTCCTCCCTCATGTGGTACCCTTCCTGCAGGCTCATCCTGACATGACCCTCCAGCATGACAATGACACCAGCCATACTGCTCGTTCTGTGCGTGATTTCCTGCAAGACAGGAATGTCAGTGTTCTGCCATGGCCAGCAAAGAGCCCCGATCTCAATCCCATTGAGCACGTCTGGGACCTGTTGCATCGGAGGGTGAGGGCTAGGGCCATTGCCCCCAGAAATGTCTGGGAACTTGCAGGTGCCTTGGTGGAAGAGTGGGGCAACATCTCACAGCAAGAACTGGCAAATCTGGTGCAGTCCACGAGGAGGAGATGCACTGCAGTACTTAATGCAGGTGGTGGCCACACAAGATACTGATTGTTACTTTTGATTTTAACCCCCCGTTTGTTCAGGGACACATTATTCAATTTCTGTTAGTCACATGTCTGTGAAACTTGTTCAGTTTATGTCTCAGTTGTTGAATCTTGTTATGTTCATACAAATATTTACACATGTTAACTTTGCTGAAAATACACTCAGTTGACAGTGAAATTACATTTCTTTTTTTGCTGAGTTTATGTCAGAATGTGAATTCTCAATAAAAACAAATTCAATAATAATTTGGTGGCTGCTTATGTTTGTCCTATTTATACACGTGTGAATTGGACATATGTTTATTGCTTATCCCAACTCTTCCTGAGACACCCACGGGAGAGTCAGGGGTCACAGGGATCCTGGAGCAATAAGGGTTAAGTGCCTTGCTCATGGGCACATCAGCAGATGTTTCATTGGTTTGAGGATTCGAACTAGC
This sequence comes from Salvelinus fontinalis, assembly GCF_029448725.1. Lineage (NCBI taxonomy): Eukaryota > Metazoa > Chordata > Actinopteri > Salmoniformes > Salmonidae > Salvelinus > Salvelinus fontinalis. The sequence continues at coordinate 2,518,158 of NC_074687.1, forward strand.
AACCTTTTTTGATTATTGGCCCAACGCTCTAATCGCTAGGCTACCCGCTACCCTATAATCACTCTTCTCCCCAGAGTGGCATCAATACTTTTAATCATAGAGCAGCACGCAGCACAGCGCAGAGTTTATATAATACATGAGGCTTTTTGTTTGATTGAAATGTTTGGAACTTTCAAAGACTCACCTTCTCTCACTACCTCTCTCACTATCTCACTATCTCTCTCACTATCTCTCTCACTATCGCTCTCACTATCGCTCTCACTATCTCTCTCACTATCTCTCTCACTATCTCTCTCACTATCTCTCTGTCTTTTCACGCACACCATTCTTCACCAGTTGCATACTTAGGGGGAAGGCAATCTATGAATAGCACGATATGGTGTGGGTTGCTAAATGACAGCCTGCCCCTTCAATTAGACAGCCTAATAGAAAGGTACCACAGAGACGACAAAGCCTCATGTAACACATCCTCCTCTGTTTTGAGACAAAGCACATCATTGAATTTGTGGCCTTCAGATGAATCTCAGGTAACACAGAAGCGAAAACACGTGTTCTGTAGTCTGCCTTCAGATCGGTTGTTCTCTCCGCCTGGGGATCTCTGCTGGGAGAGGACAGAACCAGTGGGGACGGATGTCGGATCTTAATTTGACCAGTATTGCCGCAGCAAAATAATCCTACAGCAACAGGATATGAGTCTTTAGTCCATATTGTTGCTTAGTCTGCAGTTAGGCTACTAGCTTTCAAGAATTAAGCTACATTAAAAGTGCAATACTGTTAATATAATTGTGTGCAAGTTTTAAGTGAACTGAAGTCCACCAGGTTGGCTCTGAGTGAGCGGACCACTGATTACGGGTTGAGTAACCTCTCAGTGGTAAGGTGCCTTTCATTTGTTAAAATCTCCAAGAACCTCCGCCACATGCCTGCACTTCTTCCCCTCATCCTCCCTCATCCTCCTCTATCTCTCCATAATCCCCTCATCCTCTGCTATCTCCCCTAATCCCCTCATCCTCCGCTATCTCCCCCTAATCCCTCATCCTCCTCTATCTCCCCCTAATCCCTCATCCTCCTCTATCTCCCCATAATCCCCTCATCCTCTGCTATCTCCCCCTAATCCCCGCATCCTCCTCTATCTCCCCCTAATCCCCTCATCCTCTGCTATCTCCCCCTAATCCCTCATCCTCCTCTATCTTCCCCTCATCCTCCACTATCTCCCCTAATCCCCACATCCTCCTCTATCTCCCCATAATCCCTCATCCTCCTCTATCTTCCCCTAATCCCCTCATCCTCCGCTATCTCCCCCTAATCCGCGCATCCTCCTCTATCTCCCCCTAATCCCCCATCCTCCTCTATCTTCCCCTCATCCTACACTATCTCCCCTAATCCCCGCATCTTCCTCTATCTCCCCCTAATCCCTCATCCTCCTCTATCTTCCCCTCATCCTCCGCTATCTCCCCCTAATCCCCTCATCCTCCTCTATCTCCCCCTAATCCCTCATCCTCCTCTATCTTCCCCTCATCCTCCGCTATCTCCCCCTAATCCCTCATCCTCCTCTATCTTCCCCTCATCCTCCGCTATCTCCCCCTAATCCCCTCATCCTCCGCTATCTCCCCCTAATTCCCTCATCCTCTGCTATCCCCCCCTAATCCCCTCATCCTCCACTATATCCCCTAATCCCCTCATCCATCTCCCCCTTTTCCCCTCATCCTCCACTATCTCCCCCTAATCCCCTCATCCTCCGCTATCTCCCCCTAATCCCCGCATCCTCCTCTATCTCCCCCTAATCCCTCATCCTCCTCTATCTTCCCCTCATCCTACACTATCTCCCCTAATCCCTGCATCCTCCTCTATCTCGCCCTAATCCCTCATCCTCCTCTATCTTCCCCTCATCCTCCGCTATCTCCCCCTAATCCCTCATCCTCCTCTATCTTCCCCTCATCCTCCGCTATCTCCCCCTAATCCCTCATCCTCCTCTATCTTCCCCTCATCCTCCGCTATCTCCCCCTAATCCCCTCATCCTCCGCTATCTCCCCCTAATCTGCTCATCCTCCACTATCTCCCCCTAATCCCCTCATCATCCTCTATCTTCCCCTCATCCTCCTCTATTTCCCCCTGATCCTCCCTCATCCTCCTCTATCTCTCCCTGATCCTCCCTCATCCTCCTCTATTTCCCCCTAAACCCCCCTCATCCTCCATCTCCCCATGATGCTCCCTCATTCTCCCTCATCCTCCTCTACCTCCCCCTGACCCTCCATCATCCTCCTCTATTTCCCCCTAAACCCCCCTCATCCTCCATCTCCCCCTGATTCTCCCTCATCCTCCTCTACCTCCCCTGATCCTCCCTCATCCGCCTCTACCCTCTACCTTCCCCTGATCCTCCCTCATCCGCCTCTACCCTTTACCGCCCCCTGATCCTCCCTCATCCTCCTCTACCTTCCCCTGATCCTTCCTGAGCCTCCCTCATCCTCCTCTACCTCCCCCTGATCCTTGATGAGCCTCCCTCGTCCTCCTCTACCTCCCCCTGATCCTTGATGAGCCTCCCTCGTCCTCCTCTACCTCCCCTTGATCCTTCCTGAGCCCCCCTCATCCTCCTCTATCTCCACCTGATCCTCCCTCATCCTCCTCCACCTCCCCTCCCAGCTGTGAGCACCACAGGCCCCACAGGAAACATAGAAATAGAATCCATTAGGTTGGAACGCCCGGGGGAGAAGAGATGAGGTGAGGCGGTGGCCCGTTCCTGTAGGTTCATGCTCTACAACATCCGCAGAGTACGACCCTGCCTCACACAGGAAGCGGCGCAGGTCCTAATCCAGGCACTTGTCATCTCCCGTCTGGATTACTGCAACTCGCTGTTGGCTGGGCTCCCTGCCTGTGCCATTAAACCCCTACAACTCATCCAGAACGCCGCAGCCAGTCTGGTGTTCAACCTTCCCAAGTTCTCTCACGTCACCCCGCTCCTCCGCTCTCTCCACTGGCTTCCAGTTGAAGCTCGCATCCGCTACAAGACCATGGTGCTTGCCTACGGAGCTTTGAGGGGAACGGCACCTCAGTACCTTCAGGCTCTGATCAGGCCCTACACCCAAACAAGGGCACTGCGTTCATCCACCTCTGGCCTGCTCGCCTCCCTACCACTGAGGAAGTACAGTTCCCGCTCAGCCCAGTCAAAACTGTTCTGTGCTCTGGCACCCCAATGGTGGAACAAACTCCCTCACGACGCCAGGACAGCGGAGTCAATCACCACCTTCCGGAGACACCTGAAACCCCACCTCTTCAAGGAATACCTAGAATAGGATGAAGCAATCCTTCTGACCCCCCCCCCCCCCTTAAAAGATTTAGATGCACTATTGTAAAGTGGCTGTTCCACTGGATGTCATAAGGTGAATGCACCAATTTGTAAGTCGCTCTGGATAAGAGCGTCTGCTAAATGACTTAAATGTAAATGTAAATCAATCTGATGAAGAAGAGGTGAAGAGGTATATCAAGCGGGGTTCTTGCAGAAGGAGGTTGAGAGGGGAGCAGACGTACAGGAAGGTGGAGTTGAGTGGTTGAGAGGGGAGCAGACGTGCAGGAAGGTGGAGTTGAGTGGGGAGCAGACGTGCAGGAAGGTGGAGTTGAGTGGTTGAGAGGGGAGCAGACGTACAGGAAGGTGGAGTTGAGTGGTTGAGAGGGGAGCAGACGTGCAGGAAGGTGGAGTTGAGTGGGGAGCAGACGTGCAGGAAGGTGGAGTTGAGTGGTTGAGAGGGGAGCAGACGTGCAGGAAGGTGGAGTTGAGTGGGGAGCAGACGTACAGGAAGGTGGAGTTGAGTGGTTGAGAGGGGAGCAGACGTGCAGGAAGGTGGAGTTGAGTGGGGAGCAGACGTGCAGGAAGGTGGAGTTGAGTGGGGAGCAGACGTACAGGAAGGTGGAGTTGAGTGGGGAGCAGACGTACAGGAAGGTGGAGTTGAGTGGTTGAGAGGGGAGCAGACGTGCAGGAAGGTGGAGTTGAGTGGGGAGCAGACGTACAGGAAGGTGGAGTTGAGTGGTTGAGAGGGGAGCAGACGTGCAGGAAGGTGGAGTTGAGTGGGGAGCAGACGTGCAGGAAGGTGGAGTTGAGTGGTTGAGAGGGGAGCAGACGTGCAGGAAGGTGGAGTTGAGAGGGAAGCAGACGTGCAAGAAGGTGGAGTTGAGTGGTTGAGTGGGGAGCAGACGTGCAGGAAGGTGGAGTTGAGTGGTTGAGAGGGGAGCAGACGTACAGGAAGGTGGAGTTGAGTGGTTGAGAGGGGAGCAGACGTGCAGGAAGGTGGAGTTGAGTGGTTGAGAGGGGAGCAGACGTACAGGAAGGTGGAGTTGAGTGGTTGAGAGGGGAGCAGACGTACAGGAAGGTGGAGTTGAGTGGTTGAGAGGGGAGCAGACGTGCAGGAAGGTGGAGTTGAGTGGTTGAGAGGGGAGCAGACGTACAGGAAGGTGGAGTTGAGTGGTTGAGAGGGGAGCAGACGTACAGGAAGGTGGAGTTGAGTGGGGAGCAGACGTACAGGAAGGTGGAGTTGAGTGGTTGAGTGGGGAGCAGACGTACAGGAAGGTGGAGTTGAGTGGTTGAGAGGGGAGCAGACGTACAGGAAGGTGGAGTTGAGTGGTTGAGAGGGGAGCAGACGTGCAGGAAGGTGGAGTTGAGTGGGGAGCAGACGTGCAGGAAGGTGGAGTTGAGTGGTTGAGAGGGGAGCAGACGTGCAGGAAGGTGGAGTTGAGTGGGGAGCAGACGTACAGGAAGGTGGAGTTGAGTGGTTGAGAGGGGAGCAGACGTGCAGGAAGGTGGAGTTGAGTGGGGAGCAGACGTGCAGGAAGGTGGAGTTGAGTGGTTGAGAGGGGAGCAGACGTGCAGGAAGGTGGAGTTGAGTGGGGAGCAGACGTACAGGAAGGTGGAGTTGAGTGGTTGAGAGGGGAGCAGACGTGCAGGAAGGTGGAGTTGAGTGGGGAGCAGACGTGCAAGAAGGTGGAGTTGAGTGGTTGAGAGGGGAGCAGACGTACAGGAAGGTGGAGTTGAGTGGGGAGCAGACATGCAGGAAGGTGGAGTTGAGTGGTTGAGAGGGGAGCAGACGTGCAGGAAGGTGGAGTTGAGTGGGGAGCAGACGTACAGGAAGGTGGAGTTGAGTGGTTGAGAGGGGAGCAGACGTGCAGGAAGGTGGAGTTGAGTGGTTGAGAGGGGAGCAGACGTGCAGGAAGGTGGAGTTGAGTGGTTGAGAGGGGAGCAGACGTGCAGGAAGGTGGAGTTGAGTGGTTGAGAGGGGAGCAGACGTACAGGAAGGTGGAGTTGAGAGGGGAGCAGACGTACAGGAAGGTGGAGTTGAGTGGTTGAGAGGGGAGCAGACGTACAGGAAGGTGGAGTTGAGTGGGGAGCAGACGTGCAGGAAGGTGGAGTTGAGTGGGGAGCAGACGTGCAGGAAGGTGGAGTTGAGTGGGGAGCAGACGTGCAGGAAGGTGGAGTTGAGTGGTTGAGAGGGGAGCAGACGTGCAGGAAGGTGGAGTTGAGTGGGGAGCAGACGTACAGGAAGGTGGAGTTGAGTGGTTGAGAGGGGAGCAGACGTGCAGGAAGGTGGAGTTGAGTGGGGAGCAGACGTGCAAGAAGGTGGAGTTGAGTGGTTGAGAGGGGAGCAGACGTACAGGAAGGTGGAGTTGAGTGGGGAGCAGACATGCAGGAAGGTGGAGTTGAGTGGTTGAGAGGGGAGCAGACGTGCAGGAAGGTGGAGTTGAGTGGGGAGCAGACGTACAGGAAGGTGGAGTTGAGTGGTTGAGAGGGGAGCAGACGTGCAGGAAGGTGGAGTTGAGTGGTTGAGAGGGGAGCAGACGTGCAGGAAGGTGGAGTTGAGTGGTTGAGAGGGGAGCAGACGTACAGGAAGGTGGAGTTGAGTGGTTGAGAGGGGAGCAGACATGCAGGAAGGTGGAGTTGAGTGGTTGAGAGGGGAGCAGACGTACAGGAAGGTGGAGTTGAGTGGTTGAGAGGGGAGCAGACGTACAGGAAGGTGGAGTTGAGTGGTTGAGAGGGGAGCAGACGTACAGGAAGGTGGAGTTGAGTGGGGAGCAGACGTGCAGGAAGGTGGAGTTGAGTGGTTGAGAGGGGAGCAGACGTGCAGGAAGGTGGAGTTGAGTGGTTGAGAGGGGAGCAGACGTACAGGAAGGTGGAGTTGAGTGGTTGAGAGGGGAGCAGACGTGCAGGAAGGTGGAGTTGAGTGGGGAGCAGACGTGCAGGAAGGTGGAGTTGAGTGGTTGAGAGGGGAGCAGACGTGCAGGAAGGTGGAGTTGAGTGGGGAGCAGACGTGCAGGAAGGTGGAGTTGAGTGGTTGAGAGTGGAGCAGACATGCAGGAAGGTGGAGTTGAGTGGTTGAGAGGGGAGCAGACGTGCAGGAAGGTGGAGTTGAGTGGTTGAGAGGGGAGCAGATGTACAGGAAGGTGGAGTTGAGTGGTTGAGAGGGGAGCAGACGTACAGGAAGGTGGAGTTGAGTGGTTGAGAGGGGAGCAGATGTACAGGAAGGTGGAGTTGAGAGGGAAGCAGACATGCAGGAAGGTGGAGTTGAGTGGTTGAGAGGGGAGCAGACGTACAGGAAGGTGGAGTTGAGTGGTTGAGAGGGGAGCAGATGTACAGGAAGGTGGAGTTGAGAGGGAAGCAGACATGCAGGAAGGTGGAGTTGAGTGGTTGAGAGGGGAGCAGACATGCAGGAAGGTGGAGTTGAGTGGTTGAGAGGGGAGCAGACGAGCAGGAAGGTGGAGTTGAGTGGTTGAGAGGGGAGCAGACGTGCAGGAAGGTGGAGTTGAGTGGTTGAGAGGGGAGCAGACATGCAGGAAGGTGGAGTTGAGTGGTTGAGAGGGGAGCAGACGTGCAGGAAGGTGGAGTTGAGAGGGAAGCAGACATGCAGGAAGGTGGAGTTGAGTGGTTGAGAGGGGAGCAGACGTGCAGGAAGGTGGAGTTGAGTGGTTGAGAGGGGAGCAGACGTGCAGGAAGGTGGAGTTGAGAGGGGAGCAGACGTACAGGAAGGTGGAGTTGAGTGGGGAGCAGACGTGCAAGAAGGTGGAGTTGAGTGGTTGAGAGGGGAGCAGACGTACAGGAAGGTGGAGTTGAGTGGGGAGCAGACATGCAGGAAGGTGGAGTTGAGTGGTTGAGAGGGGAGCAGACGTGCAGGAAGGTGGAGTTGAGTGGGGAGCAGACGTACAGGAAGGTGGAGTTGAGTGGTTGAGAGGGGAGCAGACGTGCAGGAAGGTGGAGTTGAGTGGTTGAGAGGGGAGCAGACGTGCAGGAAGGTGGAGTTGAGTGGTTGAGAGGGGAGCAGACGTACAGGAAGGTGGAGTTGAGTGGTTGAGAGGGGAGCAGACGTGCAGGAAGGTGGAGTTGAGTGGTTGAGAGGGGAGCAGACGTACAGGAAGGTGGAGTTGAGTGGTTGAGAGGGGAGCAGACATGCAGGAAGGTGGAGTTGAGTGGTTGAGAGGGGAGCAGACGTACAGGAAGGTGGAGTTGAGTGGTTGAGAGGGGAGCAGACGTACAGGAAGGTGGAGTTGAGTGGTTGAGAGGGGAGCAGACGTACAGGAAGGTGGAGTTGAGTGGGGAGCAGACGTGCAGGAAGGTGGAGTTGAGTGGTTGAGAGGGGAGCAGACGTGCAGGAAGGTGGAGTTGAGTGGTTGAGAGGGGAGCAGACGTACAGGAAGGTGGAGTTGAGTGGTTGAGAGGGGAGCAGACGTGCAGGAAGGTGGAGTTGAGTGGGGAGCAGACGTGCAGGAAGGTGGAGTTGAGTGGTTGAGAGGGGAGCAGACGTGCAGGAAGGTGGAGTTGAGTGGGGAGCAGACGTGCAGGAAGGTGGAGTTGAGTGGTTGAGAGGGGAGCAGACATGCAGGAAGGTGGAGTTGAGTGGTTGAGAGGGGAGCAGACGTGCAGGAAGGTGGAGTTGAGTGGTTGAGAGGGGAGCAGATGTACAGGAAGGTGGAGTTGAGTGGTTGAGAGGGGAGCAGACGTACAGGAAGGTGGAGTTGAGTGGTTGAGAGGGGAGCAGATGTACAGGAAGGTGGAGTTGAGAGGGAAGCAGACATGCAGGAAGGTGGAGTTGAGTGGTTGAGAGGGGAGCAGACGTACAGGAAGGTGGAGTTGAGTGGTTGAGAGGGGAGCAGATGTACAGGAAGGTGGAGTTGAGAGGGAAGCAGACATGCAGGAAGGTGGAGTTGAGTGGTTGAGAGGGGAGCAGACATGCAGGAAGGTGGAGTTGAGTGGTTGAGAGGGGAGCAGACGAGCAGGAAGGTGGAGTTGAGTGGTTGAGAGGGGAGCAGACGTGCAGGAAGGTGGAGTTGAGTGGTTGAGAGGGGAGCAGACATGCAGGAAGGTGGAGTTGAGTGGTTGAGAGGGGAGCAGACGTGCAGGAAGGTGGAGTTGAGAGGGAAGCAGACATGCAGGAAGGTGGAGTTGAGTGGTTGAGAGGGGAGCAGACGTGCAGGAAGGTGGAGTTGAGTGGTTGAGAGGGGAGCAGACCTGCAGGAAGGTGGAGTTGAGAGGGGAGCAGACGTACAGGAAGGTGGAGTTGAGTGGTTGAGAGGGGAGCAGACGTACAGGAAGGTGGAGTTGAGTGGTTGAGAGGGGAGCAGACGTGCAGGAAGGTGGAGTTGAGTGGTTGAGAGGGGAGCAGACGTGCAGGAAGGTGGAGTTGAGTGGGGAGCAGACATGCAGGAAGGTGGAGTTGAGTGGTTGAGAGGGGAGCAGACGTGCAGGAAGGTGGAGTTGAGTGGGGAGCAGACATGCAGGAAGGTGGAGTTGAGTGGTTGAGAGGGGAGCAGACGTACAGGAAGGTGGAGTTGAGTGGGGAGCAGACATGCAGGAAGGTGGAGTTGAGTGGTTGAGAGGGGAGCAGACGTGCAGGAAGGTGGAGTTGAGTGGTTGAGAGGGGAGCAGACGTGCAGGAAGGTGGAGTTGAGTGGTTGAGAGGGGAGCAGACATGCAGGAAGGTGGAGTTGAGTGGTTGAGAGGGGAGCAGACGTGCAGGAAGGTGGAGTTGAGTGGTTGAGAGGGGAGCAGACGTGCAGGAAGGTGGAGTTGAGTGGTTGAGAGGGGAGCAGACGTGCAGGAAGGTGGAGTTGAGAGGGAAGCAGACATGCAGGAAGGTGGAGTTGAGTGGTTGAGAGGGGAGCAGACGTGCAGGAAGGTGGAGTTGAGTGGTTGAGAGGGGAGCAGACATGCAGGAAGGTGGAGTTGAGTGGTTGAGAGGGGAGCAGACGTGCAGGAAGGTGGAGTTGAGTGGTTGAGAGGGGAGCAGACATGCAGGAAGGTGGAGTTGAGAGGGGAGCAGACGTGCAGGAAGGTGGAGTTGAGTGGTTGAGAGGGGAGCAGACGTGCAGGAAGGTGGAGTTGAGTGGTTGAGAGGGGAGCAGACGTACAGGAAGGTGGAGTTGAGTGGGGAGCAGACATGCAGGAAGGTGGAGTTGAGTGGTTGAGAGGGGAGCAGACATGCAGGAAGGTGGAGTTGAGTGGTTGAGAGGGGAGCAGACGTACAGGAAGGTGGAGTTGAGTGGGGAGCAGACGTACAGGAAGGTGGAGTTGAGTGGTTGAGAGGGGAGCAGATGTACAGGAAGGTGGAGTTGAGTGGTTGAGAGGGGAGCAGACGTGCAGGAAGGTGGAGTTGAGTGGTTGAGAGGGGAGCAGACGTACAGGAAGGTGGAGTTGAGTGGGGATGAAGATGTAGAAAAGTGTGTGTATTTACACGAGGAGGGATGTGAAGAAGGGAAATGTGAGTGAGTGTGTGTGTATTTACACGAGGAGGGATGTGAAGAAGGGAAATGTGAGTGAGTGTGTATGTATTTACACGAGGAGGGATGTGAAGAAGGGAAATGTGAGTGAGTGTGTATGTATTTACACGAGGAGGGATGTGAAGAAGGGAAATGTGAGTGAGTGTGTGTGTATTTACACGAGGAGGGATGTGAAGAAGGGAAATGTGAGTGAGTGTGTGTGTATTTACACGAGGAGGGATGTGAAGAAGGGAAATGTGAGTGAGTGTGTGTGTATTTACACGAGGAGGGATGTGAAGAAGGGAAATGTGAGTGAGTGTGTGTGTATTTACACGAGGAGGGATGTGAAGAAGGGAAATGTGAGTGAGTGTGTATTTACACGAGGAGGGATGTGAAGAAGGGAAATGTGAGTGAGTGTGTGTACGTGCCAGCGAGCATGCATGTGTGTACAGTATGTTTGTGTGTTCTCATGTTATCCTGGATGCTGTCTAAGTAGATCAGACAGAGGAGATATTTAACCCCTCCACTCCTTTGATAATCTCTTCTTCTGCTGCAGGCCTGGAAATGTGAAGAGAATGGGCAGGAACGAAACGTGCACAAAGACAAACAGACAGTAAATATGCCCTGTCGGTCGTACCCATCACAGTCATAAGGCACTGACAATAGGGGAATGAATTCATAAATACATCTCATCTAAACTGTACCAATACAATCACCCTGCGTGTCACATGGACACACACACACACTTCAGATCCTGCCAATACCCACTGGATCAGACAGGTGAGTCCTGATACCTCTGGGTGATATTGTCTCAGAAGAACAAGCTGTGCGATAACTATCCTGTTAGGGTTACAAGCACATCTCTGCATCGTTCCGTCTTTTGGTGCTCCCATAAAACTCTTTCTCTTCCCCCTCCCTCTCCTTCTCGCCTCTCTTCCCCCTCCCTCTCCTTCTCGCATCTCATCACCCCCCTCTCCTTCTCGCCTCTCCTCTCTCTTCCCCCTCCCTCTCCTCGCCTCTCATCACCCCCCTCTCCTTCTCGCCTCTCCTCTCTCTTCCCCCTCCCTCTCCTTCTCGCCTCTCATCACCCCCCTCTCCTTCTCGCCTCTCCTCTCTCTTCCCCCTCCCTCTCCTTCTCGCCTCTCATCACCCCCCTCTCCTTCTCGCCTCTCCTCTCTCTTCCCCCTCCCTCTCCTTCTCGCCTCTTGATGCAAGACTGTTCTGTCTCTGCTGCAAGACTGCTCTGTCTCTCTGCTGCAAGACTGCTCTGTCTCTCTGCTGCAAGACTGTTCTGTCTCTCTGCTGCAAGACTGCTCTGTCTCTCTGCTGCAAGACTGCTCTGTCTCTCTGCTGCAAGACTGTTCTGTCTCTCTGCTGCAAGACTGCTCTGTCTCTCTGCTGCAAGACTGCTCTCTCTCTCTGCTGCAAGACTGCTCTCTCTCTCTGCTGCAAGACTGCTCTGTCTCTCTGCTGCAAGACTGTTCTGTCTCTGCTGCAAGACTGCTCTGTCTCTCTGCTGCAAGACCACTCTGTCTCTCTGCTGCAAGACTGTTCTGTCTCTCTGCTGCAAGACCACTCTGTCTCTCTGCTGCAAGACTGCTCTGTCTCTCTGCTGCAAGACTGCTCTGTCTCTCTGCTGCAAGACTGTTCTGTCTCTGCTGCAAGACTGCTCTGTCTCTCTGCTGCAAGACTGCTGTCTCTCTGCTGCAAGACTGCTCTCTCTCTCTGCTGCAAGACTGCTCTGTCTCTCTGCTGCAAGACTGCTCTGTCTCTCTCTAGAACCACACTGTTTAATTTCACCCAATAGATACGGGAGTTTATCAAAATTAGATTTGTTTTCTAATTCTTTGTGGGTCTGTGTAATCTGAGGGAAATACAGTGTGTTCGGAAAGTATACAGACCCCTTGACTTTTTCGAAATTTTGTTACACTACTGCCTTATTCTCAAATTGATTAATTTTTTTATTTTTCCTTATCAATCTAAGTATGTGGATTATATTGGGGGATATAGGTAGCACACCTGGGGAGATTTTTGTCTGTTGAGATCATTTCCTTGTTCATTTCTAGCCAGATGTAAAATGTTCCTTTTTTGACTAATTTAATAGAGTGGGTTAGGTCTGCTCTATACCGAATTAGCATATCCCCCAAGTCTCTGTCATTCTCTCTCTCTCTGTCATTCTCTCTCTCTCTCTCTGTCATTCTCTCTCTCTCTCTCTGTCATTCCCTCTCTCTCTCTCTCTCTGTCATTCTCTCTCTCTCTCCGTCATTCTCTCTCTCTCTCTCTGTCATTCTCTCTCTCTCTCTCTGTCATTCTCTCTCTCTCTCTCTGTCATTCCCTCTCTCTCTCTCTCTCTGTCATTCTCTCTCTCTCTCCGTCATTCTCTCTCTCTCTCTCTGTCATTCTCTCTCTCTCTCTCTGTCATTCTCTCTCTCTCTCTCTGTCATTCTCTCTCTCTCTCTCTGTCTCTCTCTCTCTCTGTCTCTCTCTCTCTCTCTGGCATTCTCTCTCTCTCTCTCTGTCATTCTCTCTCTCTCTCTCTCTGTCACTCTCTCTCTCTCTCTGTCATTCTCTCTCTCTCTCTGTCATTCTCTCTCTCTCTCTCTCGCTTCTGTTGCTATTTCTCTACCTTCTCTCTGGTTATTTCTGTTACAAGAGGTGTCATTGTCCTTTATGGTTGGAGTGCTACAGTACATTATCATTTATTATCATACATTATCATACATTATCACACATATGTTCAATTAAACAAAAATAACTGTTCATCTGAAAAATACTGTACAAATAATACTAATACAATAGCTCGGACAAATAAATGTTGTTTAAGTAAGAAGAATAAAATAATCTAACCAGGTTTTCAATGGGGTTCAAGTCCGGGGACTGAGATGACCATTTCAAACTGGTCATCTCAGTGTCTCCTGACCCCTCCTGTCTCAGCCTCCAGTATTTATGCTGCAGTAGTTTATGTGTCGGGGGGCTAGGGTCAGTTGGTTATATCTGGAGTACTTCTCCTGTCTTATCCAGTGTCCTGTGTGAATTTAAGTATGCTCTCTCTAACTCTCCTTCTTTCTTTCTTTCTCTCTCTCGGAGGACCTGAGCCCTAGGACCATGCGTCAGGACGACCGAGCATGATGACTCCTTGCTGTCCCCAGTCCACCTGGCCTTGCTGCTGTTCCAGTTTCAACTGTTCTGCCTGCGGTTATGGAACCCTGACCTGTCCACCGGACGTGCTACCTGTCCCAGACCTGCTGTTTTCAACTCTTAATGATCGGCTATGAAAAGCCAACTGACATTTATTCCTGATTATTATTTGACCCTGCTGGTAATCTATGAACATTTGAACATCTTGGCCATGTTCTGTTATAATCTCCACCCGGCACAGCCAGAAGAGGACTGGCCACCCCTCATAACCTGGTTCCTCTCTAGGTTTCTTCCTAGGTTTTGGCCTTTCTAGGGAGTTTTTCCCAGCCACCGTTCTTCTACACCTGCATTGCTTGCTGTTTGGGGTTTTAGGCTGGTTTTCTGTACAGCACTTCGAGATATTAGCTGATGTACGAAGGGCTATATAAAATAAACTTGATTTGACATTGTTATTAACCATTTCTTTGTGGATTTTGATGTGTGTTTGGGGTTATTGTCTCGCTGGAAGATCCACTTGCGGCCACAAGTTTCAGCATCCTGGCAGAGGGAACCACATCTTCGGCTAAAATGTCCTGGTACTTGGTAAAGTTCATTATGCCATTGACCTTAACAGAGTCTCTATGGTGGAATGGTCTAAGATCCCTCCCAATGTGTTTTCCAATCTCATAAAACAATCCCTGAGCGGTTTCCTGCCAAAGGACACCTTTATCTTTTCAGGATCTTTGTAGGGACTGGGTGTATTGATACACCATAGGGATATTCAATGTCTGCTTCTTTTTATTCTCTTCTTCATCTAACAATAGGTGACCTTCTTTGCCAGGCATTGGAAAAAGCTCCCTGGTCTTTGTGGTTGTATCTGTGTTTGAAAGTCACTGCTCAACTGAGGGACCTTACAGATAATTGTATGTGTGGGCTACAAAGATGAGGTAGTAATTTAAAAAATCTTGTTAATACACTATAGTGTTATTATGTGACTTGTTAAGCACCTCTTTACTTCTGAACACAACAAATGTGGGAAAAGTCAAGGGGTGTGAATACTTTCTGAATTCTCTGTATGGTGAACAAGACCTTTTAAAAAGAATGACACGTACTGACTACCGCTTTCTTCAGCGGATTCCAACGGGGTCGTTTATACTGGTCTTAACGGGGTCGTTTATACTGGTCTTAACGGGGTCGTTTATACTGGTCTTAACGTGGTCGTTTATACTGGTCTTAACGGGGTCGTTTATACTGGTCTTAACGGGGTCGTTTATACTGGTCTTAACGTGGTCGTTTATACTGGTCTTAACGGGGTCGTTTATACTGGTCTTAACGGGGTCGTTTATACTGGTCTTAACGGGGTCGTTTATACTGGTCTTAACGGGGTCGTTTATACTGGTCTTAACGGGGTCGTTTATACTGGTCTTAACGTGGTCGTTTATACTGGTCTTAACGGGGTCGTTTATACTGGTCTTAACTGGGTCGTTTAAACTGGTCTTAACTGGGTCGTTTATACTGTGTTATTTATACTGGTCTTAACTGGGTAAG